>NC_092629.1:87067662-87413991 GCF_039555335.1 Amphiura filiformis
ACTTTTTTCNACTTTGTGCATTTAACCCTCTATCTTGTTAACCAAATATACCACAGAGTTGTGCGATATGTCAAACTTTTCCACTGGTCATAAGGAACAAAAAAAGTCAGTGGTCGCATATCTATAGGATCATTGTTAATGAGATATAGTTACTTTTTTGTACTTTGTGCACTTAACCCTCTATCCTTTTAACCAAATATCCCAGAGTCGTGCGATACCGTATGTCAAACTTTACCTCTGGTACGTGAAGACGGCCCGATTGGCGCGAGGTTCATATTGGTGCGTATGCACCAAATATGTATCTTGTAAACCTTAAATTTTGCCTTGCCTTCCTTCGTAATCCTGATTGGGCAACAAAAAAAATTGTGTTCCACTTTGCCCCGGTCTCCCCTATACTAGGTATATTCGTCTCGGGCTGTCTCCGGTTTTAAAGCATCGCTCGATGGGTTAAGCTTTACTGATTTTCTTTATTTTAATACTAGTATATTGTAAAAACCAAGTAGCTGTGGTGTTAGCTCAATATGCTAGGAAAATATTATAACCGATGACTTCATGTTCACTTTGGCTAAATCAGCTGTATTTTTGCTGATAAGGGTGCATAAATTAGCATTCGACATGTTGGAGAAATTCGCGTCAACTGTTTCACTATTGAAGTAGTAGCACTGACAACGTTCTTCTTCTTCTTCTACCGGTGAGTACATTCCTCTCTTCGAGAGTATCGCCGTACACACGACGAAATGATTGCAAATTTACACATTTGTAATCATTTTGACTACAAAATATGATGTGAAAATACCGGGGAAAATACAGGTACCCCCGGGTAGGCCTAAGCAATGAGAACAAGTCCTCAAACATTTGAAATTTGTAGCGTTACTATAGGTATGCCAGGCAAACCTTAGTTAACACATTTGCTAGTCAGCCAAATTCGCCTAGAACACAATACATATATTTACATAGAAATATAAAAGAACTGGCCGGTCAAGGAAACCTACATAAATATGTTGTCTATACTTCACTTAACCCAAATATATGATTTTTTATGGTGATAAGTCACTCGCACATGGAATTTTAGAGGATTTTGATAGCAGTTCCATTAAAAAGCTGCTATCAACATGAGGTCTAAGATCTAGAAACACCACCGAAATGCTTTTTTTGGGGAATTTTGCTAGATGAATCTTTTTGATGAAAGTCAATCTTTGACAAGATGTAACTTTACTATGGAAAGTGCTATGAAAAAAAGGTTTTCAGTTTTGGCTTTCTTTACTCAAGGGCTTTAATTTGATATATAAAATGATGCAGTTTGATGGCAAATTTGAATTCACCTGGCATACCTACTTACTACAACCTGAGGCTGAGACTTTTGAATGAACGCAGGTTTCAACAGCTGCACTCGATCCAACCGCGATCGTATATCGCGTATTTCAAACTACAACGCGAACGCACGACCTTGGATACAATGCTAACCAATCACGAGTGCATTCCCAGACAAACGAGCACCTAGACCAGTGACTTTGACTCGCGTATTTATTTATTTATTTATTTATTTATTTACTGTGTAACTATAAATAAGTCGCTCTTTTAGCATGTTTAGCAATAAGTAGGCCCAGACATGGATACGCACTTAAGACGCGTATTGTGTTGCGCAACTTTAAGATACGCGGTTGCGTTAATTCCTCTTGCGCGCGCATCAAAACTCAAGACATATTCTTTGTCATTTTACACATTGCAACTGACGAGTGTGGATGGGTCAAACCATCCAAACGAAACAAATTTGTATTGTGATGTGGTAATTTCACTAATAATAATATATTTATTTATTTATTTATTTATTTGGAAAACGCTTTCATAACAGCGGCACCCACCGTCTTGGTGGTGCATCCATATAAACAAAAGTTAACAAGAATTAAAAGATGATACTGAAAGTATTTACAAAAGTTAACAATACAAACAGAAATACTAAAAAGAATACTTAAAATACTAAAGTAAAAATACTAAAAGAATACTAAAGCTTACTAAGTTGGCTTGCATTCATCGTCCGCCCGTGGGTCAAATGAAGTGAGGAAAAAAGAATGAAGCAAATAAAGCCAGCATCAAAAGCCAATTGGCCCCTGGGTGGAAGCTGACACTGCTTAGCAACGACTTTGACACGGACGCATACCTGGGCGCAAGCAAGCAGATATGTTCGCGTCTACGGAACATGTTGTATTTGATGCGAGCGATAATGGCGCTGGAATCACACAAACCAGCGCGCCTTTCTCTCCAGTCGCGTGTACAGAACATGTTGCATTTGACACGAGTGATAATGGCGCAGCAATCACGCAAAGCGCGTCTTTCTCTCCAGATATGAACGCTTTTTTTCTCCGCGTCCGACCAACCGACCAAAATCACCTTGGATACGTGGCTTCACCTACTGCCCTGGTTAGGGATGGGCACTCATAGGTCTAGGTGGTATGTCTATGAGTGCGTTGGCATGGTTGGATTCACTTCCGCGATACTCACACACAATCGCACACGCTGGCGTATATCGCGCAGTGTACGCACAAATTCGTCACGCTATTGAAAGTTCATTCAATTGGAATTCCCTCAGCCGAATTCCTACTGAAGACATAAATCATCTACACATGTCAGATGTATATATTGTATTAGCAAATATCCACAAAAGCATTCATTATAAATTTATTTTGATGATTTGTCATATTTTATGCCATATATTATATCCTTAAAACTAACCGGTGGATTTGTCGACATAAATGACGTTATTTTTAGTAATATGCAGACGAATGGCCAAATTACCTGTTGTGATAAATTTATCTGTACAAATTGTCGCACTCTGAGTGACATATGGTACGGTATATTTGCAACCCTGCTGTGGATATGTGAACAATTTGTCGACATAAATGACGCTTGCGGAGAAATTATTAGAAAAAAAGTACTAAAAAGGCTACTTCGAAATTTGATGATCATACCTAGCCTAGGCCTGTCCTAGGCCTATGCTAGGTATGATCATCAAATTTCGAAGTAGCCTTTTAGTACTTTTTTTGGTCCTGGTGACAACCCTGCAAGTAGGATATTTCACATTGAAATTGTTTTGTTTAGAAAGGTGATTATTTAACTTGGGCAAATGTATTTTTCCCAATTCTGTGACCATCATTGATGGTACCTTACAATGAATACCTGTACAAAAAAAAGCAAGTACCCATTATGCAACATTTTTCAGCACAGCAATCAATTTTACAGAAAAGAGATTTTATTTGAAAAAATCTTACTATCACTTCTGCTGTATAAAGGTGTACCAATTGACACTTTTTGACTTTCAACTTTAAGTTTCTGGTGTCCAAATTTCAATTTTCTTGTATTTCCTACACAGTTATTAAGCTATTTCTGTGGTCACAAGTTGGGAGTTGAAGGAGGCCCTCTATTATATATAAGCATCCGGGGCTCATGATACGTGATTATAGCCTAGTTTCCTTGTGTGTAGCCTCAGTACGAAGGCTACAGCATCAATGTATTGAAAATGCAGGGTCCATTGATCATGTCAGTAAATGAATAGGGCCTAGGCCTATTTTGTTTTGGGACTGATTATTCGGACTACCACCCGGCATGCAGGTATTCCTACATTAAATACAACAGAATTATTACCATTGCAAGATGGCTTAAAGCTAGCATTTCAAGTATCTCTTATAAGCTAATAACAAATGGTGCCCGCTGGAATCTCTTGAGGCATTGTCTTTTTTAAAGACATTTCTTGTTTATGGTCAATATGAGTAAATAAAACCACGTGATTCGTGATTCGTACTTGGTAATTATTTTTCTAACATATAAGGCATAATCTTGTGATTGGTCAATTATATCAAATCGAAAGGGTTGGTCGTTTTCCCTGTCTCGAGAAAAATCATGCACACGGGTCAGAATAAATTAGAAATGATGCCCTTTATTATAAGCCATTTGATCTCCTTTATAGAATCCATACCATTCCGCTTGTGTGTCAGCTTTATTTGTCTCAATATTTGAGTGCAAACATTGCTAGGTCATGCTCCCCTCCGACTCGAACATAAGATATTGTTTTTAAAAATTTACTTTGCTACATAAATTATACTATCAAACTTTGTCTGAAGTTGTCTTCCGGTGGAATTAAGGGGGCACTACACCCCTCGATAAATTTGTGTCTATTTTTGCATTTTTCTCAAAAACTAATAACACAGTGGTAACAAAAGTTATGTATATTATAGGGACAAGGAATCCAATTACTGCACTGGAATTTCAGTGACCCAAGACAAGCGGTTTGTTATTTATGATAAGAAATAAGGTACCGCTAGGATGTACCTCATTTCCTATCATATACTGAACCGTTTGTCTTGAGTCACTGAAATTTCAGTGTAGTAATTGGAATCATTGCCCCAATAATATACATAACATTTGTTAGCAGTGTGTTACTATTTTTTGAGAAAAAGGCAAAAATAGTCAAAAATTTACCACAGGGGTGTAGTACCCCCTTAAGAAAATAATGCGAGGGATTGGTATGGAGTGTCTATTATAGATTATTTTTAAAACCACAATTTTGTTTTCTACGCTCTAAATTACAAGGATTTAAAAATAAATCCTTAAGGTTGCAATTAGGGACCAATCAATTATAGATTTAAAATGAATCTTATAGATATGAATTTTAAATCTGTAAGATTTAATTTTAAATCTGTAAGATTTAATTTTAAATCTGTAAGATTTAATTTTAATTTTAAATCCTTGAAATTATATATAGTGTGTTTCAAAAAAATTAGGCAATTTTTTGTGTGTGTAAATTGTCTCCAAAATTGTTGTTTTTACACTAAATTCTGAGAGTCACTATGCATGACGAACGCAGAAATGTGAATGTTGAATGTATGTTGGATGAGAGTGGATTGAAGTCATTAATGGTTGCTTTGTATCCCTGCTCTGATGAATGGGATCAATGTCTCCAATAAGAAACCCTTATAAAGGAACCAAGGCAAATTATGTCAGTCATGTGCATAACTGTGATTGGGTTTTATAGACTGTAGTTGCTTAAACAATAATGACAATAAACATAATGAATATTAGAATTAATTGTATATCTGATATGGGGGAATTAAGGAGGTATACCGGGAGTAGTTGCATTTAATAAATTAAACTATTATGTCTCATAATGTCCTAAAGCGATTTCTGTTCATTTCAAATTCACGGTTATTGACTTCTGAACAATAAATAAATGCTAGAATTAATTGTAGATGCAGTATCTATAGAAGACATCGAGCGCCGTTGTATTTATTACAAAAATTGAAATAATGACCTCGTGTCTAAAAGCGATTTGTTCATTCGAATTGGTCGGCGATATATTCAAAATTGTATTCATCTATTGCTATGGTAATTAATCCTGTTACATAATCGGTTCGACAGCGAATAGATGTTTGCAAAAAACAAAAAAAAAAAAACCCATAACATTACACTCGATAGATATCCCGCACTGCTATAAAGGAATTGTGATTATACATATAGGGTCCACAACTTACAAGTTCCCCCTAAATACTTTTTAGAATAAATCGAAAAATATTAATTTTGATGAAATGCAAACGTGTAAAAAGATATGGGTAGCCTTATTTGTTTTACACATATGGGCCAAATTACAGCGTCACACGTCATTGCATTCAGTCACAATTGTTCATTATGTAAAAAAAGAGACCAGTTTAAACAGTCTTAAAAGTTGCATCTGAGTCCATAGGAGTTAATTCTCAAACAATACAGTTGGGCAAGTCTATTCATGTGATTGTTAAAGAAAACCTGATTGCAATGGACTCAGGTGCAACTTTTAAAACTGCATCTTTTCTTACACAATTAACCATTGCATTTGAACGCAATGACGTGTGACGCTATAAATTGGTCCACATGTGTAAAACAAATAGGGTTATACATACCTTTTTACATAAATAACAATTTGTGGAATATTTTTCGACTTATTTTTAAATGTATTAGGGGGGAACTTATAAGTTGTGGACCCTATTTAGTGATTGATTTTTTTTATCGTTTGAAAGTAAGTAGGGTGTGGCTCTTAATCTGGTTTTGCAAAAGACAGTGATATAGTCTATGAGCTGGGACTCAGCGAAAAACGTTTCGTTGGAGGTCTCCAGAATCAATTTTTGTTGCATATCATAGGGACATATGCTGTCTGATCGCAGGACAACCGATTATTTTGTTATGCATAGTCGAGCTAAAAGTCGATCGATACATGTTAAAATCAGCACAATTCAGAGATACACCTTTTGCTATGAAATTAATTTTCTCGGTCAAATATAAAACTTTTTTTTTCAGTAATGTCAGTTTAAAACATAGTGCTTGGGTATACATTTTTTTTTTAAATCCTGGTGTTAAAATTAGGCGTGAAATTGTGTCGTTTAGTGTACGATTTTTGATTTTTATAGGCCCTACATCCGTCCGCTAGCTTCATTTTTTAGCGTTTCAAACTAATATAATTCGCTAAAGAAAGATATTTCCCACCTCTGTAAAGCACATCGTGTGGGTCTATCTATTATAGTTATAGGGTTAGGTGACCACTTTTGAAACTCAGTATAGGCTTACTCAACCCTAACACGCCCAAGAACTACAAAATACTACTTGATATATGCGCTGTTCGTGCGTGCATCCCACGTGGCGTGATGACGCAATCGCCCTAAGTGATATATATATAGGCACGGTTTCGCTGGCCAGCGAAGCCCAAGACCCGTGGCAGAGTGTCGCCGACCTAGTGCTTGGCATGCGAGGGGTCTCGGGTTCGAATCCCACCCGGAGCAAAACAACTTCGCAACGTTTCGCAGTCCCTCGTGCATCTTTGGCGAAATTGATTGCCTACTTCTTTAAATTCGACGTCTAATGGTGAAATTGAAACATTCGAGAACGAAATTGAATTCACAATAATGAATTGTTCTGATCATACATTAATTTTATTGAACTAAAATTAAATCGATTGCTCATAATGCGAAAAAGAAATCTGGATTCGTTGCGATCATTCAATCTTGCGCGAAAACGAATGACACGAACGCACAAGTTGCGAAATTGACCAGGAAAACCTATAAATAAAAATGAGTTATGTTTGTACATGGGGGGATGCTGAGCAATAATCATGAGGCCGTAGGGAAATCAAATCGGCATCACAGGAATGCGTTACGTAATTTATTGTTTATCCTTCGATATCCATGATTTATCCTGGCAGATTAGCATCGAACCTCCAGCCAAAGTTCCTTGCCAGTGCTAGCCATGAAACAAGGTCACAACTGTAGCCACTCCCTGAATGGTCGCCATTTCAGTGATTGACAGTGATATAATGCAAATATGGCGCTGGCCATCTGGTCACGTGCGCATTTATAAAAGCGCTTATATACATATATAACCGAAGTCCACTGGTCTAGGGCCATCAAACCAATTCTATAACAAAAGGCATTATAAAAAAAAAGTGCCTACTGGACCGTAGGCTGTACATATAACGGAGATTGTAGTTTTGGCAGCCATGTTGATTTTTTGCAGTTAAAACAGTATATTGTGTTTTAGTAAAGCAGGAAAGTAGAAGAAATGTTATTTTAAAGGAAGTGTCCGGCAATCACAACATTAGGTCTTATATGTTAGAAAAATAATTATCAAGCACGAATCACATGGTTTTATTTAAAAAAAATTCATATTAACCATAAAAACGAATACAAACAGCCATCTCTCAACAGCCATCTCTCCCGAAGTAATTGTCTAGAGCAATGACGTCCCAATAATTCAATGAAGCTTGACGACAAATGAGCACAAATAACCATTACGTCATTGCTCTAGAACATTTTGGCGCGGGAATTTTGAATATCGCGTGTTGAGAGATTGCTGTTTTATTTGTTTTTATGGTTATTGTTTTAAATAAAACCACGTCATATGTGCTTGATAATTACTTTTCTAACATATAATACTTAATGTTGTGATTGCCGGACACTTCCTTTAAGTGTTAAACACACTAATTCACCGGTAACACACTAAAATGCCATTTACTATCGATTCAGGCCATGGGATTGCATTAGTTGTGATTTAGCCTTTAAAAAATCGGTATTTTAAGGAGTCACTTTGCACGTGACCTTGAGGACTAATGTACCACTTGGAGATCATTCTTTTACATGGTAAACGTATATATCCGGTATATCTCCAACCAACTCCTTAACTAAGGCCCCTAAAAAGTAGCTTATGAACTACAATTTTTGCGCGCACATTGTCCCAATAAAGTCCATTATTGGAAGCTCGAAGACTCTACTTGTACAGTCTTTAAAACAACCCGCTATATTAAGTATACTATAAAGATTCGCCAAATGGGACGCACGTACGTACTCCTTTGGCGTATGGTAAATTTCACGCACAAAATAATAGAGAGCTCCTTCCCAGCAAACTCACAACGTTTTCGACATCATTCGCAAACGTTTAGAAAAGATTGCCAGAAAACGTTTAATGTCGGGTTATAATTATAAAGGGTACATAAAGGGTATAAAACGTTTTCATAACATTCAAAATATTATGTTGATAACCTACTGCAAATATTTTAACATGTTGTTTAAGTGTTGACAAAATATTTGGCAAATATGTTTGTAAAAAATAATTTGCAATAACATTTTGAATATATTTTAAAAATATTGTTGTAGTGTTAAAACGTTTCCATTACCTTTATATAACCCGATATTTAATGTTATTAAAATGTTTTTTATCTAAATAAAAAAAACCAAAATATAATACGTTTAAAACATTTTGAAAACATTTTTGTGTTTGCTGGGTTCCTCTGACAATCCCAACAACAAATAAAGGTCCGTGCCCTTATTTGCTTGTGGGATTTTTACGGAAGGGCACTTTCAATTTCTTCATAAAATTCCAGTTATAAGGTATCCATTGGCGCCGTTAGGAGAATCTTTACAGTGTATCCCCGGGATTTACCCCACCGATAATACCGTGTCAACTCAAAATGATGCAACCGGGAATTTATGTCGTCTTTGCTCCCGAATGTCTTATTTACCCGGTTTATTTTGCTCCCCAGCCATGAAAGCTGGGTACGCCCTACATGTTTACACATACCAGTACGCGAGACGTGTGTCGCCTAAAATTAGTTTCCTTTAATATTTTTGCCTTGATGCAGTATGCCGATAGTTTACTCCAAGGACTGTTTAATATCAAATATATCAATTTTTAATAATTTGCATAAAATTTAATATGAACAAACGAAAAATCAAGAGTACCTTTTTCAATTCCAACATGTCCCAATGCTGGTTTATTTCCAACTGTGAAAATCTATCTACCGGTTGTGGTGGTAGCTGTCGTCGATAAAGCATCGTAAGTCTTGCTCACAGTCTCGGCGACGCACACACTTAAACTAAGTGTTATACCCGATAAAATGATGTACTTTGTAATATAATTTCCTACCTTCAAATGTCTCCGATTGAAATTCATTGATATTTTTGATTTGATTTGATTTGTTCGGGTTTTGACAACCCTGGATGACCCAAGAAAGCCTCTATTGAAGCTTATTTCCATTGGGGTCCATTTGAACACCGGGACGGGTTGGGAACAGTCAGGGGTTAACACCCTACTCTTTTCGAAACTGGCTGCGAGATACACGTACAGGTATGGCTCTCTGTACACATTTAACATGAGTCTGAACTAACCAACATATTGGTTAAAATATTCATAGTGTTTAACAAACTATTGGTTATATTTTGCCCATTTTGCCCAATATGCTTTGCCCAAATGGTTGGTTACCGTAATGTTAACCAGTAGTTGGTTAATGTTTTTAACCAACCTGTGGTTATATTGTTAACCAACCCAGGTTTTGCTCTGGTTGATCTGGTTTTGCAAAAGACAGTGAAGTAAAGACTGCACAAAAATTTGATTCGGATATTCTTGATATTATTACACGACATTAGACAAATGGGATATCAAAATGCGCGTAAATACACCATCCTTCATAGCTCCTTCATTCTACATGTATGTCAAAACATTGTGAATACAATTAATCCCGCAATTAATAGTTCTGAAGCTACAGGTGTATTTATATCGGCTGCGTTACTCTTTGTGTAGTCTTTAGAACAAATACTTGAAGGTCAAATATCAACAGTATTGTTCGAATCTAGACGCATGAAAATAATTGATTTATACATAAAGTAAAGCGTACATCTATTAAGTTAAAATTAGTCAATGCAATTGACCCACATTCTAAACAATTAATCTGGTCGTTATAGGCATAGGGCATTAGATATAACGCGTAATGGCATTGAAATCAAGTAAGTGCTTATGAAGCGAGTATTGGCAAAGGGGATAGCGGGAGTAATATTTTTCACAGTTTTTTGCCAAAAATATCAAGGTATCATTTACAAAATTATCCATATCTTGAAAAGTATTGGTGCTATTTATATAATTTTGGTATCATATTAAAGCTTATTGTTTAGTGCTTACATTTTTATTTAAGTCATGAAATGTCAAAAATGTAACTTGTTCCTGCGGGTCACAAATTTGGCAAAAGTTAAAAAATAAAAAAAATTCTGGGAGTAACAAATGACGAGAACCTGACATGGAAAAATCATGTCGCAAAACATTGCATAAAATATGTCCAAGCACTCCAAGGGTATAGGAATCATTAATAAAATTAAACATATCGTACATGAGCATATGTGACCGTACACTACGAATCATCCATAAAGTCGGCCCCGGTCAATTTTGCTTTATTTCGTGTTTAGAAAATATATATGATAAGCTTTAAAATAGTATATCATTTGACTTCAAACGATATCCAGAAGCGGGGTTATGATTTGTTGAAGAACTCTGCTCCTTCAACAAAATGGTACCTTTTTTCGGTTCTACACGTGTCTCTTTTTCCACATTGCTTGTAATAAAGTCATAATTGGCGGTCATTTCAAATCATCCCCAAGTCAACGAGGTTCAGGAATGTCCTCTCATTGTCATTGTTGGTTATACATACCTAGACAAAATACAATGCAATTGTAACCCACCACTTGAACAGGATATAGCCAAAGCAAACAAAGACTAGATCTATTTAATGATTCTATATGTAGAAGATTATTATCCTCTTCAGCAATAGGATTATTGATTAGTTTAAACTCAAACGAGAAATATGTCGCGCCTAATTGAGACACCTATGAATACGACCTTCACGTACATTTTGCACTGTATCTCAGAATACTATTTGCCGAGTTTACGGCTCATTCGTAGTGTCCACTCACATATTCTATATATTCGTTATATTATACAAGGTTACTTCTTAGGTTAATTACGCTATTATAGCATGGGCAGTACTTGTAAAACATACTAAGACAAGCTTTTCAAGCTGCAAAAAAGGGCACTTCTAATTGTATAGTCATTACCTAAGTCATTCAGCTCCTCTCTTAAAGAACTATAAAGTACTTAAGGTTAGCAACTATTTTAAACTCAGGTATTTGGTAGTTCGCAGCATCTTGCGAATGGTAGTGAGCTTTGGAAAAAATTGCATTGATCATTTCATAGCGAGTGTGAAGAAGAAATCAAATATCGCAGATATACTTTTGTAGGTCCTGGTGTTCTTGAGTTATGCTGTAAAGAGGGCTGGAACAATAACGCTTTTGTAAAACGTACATTACTCTTTAACAACAATAAATCAAGCAAGTTTTCCTAGTATATGATTTGTAGAATGAACTTTTGCAAAACACCAAAGTGTTTTGTTTTTGACAGGGTATAAAGGGGGGAGGCTGTATGTTGACATTTTGCAGTATATTTTGCTGTTCTGGTTGTTGTTGTTGTTGTTGATATTATTGGAAACTTAATTTAGGTTAGGCCAGGGGGTTCTTAATACCCCTTCTGAGAACCTCCTTATTCAATGTATGTGTTTGTTATTGTGCTGTTATATTTTATATTTGAATGAAATAAAGATGAATGAATGAATGAATGAATGAATGAATGAATGAATGAATGAATGAATGAATGAATGAATAAATGAATGTTTAGCCAATACAACACGCTATACGTGTGCTGCCTTTTAAATTTGTACTACCCTACTTATCCAATATACCAAGCTATACATGTGCTACAATTTTTTTTTTTAAATTGTGGCCCTTAAAATATTCGCGCTACCCTTGTAAAATAAAATGCTACCCTTGTCCATAGAACCAAATTACATGTGCTTCCCTTATGAAAATTGTGCTACCTTTGTCCAATATAGCAAGCTATACATGTGCTGCCCCTTAAAAAATAATGTGCTACGCTTGTCTTGTCCAATATAGCACGGTAATCGCGCAATACATGTGCTGCCCTTAAAATATTATGCAACCCTTACCCAATGTAGCACGCTATACATGTGCTGGCCCTTAATTGTGCTACCCTTTTCCAATATTCCACGCGTTTCTTGTTCTGCCTTAAGGGATCTAAAATGAGCGTTTATTGCTTTTCGACAGTATTTTTTGTGGGACATGAGAGCACCTCAGACCTATCGAATTGCATTCTGAATACAAAGCATGTCTTTCTGATATAAAATAATTTTCATTATTTGAAAATCACAATATAATACAAATTATAAAAATTTGATATTTTTCAAATTTTTGATATATAACAGTCCTCGAAGTAAATTATATAAATCTAATGATATATTCTTAAAGTGTATGTAGCAGGGAGGAAAAAGCCGACGGTCAATTCAAAATTTTGACCTTTCATATGAAGATATGGAATTTTTTTTCCAAAAAGACCTAATTTTTGTTTGGTGTTTTGGGGAAAAAAATCATATTTTTAATATGAAAGGTCAAAATTTTCAATTGAACGTCGGCTTTTCATCCCACATACATACACTTTAAGTATAAATTATCAGATTTATAAAGTTTACTTCAAGTACTGTTAAATATCAAAATATCAATTTTTAATGATTTGCCATAAAATGTGTATTAAATTGCGAATTTCAAAATATCAAAAATTATTTGATATCAGAAGGACATTCTTCGTATTCAGAATGCGATTCGATATGTCTGATGTGCTCTAATGTCCCAAAATAAATACTGTCCAAACGTTCATACCCCACCCCTTAAGGTGTGCTACCCTTTTTTAATACTCACGCTATGCATTGTCCAATATAGCATATAGCCATAAAAATATTGTTCTACCCTTTACCATATTCCACGCTCTTCATGTGCTGCCCTTAAAATAATGTGTGCTACCCTTTTTTAATATTGTTGGATGAGAGTTGGTTGAAGTCCCATTCAGTGATCCCAGTGCAAGTGTAAGAAAATTAAAATTGTTTATATTATTGCTTTTAAGGGAAGAATAAGTCATTTAAAATGTCAGTTGGTATTTTTGAAATTTGTCGAAAAGCGAAGAAACAGCAGTATTGACGAAGTTGAAGCCCCATTCAAATACATGTAGCTAATTTATGACAATGACAAAGGTACCAAAATCTGAATTTGAATTATTTTTACGATTGTCCGGATGAGCAAATCACTGAATGGGCCTTTAATGGTTGCTTTGATGAATGAGATCGATGTCCCCAAAAAGAAACTCATAAGACACCAAGCAAAATATGTGAATTTACTGTGTAAATTGGAACTTTATTGACTCGCGCAGTAACAAAAACCGAATAATTCCCGCCTATTAAGAGCTGATCATAGTATAGTTGCATTTAATAAATTAAACTATTATGTCTCGTAATGTCCTAAAGCGATTTCTGTTCATCTCAAATTCACGGTTATTGACTTCTGAACAATAAATAAATGTTATAATGTAGATACAGTACAGAAGACACCGAGCGTCGTTGCCTTTATTACAAAAAATGAAATAATGGATTAAAGCCGTTTAAAATTCGATGTTAGATTCTTTTGTGTCATCATTCTTTTGTCTACGTGTAACACGGGTGATAGAATGCAGTTTAAAATACCCTCTAAGGCCGCATCATTTCACATTTTAGGTGAGATGGAGCTGACGGGGACCCAAATATGGCTGCCTTTGAGGTGTAGGAATGCGTGAAATTGGATTCGTCTATAGAGACGCATGGAAACAGGATATTCCAGTTGGAATCCATACACCCCCTATGGAAGACATGGCCATCATCTCCCACACATGGGATGTATAGTTCATTCACGTAACCATAACAGTAGAGAGAACATTTGAAAGTCAAACCCCCTGTGTGGAAGATTATGGTCACGTCTCTCATAAGGGTGTATGGATATCAACTGGAATACACTCTAATTTCACACTGTACGAAATTAGAGTGTATGATCGATCTCTACTACCTTCATGATCTGTGTAAATAGAGTAATCGAGACATTTATGATTGAATGAAGTTTGGTGCGATTTAAAAAGTGGTGCAAATTTGGGACGATTTGAAAAGATGCAAATTTGGGACGATTTGAAAAGATGCAATATGAGATGCTTTGAAAAGATGCAAATTAAAACAGATCACTCGGTGTAAATGGTATAGCCTATTTTATGTAACCTGCTACCACGAAATGAGCGTAAAGTCACACGTTTGTAAATTCGAGACGCACTGGCTACTGCGTTTGTGTTCTTTGTTTGCCGCGCACCTGTTCAAGCCAGTAGTATGTCCGTATGTCCATTCACGAAGGTTGGTACACACCTATGGCGTCGCGCTATTCTTCTAATCAAGGAGGTTAGAGATAGAAAGGAGCGGCAATAGATTACGTAATGCTTTGTTCCATTGATGCCGATTTGATTTGATTCGATTTGAGGTTATTCATAAAAGTGGTACCATTGTTTCGAACAAAGGGGTTCCGCCAATAAATCCGATATAATTAGTCACTGATCCGGCATCATATTAACGCTTTACACAACAGGCGAGTATCAATAAGTGACCACAATACAGTCATGTGTAAGGGCAGTCATGTATAAAGTCCTATCTTAAGAACCACTGAACCAATGCTTGTTTGTACTCATTTTAATGCATTTTATATGGTTTTTTTAAATATGGTGATGAAAATATTTGAATTCTGAAATGTTTGAATTTATATGGGTGCTTTTCTGATGTGTTTAAAGCGTGATTGTATTTCTTTAAATGTCCGAAAGGTTTTTTCATTAAGTTAAAATAATTGGTGGATGCACTTGCAATTACGTTATATAACTGTAGCCGGTTAAGCGTTGACATTTTAAGATACGACGCCTAATGGCATTGACTTCAAGTTAAATGCTTTTTAAGTAATTCTATCTATTTGATAAATTAAAAATATAATCTTTTTTAAAAACTTAATTTGCTACATAAATCGTGCTATTATTTATATTGTCAGAAATCATTGAGCATACCATTTGAAATCTACCATAACCCTGTGGATGATTCAAGAATAGTCTTCGACAGAGGGAGTATGTTTATCAAATGTAATTGGGTGGGGTTAATTAATTTGAAACCCATATCCTCTTTGTGTTATTTGTGATTGAATACTTCTAATGAATACCTAACCGAATACAAGTGTACTTTGGTTATATCTATAAATGCGCACATGACCCATGGGTACGACATACCAAGACCACCAAGCTACTCTCCTCGTTGTTTTACTTGCAGTTTTATTTTGAATTGAGAATGAAAATGTTACAGATTTTAAAGTTTTAAGATTTTTATCTTAAGGGCTGGGGTATGAGCGTTTGGACAGTATTTATTTTGGGACATTAGAGCACATCAGACATATCGAATTGCATTCTGAATACGAAGAATGTCATTCTGATATCAAATAATTTTGATTTTTGAAATTCGCAATTTAATACATTTTATGGCAAATCATTAAAATTGATATTTTTGATATTTAACAGTACTTGAAGTAAACTTTATAAATCTGATGATTTATACTTAAAGTGTATGTAGGTGGGATGAAAAGCCGACGATCAATTGAAAATTTTGACCTTTCGTATTGAAGATATGGATTTTTTTTTCCCCAAAACACCAAAAAAAATTAGGTCTTTTTGGGAAAAAAAAATTTCAATTGACCGTCGGCTTTTCCTCCCTGCTACATACACTTTAAGAATATATCATTAAATTTATATAATTTACTTCGAGGACTGTTATATATCAAAAATTTGAAAAATATCAATTTTTATAATTTGTCATAAAATTTGTATTATATTGTGATTTTAAAAACATGAAAATTATTTGATATCAGAAAGACATGCTTCGTATTCAGAATGCAATTCGATAGGTCTGAGATGCTCTCATGTCCCACAAAAAATACTGTCGAAACGCAATAAACGCTCATTTTGGATCCCTTAAGAATTCCAAGAAGAATGGGACTTCTTGTAGTACAAATGGTACAGGGTGAGTAAAAAAAAAGTGCAATAGAGAAAAGAATCCATATTTATTTAAGAACCAAGTTGAACTGTTTATGTTTTAAAACATTTTATATATGGTATATCCATCAGCGACCTTGTGTGAAAAGATTAAGGAATTAGCATTTATCGTTTTGTTTTTATGACACATTTTATAACGCTACCCAATTTTAATGTTTGTCCAAGAGACATCTAAAATTTAAACGTCGGCCCACTCTGTGTAAGGTAGATTTGGAACAACTGTCATTTGCTTAAACCTCATTGGCATTGAAATAAAATGGAGCACCCAAAGTGTTATTGCCCTTGGTCTTGTTTAAGGAGAAGTAATATTATTTGTTGTTATTTTCATTTTACTTTTACTTTAAAGATGTTTATTCACGATTAAAAGCGGGTTTTTAAAATGTCAAAATGAAATGCGCGTAAATTGAAGTTGGGTGAATTACAAAATATCCAATAAGTTGGACATATTGGGATTAAAAAAACTGGAGTTGGATTCGAGTATTAAGGAAGGACTTAAAGTTATGTCAGAAAGTTTGTTTGAACAGAAAAAGGAAATTAAAATAACACAAAAATCAACCTTATTTAAGTTAAAGTCAGTTTCAGATCTGGTTCCTTTACTGTGCACTGTGTGCTCTCATTCAAAATACATGGTACCTCGTGGACAAAAAACGAAATTGGGTATCGCAACAAAAGAACTCATTAAAATTAAAAGGTAGTCGCGATTCACTTCATATTTTCACATGTTCTTACATAAATATCGATTCTTTGATCTATTGCAGTTTTTTTACTCTCCCTGTATAATCAGAAAAGACTTTCTTATTTTGGATTAAATTTAGGTCATTTACATATATTGTCTTGTAGTCATGGGGGTGTCAGAACGTTTGGTGAAATAATCATCAAATGAACAGGGCAGCTCATTTATGGAGTGCCTATACATGAATGTACCCAACTAAAGTGTGCACATATCTTCAGCTTTGAATACGTTATTAATAGCAAAACAATGGGGCTGTGTGATCTCTATAGTTACCATTTGCCACCGTTTTAATAACCATTTTATGAAGTTCTATTTAAGTAAGTTTTACATTTATTTCCACACAAAAGTATTCCATAACTCTGTTAAGGTAATATTAACGTTTAAAATACAGTGTATAATTATAGAATACGATTTGGAACAAAATATTTCAAGTTATACCAACAATTTTGAAATAGTTTTAGATACACAATGTGACATTTCCAAGTGAGGCATTCGTCTATTAGCACACCACGAAATTTTAAAGTCGTATGATCTAGTGTGATTTGCAGGTCTTGATTCATCAATGTCATTTTGCGTGTGCCAACTTGCCAACAATTTGTTTTGATGGTATTAATTGACAATTTGTCAGAGCTTAAAACCAATTGCCTATTTCGTTTAATTCATCATTAACAAGATGTGTCTGGCGTTTTATGACAAAATGGTGGTATCGTTTACAAAAAGAATGAATTCGAGAACTTAACATGCATTAGTTATATCATTGACATAGAGTATAAATAGAAGTGGACCAAGGATTGATCCTTTAGGAACACCACATATAATATCTATTGATTCTGATTTATAAAAATTATAATAAACATTGTTGCTTTCTGAACCATTCTAACGAATACCACGAAAGCCATAGTGTCCTAACTTATGTAAGAGTAAATTATGATCGATTGTATCAAAGGCTTTTGACAACTCTAGAAATATTTCAATAGTCGTTTCTAGTAATATTGTCATGGCCTCCATCTTCGTTTATGTCGAATGTATCAATTAGTTTTATAATATCGGATTCATATACATACTACTTGCCTTGTGAGATTGTTTTCCTGTGTTCTAAGTCATTGAATTGATTTGAGATTTCTTTAGTATTGGTAAAAAACTGCCAGTTTCAGCTTTGAATTTGCTCTCTATGCAGATTGTTTCTTTCCTCCACCAATAATATTATTAATTGTTTTCCATTACTCTTAGCATGCTCGAACTTAGGCATTTGCATCTCGCTTGCATCTCTATAAACGTTTACATCTCATATTTATATGCCCAGCAAACACAAAACGTTTTCGACATCATTCGCAAAAGGTTATAAAAGGTTGTCAGAAAACGTTTAAATGTCGGGTTATATAAAGGGTATATTAAGAGTATAAGACGTTTTCATAACCTTAAAAAACATTTTTTGATAATCTACTGCACAGCAAACAAAATGTTTTACAGAAAACGTTTAAATGTCGGGTGATAGAAAGGGTATAAAAACGTTTTAATAACATTCCAAAAACATTCTTGAAAACTTGATACAAACCATTCTAAACAGAATGTTATTTTGGGGTTGAAAAAATATTTTACGAAAAATGTTTGCCCAAAATATTTTCAATAACGTTTTAAAAACGTTTTCATGACCTTTATATAACCCGACATTTAAATGTTATTAAAAGGTTTTGAAAAAAAAAACATTTTAAGAACATTTCTATGTTTGCTGGGTTCAAATATTTTAACATAATATTATTTCAGTATTGGCACAATATTTGGCAAAAATGTTTGCAAAAATAGTTTACAATAACATTTTTGAAAACATTTAAAAATATTGTTGTAGTGTGTTTTCATACAAAACGTTTTAAAACGTTATCATGACCTTTATATAACCCGACATTTTAATGTTATTAAAACGTTTTTACCTAAACCAAAAGCCAAAATATAACTTATTCAAAACGTTTTTAAACGTTTTTGTGTTTGCTGGGATGTCCCAACTTACGCCTAAATGGAATCAGCGAAATTCATTGTGCTTGCAAGAAAACAGAGCAAGTTTAAATTAAATTTATAACTGTGACATTAAATCTTCCATAGAACACCACAGATAAGCGGCTGAGGTAGTGATTTTTCTTTCATTTTATAAGACTTTACTGACAGTTGTTACTAATAATATTTGATAATATTTGGCAAATAATGGCCAAATTATAATTTTACCGACATCGTATAACGGTTTTAAGCAACACACTTACCCCATGGTCTTGGACAATCATTGCCAGATACCATCGATGGAAGGCACGACAGAAGAAATCCCAAATGCCATAATATTGCCAGCTTATTGCGAATCATTATCTCGCTCGCTACGCAGCTGTTAACAGTATATTAAAGACTAAGTTGTCATCTTGTGAGCCTCGTGTTCACGCCACAGCTTCAGAATACAACTTGACATTGTCGAAAAACGATTTTAACATGCTGAACCGTAGAAGCTGATCATGCGCACTGATAATGACCGAATCAATGTCCGTGATCAAATATTGTGACCGGTTCCTATAAACATGGAACATATCGAAATTGGTTTTGATATACCAGGGATGTAGATCTCACATCCATGGATATACACAGAGAAGATGTAATAATTACATTTTGATCATCTCTGATTGACAGTAGCTGTATTAAAGCCATTATTATAACATTTCCATAAAAAAAAGAATTGTATTTTTTTTTTGTATAAAATGTTAGTTTTCACTGATCAGATATGTCCTCTTTTAAGATTACACAAAGAGACGTATAAAAGACGTATAAAAGACGTATAAAGTTGTTCTCTAAAACAGAGTTTTCTCAGTAATTAAATATCGCAGCAATTGAAATGTTGGTGCATTGGATGTAGCTTAACATTTTTCTTGTGTGTTTATACAAAATTTTAGAATAAATTTGAAAATCCTTCGTTTAAAGCCGTTTTACGCACCATGTTCACAAGATCAAAAACACGTTCCATGACGTTGTTTTTTTCAAATATACGCCCCGTATAAAACCACGCCGAGTGATTGTTTTCTTCTTTTTTGTATTGTACTACAAATCGATTAAAGAAATAATGTTGCCATGGGGAAGAACCAAATACAGTACCGATTAAATTTTAAAAGCCCGTTTTTGGGGAACATTTTCGAGAATCTTGCCTGAGAAAAAACTGTTTTGTGAAATTATCGATATCTTGATTACGGGACATTAATTTAGACATCTGAATACCTACATTATTTCTCAACATTCTGCCAATTGAAATCCCATTTGATTTTCACTCCAAATTGAAGCTAGTATTGCAAAGATTTTTTTTAACAATCGTGTAAAAAACAGAATGGCACTGAATCTGTTTTTATACCAGATCAGGTGTACTTTTTAAGATCGCAGTGTAAGATATAATAGTTACAAGTTCGCTGGTAGTTCTGAGGGGAAAAAAACAGCAAAACCCATAATAATACTGATATCATCATTTGGCATCATGCTCGTATTGGGGGGGTGGGCTTTGGGGGCGCGAGCTAAAACGAAGGGGCAGCAACAAGAATTAGTAAGAAAAAGGGCGGAAAAAAAAATTTGAAAAGTATAAAAAACAAATTGTGACAAAATGACAAAATGGTACTATACACCAAAATGTGTTGGTTTAGGGCACTAGCGCCTTCACTTTTTTTTTTTTTTTTGCTCTTCACTTTTTCAAACCAACGAAAAAAATTGGGGCTGTTGAGGAAGGGGCGGCAAAATTGCGGCCACGGTACGCCACTGGACATGTTCCACGTTTTGAGGGAACGGGTCACGATTTAAAACCAAATTCTGCTCTCTGGTGTTCTAGGATGTACTGAATGGGTTGTGTTCAGAATTTGAACATACATGTATGAACACGTTCTAGACAACACTACCATAATTTATTCCTATTATCTTACACCGTGGCCAAGATCCTTTGCTGGTACTGTGAAATAAACTGAAATACCAGAAGAGTACCAGTGTAGTGCCAGCTGACCAGTGCAGTTATACTGCTAGTGGGTCCTGTGCATTGGGGTACATGTGCAGGTGACCATAATAGGAATATTGTAGTGTAGTTTTGAATATCGGTGTTCAGATGCATTAGATGTGTTCCAAAATTTAACACAAGTGCTAAAATATGGAACACACACATGTTGAACACAAATTGTGTTCCACCAAACATTATTTTCACCCCGAATCATACTCCCGGTTTAATTTAAAAGCTCTAGAAAGTTTGGGCTGGTAACTTTTCACCGCGGGTTTGTAACTTTTAAGAATTTGAGGCATATTTCTAACACTGCAATTGTTCTGATTCTCTTTAATGGAATTTTATTATACACCTTGACAGCGATTAAACATCACACTATAAATAGTAGACATAATGTGATCAATTAAAACTAACATTTTGTTGAAAACAAAATTAATAAGAATCTATTCTTTAAGGAAATCGCATATTATTGCTTTAATAGTTATTTGTTTACTCACGTTGAATTATATTTTGGAATCAATGTTTTAAAATTCAAAACAAAATTCCATCTTTACAAATTGCATCCAAATGAAAATACTTTGTAAGGATTTTTTTTTACTAGTTGGCTCGAAATTACATAATGCGATCAATGAAAAAACTAACATTTTGTGGAAAACAAATAAGAATCTATTATTTATGGAAATCGCACATTATTGCTTTAATAGGTTTTTGTTTACTCGCGTTGAATTATATTTTGGAATTAATAGATAGCATTTTCAAGTACAAAACACAATAACATCTTTTCAAATATTTGCATCCAAATGATAATACTTTGTAAGGGTTTTTTTTTACTAGTTGGCTCGAAATTACATAATGCGATCAATGAAAAAACTAACAGTTTGTTGAAAACAAATAAGAATCTATTCTTTAAGGAAATCGCACATTATTGCTTTAACAGTTTTTTTGTTTACTCGCGTTGAATTATATCTTGGAATCAATGGATAGTATTTTGAAGTTCAAAACAAAATTACATCTTTACAAATTGCATCCAAATGACAATACTTTGTAAAGATTTATACTAGTATTTTTTATCTGTTTGTCATTTTCTTTTATTTCTATATTCTTTTACTGATTGTACTTATTCTTGAGATGTAGCGCCTGCTATTTAAACACTCCCCGTATGTATATGAGCCTGTTTATAGTGGTGTACGGTATTTATACGGTATCCTTATACGCATATGGGATTAGGATAGAATGTGACTTATCCGTTATCTCGGCTGTTTATAGTGGCAATCAATAGCGCTATTCTGAATCCGAGGTGATTGAACTCAGCGTGTTCGAGGTCACCGCAATGCAATGTGGGAGACACAAATATGGAGCCAGTTTCAAATAGTTTGCCGTCGAAACGATACCGGCCATTTTTAAAACATTATTGCTACAGTACCGTACTATATTTTTAGGTGATGTGTTATTGCAGTGACAAATTTGAGCTCGGAGAGTTATATTACCCTGCTCCACTTCCTTGAATAACGGTATCGTTAATCCCTGTCTGTTTATAGTGGCCGTATACGGAATGAATATACTGCAATATCCATCGATATCGAAGGATATCAGTTCCGTATAATATGTGCGGCAAATAGCGCTATTGGTCTGTTTATAGTGGCGACCAATACCGTATAAGATGTACTTATACCCTAAATACCGGATAATCTGGCTCACTATAAACAGGCTCTATGTAATTTGTGACCTTGGATCATAGAAGAAATCAAGTATCGATTAATGTGATAATAAAAACATAGTAAAAACATACTTAGCTTTTGTAATTCACTAATGCCCTTTATAATCACTTTTGACATTGCCCGTAAAGCTTTAAAAAGTTCTAAGTAAAGAAATGAAACAAAACGAATGAAGAATGATGAACTAGATTAGGCTCGTCAAAGTCATCAGATTAAGTCTGATATTAATTTAGCGCACTAATTGTAACGTCATTGAAGATCGTTATAAACTCACATCGAATCAATGTGTCTTTTTATTTTTATTTTTTTTGTGAATTTCCTTACGAAGTTAATTAGAAATGATTTTTGAAAAACATTATGGTATCTTTCTTATTGTCGGAGTTTGTATAAAGGTTTTTGTTGACGCAAAAATCTGATTAATGTGTTATATCTATATCTATGAAAGACATCAATGCGACACAAGCAGACAAAACCTTCTAGCTGATTTGTGAGGAAGCAAGCAAATTCATAATTGGAGTCACGCGGTAGCCGTGACCAGCAAGTTTAAAAAAAAGACTGATAAAGAAGACTAATAACAGATGCTCCCGCGAGACTATATTTACACCTAACATTAAAACACTTGACTTCTATTGTTCGATGTTATTTTTCGCTGGGTACAAAATGTGGCTAAAACCATGCTAAATGATATTTACAGTCCCATGTGTAATATCTTGACAACTCATTAATTCAAAAAGGGCCACCAATCATACAGTCAATCATTGTTCGTAATAAACAAATATTTTTGCTTCCATTTCCAGAATCGTTTCTGTAGCCAAACCTTTTAATATGTTACCGCTAATATGTCAGGCTGACCGTGTGAACACGACTTCATTGAAATAAAATTCTGTCCTACCACGGCCCAATTCGCATAAATAAATAGGACAATAAAACATATGAATGTTGTGGAATCGATCTAGAGACCTGTCGTTCCTGTCATCTTCAGCTATCTTAGAACTGCACTCCAACATGGCTGCCATTTTCATTGTTATACCGTTCCAGTTGGTTTATTGCATACACTCTATAGGTGTGAACAATTATTGTTCCACTAGTATGGAAGGCCAGCAGTGACAAAAACGTATCCAAAAAGAGAACCAAATATGGAAGGCCATTAAAGTCATACGTAAAGACAAATTAGCAAAGCGGCAAAAATACCCAAATGCCTATTGAAAGGAACGACTGTCCCCACCACCATGACCACAGACACACGGAACCCCCGATAGAGAGCAGGGCTTGAAGAATGAGGGAAATTAAAACCACAAACCGCGAAAGACCGCCAACAACTAGATTGCCCCGCATGGCTACAAAGAACCACAAACCGCGAAATATGGATATCCAACCAGTTTAAAAGACAAATTAGCCACCAATAGAGCCTGAACAAGTAGAGAAATTAAAACCACAAATCGCGAAAGAACGCCAAAAACCGCCGCTCACTAGGGATATCCAACTAGATTGGCCCGCAGAGCTACAAAGAACCACAAACCGCGAAATTTGGATATCCAACAAATTAAAACCACAAACTGCGAAAGACAACCAACAACCGCCGCTCAATAGAGACATCCAGCTATATTGCCCCGCAGGGCTTCAAAAACCACACACCGCGAAGTATAGTTATCCAACAAGCTTAAACTATAAATTAACCCCCGGTAGAGGGTAGGGCATAAAGAATGAGGGAAATGAAAACCACAAACCACGAAAGACCGCCAACAACCACCGCTTAATAGGGAAATCCAACTAGATCTATAAATCTAAATAACTATCAACCGCGAAATTTGGATATCCAACTAGATTGCCCCGCAGGGCTACAAAGAACCACACACCGCGAAGTATAGTTATCCAACAAGCTTAAACTATAAATTAACCCCCGATAGAGGGTTGGGCATGAAGAATGAGGGAAATTAAAACTACAAACCGCGAAAGACCGCCAACAACCGCCGCTTAATAGGGAAATCCAACTAGCAGGGCTACAAAGAACTATCAACCGCGAAATTTGGATATCCAACTAGATTGCTCCGCAGGGCTACAAAGAACCACACACCGCAAAGTATAGTTATCCAACGAGCTTAAACTATAAATTAACCCCCGATAGAGGGTAGGGCATGAAGAATGAGGGAAATTAAAACTACAAACCGCGAAAGACCGCCAACAACCGCCGCTTCATAGGAAAATCCAACTAGCAGGGCTACAAAGAACTATCAACCGCGAAATTTGGATATCCAACTAGATTGCCCGCAAATCTAAAAAATCACAATCATTAAAACATAATTATCTTGCTAAGTCGTGGCACTTAGACGCTTCCGTAGTATAAGCCTTTCTACATAGTTTCAATTTGAAGTAAATCGGACTGACTCTGTGTCTCGCTGGCATCGTCAACATTGGGTATGTGTTGTTCATATTTACATTTTCTTAGTTGCCTTGAATAGTTAAAGTATATTAAAATGTATATGTAATATGTATCCCTATTAACATTACAGTCACACAGTAGCTGTGACCAGCAAGTTTTAAAAATAAACGGCTGATAAAGTTTTATTTAATTATTTACTGTTATAAATCAAGGATAACATAATTTCAAACATCTATTTTTCGTTTTATTCGTTTTATGGAGTACTTCGTAACCCGATGACTTTCCAAGCTTAGAGCTGCTTGGCTACATTCATAAAAAGAAAGAAAATCCACCAAAAAACGTTGACAACGTAAAAGAAAGCAGCAAGTTTAAAAGCCCCCACCTGGGCTCACTTTTTGACACTTGGTCCCATTTTGAATATCAACAGCAAATCGGTGTTTTTAACATTTAAACAATAGCATCATTGCCATTAACATGCCTACTTGTTATTCGTTTAATTCAATCATTGGTCATACCCTTAATAATTATTATTAAACAAAACATATATAGGATATTGGCCAAGAACAACATAATAACCTTTCTGATCGTTCCAGAATGCTAAAAACTTTTAAAATATCGCATCGGCACATTAAAGATACATAACACTTCTGGAAATGTTTTAAGTTGATAATTATGACAAAGTTTAAATCAGTATCAAATGGGACCAAGTTTCAAAAAGTGAGCCGAGGTGGGTTTTTTTTAAACTTGCTGCTTTCTTTACGTTGTCAACGTTTTTTTGGTGGATTGGGTCTAACTAGGATATGCAGAGCTTCAAGCCGGTAGACAGCAGTAAATAAATAAATAAATAAATAAATAAATAAATAAATAAATAAATAAATAAATAAATAAATAAATAAATAAATAAATAAATAAATAAATAAATAAATAAATAAATAAATTTTCATTTTCATACTTATGTGACTTCGTGTATTTGTTATAAATATGCAGTTCTAATGCCTTCCGCTAGGAATGTGACGAACACATTCGTACCTAATACCTATAGATTTATATCTTCCGCTCTTCTCCAACGTGCCTCTTTAGCTCAGTTGGTTAGAGCGTCGTGCTAGTAATACGAAGGTCGCCGGTTCGAATCCGGCCGAATGCACTGGGTTTTTTTCAACGTTTATGTGCACTGGCCTACTCTGGGGAAAGATTAAAATTTGTATTGATCTTGACAGAAATTTTGTGAAAAAAGTCCAGAAAATTGTTGAAATATGTTTACAAAAAAAAATCCTAACCGACTTGGCAAGTCTGTCTGCTCGTAGGACAGGGTTTTTTTTCTTGGCTTGTAAGTGCCACATGTCAGATATACAAGCAATGTTTGTAAGGGACAAGCTTAAAAGAAGCATGTCCACTATGGTTTAAAGTTCTGGCCTTCTCTGATAAATGATAAGGTGCATTACTTTGGTTCCTTGGCATCACAATCCAATCTATAATAAATTACTGAGTTTGGCGAATTGGTAAGGCTAAAAACTTTTACGGTTTACATTATTTCGGAAAAGGGACTTTTGCGATACAAAGAACAAGGTCGTACGCACTTCAATAAAACGTCGAATTTCGTTTTTTTTTTACGTTAAGGGTGTCAAATTAAGTTAATTAGTTTCAAAAGCACTGAGCTAAACACTGAGTAAACACTGAGAAAACAGTCACAATACACTACAATACAGTCATTGTGCATCTGTCCGAGAAGTCCGGTCATCACCTACACCCTAGGCATTCAAAATCCTTTTTGGAGATCCAGACTCAGGGTTGCCAAAAATTTTCAGTCAGAATCGCTGGTCAAATCATAGGGACATCTCCCATTTTTTCTCTTATAAAACCATTGGTTTTCTAGGAAACTACCGTCGCGGGAGCCAATGTTGAAAAGTAGATCAATTTCTTTTCCTTAACCATTGCTTTATATCAGTTCGGGGCACTCATAATTCACGGACGTCTCTGATATCAAATACTCTTGAAGCGTCATGTCACATAACAGTATCATATTTCAGAGACATCTCATAAATCACACACTCCATAATTTAAAACCCAGTCGCAAACGATATTAGTAATTTTGTTAAACGTGCCAGCGCAATGGGAATAATTTTGTGAGTAGGCCTTATCAGGGTTGTAGCTAGCCTAAGTTGAGTGCCTGCTAATTAGAGCGCAGGCTTGGGTACTCTTTGGGGGTTTTTTTTACTTCATTGCAATCTAAGTGTGTTCTGGGACCATTTGTCAGAATTTGCACAGATAGATATAATTTTTGCACACGTAGATAGTTGCTAAACATAGGAAAGCTTATTCTAATACACTCAGCTTCGTTCCGATGTGCTGCATCGAGTGCCCAGCTGTCAACAAAGCTCGACATATGTAATATCACAGACCCCGTATATGAAATCACTGACCCGTCTTTGAAATCAGAGACGTCTTTGAATTACGAGTGCCCCCGAACTGATATAGGAGAGAAAATGTACAAATTGCGGGGAACAATACAAAAGTCACCCAATCGGGCTACCAAATTGTTGGTTTGGCAACCCTGACTATGAACAAACATCTCATTTACACCTATTGCCACACATGTTGAAGAGTCACCAAATCAATTATGTAAACATTTACTCAAGAGGGTGAAATATCCTTTTTGGAGTTCAATACTGAACATCTCATATACCTTTTCTTCTTTTTGGCAATGGTTCTACTTTCAAAGTAATGAAAATTACGATGTTAAATATTTTCTAATGGAAACATATATGTGACGTGTCATGTCAAAAGGAGACACTTTTGGGCAGGATCGTAAATGGAGAAATAGCCAAAAATCTGGCCCGGGGTGATTTTTTTCACAATTTGGGTTTGTTGCGAATTTGTGATGTTATGAATGTTAAAAATATTGTCTAATAGTTTCAGACCGGAATATAACTGGCATCTTGTATTTTTTGAGACATTTTTCAAGGTAATTCTTATTCTCAACATTGTCAATAATATTTTTAAAGGCCGATATCTCAATTTCCAATTTTATAATACCATAACTTACGAACTCAATATCTTCGCTTAGGAATGTCCGATTTCATTGGGGAAATGGTGTTGTTGAGCAAAATATCTCTACATTTAAGATATGTAAAAACCTCAAAATTGATAACCTGCCCAAAAGTGTCTCCTATTGACATGACACGTCACATATATTATTGATAGAACGTTAGGTTACATTTTTGATAAATTCGTTAAAAGTTATATCAAACGCGCTGGGAAATTAAGAACAGAAATAATTAACTCAAGCAAGAACTAGTATTATGAAGTTGACACTTATTCATGAATGGCCGAAATGTACATATATCTGTAATTATTATTTATATGAGGCTTTTATCGATACAATAAAAACACGTATTTGTTATTGTCCAACAAGAGTATCCTGATGTAAACAATATTAAAAATGATATTGTGCGATTCAAAAATAATATTGTGCATCGTTCATACGCGTATCGCGCGTCACCGCATGGTCACGACACCTGACAGCACCAACACGCGTCACAATACAACAACACAACACAACAACACGGCCACCGTACCGGCTCACAGGTGCCTTTATAAACAAGTAAAACCACAAACTTATAATTTGCGACAATTCTGGATGATAAATTACCTAGGAAATATAATCCACATCTACAAATAAACCTGTATATTTTCTGAATTTGTCTTTGTGGAAGGAAAGAACAGAAAACAAGAAGGTCAAAAGGTAAGTTACTAATGAATGGCTTATTTTCGTGTGATACAAGAATATATTGCACTCGATAGAAAAATATTCTTGTATCACACTCATAGCCATTCAATATTATAAATATTTCTTATGTTTTTGATGAAGACTTTGTACTTCACTTATTTTGTGATGGTTATTATCTTTTATGTGCTGTAGGTTAAATACCACTAATTATGTATTACAAGGGTTTCAATGGGAAAATGGCTAATTTCGGGTGGAAATTTCTCATATTCAGAACTCTCACAGTTAAATGCCACTAATATCAGGTGAAACTATATGAATTAGATGCCAAATGATCAAAAACTCAACATAGGTTGACCTGAGACTTTTCTTGTTTTAACGCACTGAACCGTAAACACCTTAAAATGGCAGTGCGCCCTCGAAGCTAAAAGTTACAATATGGTAGGTCGAATATTTATTAAAAACCGAACCCGTGCGTATGAATTTTGGTACTATTACAACAAAAATGTCATATAATGAGAGAATATAAACCATTTTGAAGCATCAAACCCTTAAAAGTACTTTTTTGGCTATATAACTTGATCAATTTCAGGAATTTTAATGCAGTCTTTTCAGATGCCATGCAAACAAATAGTTACTCGTCGTATTCCCGTGTATCGCCCAGGCCTATTAGTGGTATGTAACATGTAATATTGATGTGGACGCGCCCTCGGGTAGATGAGTGCCACATTTTGTGCATTTTCAACGATGTATCTATGTTGATTTCGCACGTGGAAAATCTTCAAAACTGGCTAAATACGCGATATCCAATCAACGAAATCAATTTTGGCACACTGTGGCATACTAAATGTAAATCGCCACCCCTCTCCCCCAGTTCAATGTTGATGAAAGCCCTTTTTCCATTGGGCTCTCCAGTCTCCCCAACATTGATTGAGGGGGGAATGGGGAGGGAAGAAGAAAGGAGAAGGTGTGTACTTCTCATCAAACATAGTTATACTAATTTCACTGAACTCTCAGAGCGGCAATGAAGAGTTCCAACATATTGTCAAGGTGTGCCAACTATTAAATTCGTTGATTGTCGCTTCGATACAGGACAGTGGTTTAGAATAGATCGACGTCCGTCCAATACCTACGTTTGGAAATCGCAATCTCAATATATATATATGATTCTGAGATTCATAGAAAGTATTTGTTAGTCCGGCAAAAATATTTTTATCCGTCTTAATTTTACTATACTTATAATCAAACACAAATTTACAAACAAGAAATGTTACCTAAAGGTTTGAAATAATTAAAGTGTTATATTATTATTTTATATGATTTACAATGTGTCTTTTATTGTTATTGTTGTCTTAAGTAGAGCAGATGCTTTAAACCCCGTGACCCCGGTACTACCTGCTGATTGGTTAAAAGAAGACTATTAATGACTTACTGACCAATCAGCAACATGGTAAAAATGGTGGTAGGACTGAAGAGGTTTAACCCCATGAGTACTACCGGCTGATTGGCTCAATCAGTCATGGTAATACTCATGGGGTTAAGCCTCTTTTGTCCTACCACTATTCTTACCATGTTGCTGATTGGTTCAATATTAGTCATGTCTTCTTTTAACCAATCAGCAGGTATTTATTATGGAGCTAAACCTTTCAATTCAGCCCTACCACCATTCTTACCATCTTGTTGATTGGTAAAGTCATGTCTTCTTTTAACCAATCAGCAGGTATTATTCATGGAGCTAAACCCCTGAAAATGGCCCTACAACCATTCTTACCATGCTGCTGATTGGCTCATGTCTTATTTTAACCAATCAGCCGGTATGGTTAATCCTCTTCAGTCCTACCACCATTCTTACCATGTTGCTGATTGGTTCAATATTTCATAATAGTCTTCTTTTAACCAATTAGGACTCAGGTAGTACGCATGGGTTTTAAACAATCGGCAACATGGTAAGAATGGTGGTAGGGCTGAAGAGGCTTAACCCCATGACTAAATCATGCTGATTGGGTAAAAGAAGGCCATTATGACTATTATGAGCCAATCAGCAACATGGTAAGAGTGAAATCTTTTGAAATCTTACTTATTTTCATGTAAATTGCCAACATGTCGATCGTTTTGAATTAAGTGATCCACGAAAAAGCTTATTTCTAGAATTTCACTTGATTCGGACACTGACTTTCTGAGTGACGTATATTGCAATTCAATTACAGTTATCCACTGCCGGCAGATAACTCGAACCACTATATCTACTAGCTTTTACTAGAAAGGTACACACAAACCCGGACACAAACATGCAATCTTGGGTTTCTGATGCTATAAACATCTCAACTTTATGAAAGTAATTTGGGAGGTGATTAGGCTGTGACTCACAAAGTGCATCTTTAGTGTAACGATACTACCGGTATAGTTTATATAACCACATTGGTGGAGGCGGTTGATGATGTTACGATAGTCTCTTTAACCGACTTAGATGTACGCTTTTGAGATGACACTACAGACGCGATCGTATACAGATAGGGATTGATAGACGAGTTGATGGGTAAAATAAACACCACCGACCACGTATACATTTGTAATGGTATTACAACAGCACCTGTTTGAGATAAAATCCCCATAAGGATAACCGGCACCCAACAACAAAAATCGGTACCGACTATGGCCGCCATTTTAAGCGCCATTTTGATGTCTTCATCAGCTACATCTGACCGGTTCACTTGTTTTTAGACTGTTTGACGGTCCAAAAGATCTTTACGTAGCACAGGAAAATAGCAACAAAACAAAATAAATTCAAACCGAGAAATATCGCAATTGAAAAATACCAAGCAGGTTTTGAATCATTTGGAACGGACAGAGAAAATGCGTCATCGGAGAGATGATTTCCGATATCGCTTTCTAGAATCTGGTAACTTGATGGACGTGTTATAAGAGGAAGACCAATACACACATCCGATAGATCATACAAATCAGATTCAGGACCAGCAAATATAACCGGTACAACACTGATAACTACCGCAATACACCACAATATACCCACGACAATCCTAGTAGTTGATAATCGCAAACGAAAACGACTGAATGGAAACTGGAGACTAATAAATCGATCGATAGTTATCAATGTGATTAAGAAAACCGATGCCTCACTTGATAAGAGAGACAGGAATCCCGCAACTCTACATGCAATACCAGAACGCCAGCCATCAGAATAGAGGAAATATTCTTCACCAAAATAAACATCAGCACCCGCAATCATGACCATATAAACACCCATCATAAAATCAGAAACTGCCAAATTGCCGATCAAAAAAGACTGAATCGCTGCGACTTTAGATTTGGTTGTTTCTCGAAAGCGCCAAAAACAAACGCCAACATTTCCAACGAGTGCGCTGATACCGAGAATCCACATAGACACTCGTAGAAGTGAATTCTGCATTAGACTGCCACACATAAAAAGCGGTGGTTGTGGTTCCAAAGTGATGCAATGCTCTAAGTTATGAAAATGACAGCACAAATGGTGATCGTCAACGTACCTGGAAAAAAGGAGAGAAAGATGGAAATTCAGTCCAGGTCGCGCCAGCCACTCACCCATGTAGCGTGGCAACTTTCAATATTCTGCACACTGGGCATGCGGGCGATTCGCTTACAAAAGCCATCGAGTATAAAACTGAACTATTACATTCGATCGCTTTGGCAGAAAAGAGAATTGCGCGCAGCTCAGTGTGCACCAATGACGTCATTCGCTTTTCTGCCAAAAAAAAGAAGAAGAAAGAGCGAGTGGGCATTCATTCTAGGACCGGATCAGTGCATAGGACAATTGAATACCTGAGTGGAATAACGGCCCAACTCCAATTTTTACAAAAATGAGTTAGACCCATCATTTTATTGCCAGCAGGCAAAATACTGTTAAATAGTCTTCCAAGTACACTTAATCATGGAAGAAAGGCCCAACTCCATGGAGTTGGGCCCTTCTTCCACAAATATTAGGTTAAAGAGGAATTTTGTTCATCAATGAAATCTGCTTTTCACTACAATAAACTTTCTTGCTAACATCTGCTTACGGAACTGGTACTTGCAGTATATTAGTGGAAGAAGGGCCCAACTCCAGCTCGTATTAAGGCCTGTACCGTTGCCATTGAAACATCATATTTAATTTCGAATGTATGTAATATTGTATGTTCATGTATTGAAGGTGCCCTGAAGATGAAAACATTCTGTCTATAAAAATTTTCAAAATATTAAGTTTTTTCTTAATATCTCAAAAACAGTTTTGATGGAGTTGGGCCCTTCTTCCACTCAGGTATTCAATTCCCTCCATCAAGTCGTGACCTTGAATATTGCCTTACGCTCTACGGTGAAAACCGAGTATTCTTTTGATGAAAGTGGTAGTGCTGAGGACATCTTGAAACAAATGCTCCGAAAGTCTGTCACGCATGTTTGATTAAGCATGTAAAACTACATCATTTTAAAGAAAAGTTGAACACTGATGGCGCTATTTATCTTAAATCGTGTTTTCATATCTACAGGGGGTAGACACTGGTATAATGGCAGAAAAAGAGTAACAAATTTGCAACGATTTTGTATTAAATGTAAGTAATAACATATTATTTGGCTAAATTAAATTTAAAATATGTGTAAATACTAAATAGCGCCCTCAATTTGCACACAAATATAGAGTTTATGGAATAAAAAAGTACCACAAAAAAGCAGAAAAAGATGATAGTTGAAAAAGAAACGAAAACCTATGTTTAAAAGAGCTGGAAATATATGTACATATTAGTGTGATAGTTGTTGGTATTGTCTAAAAGGTCTAAAATTGATCATAATTTAATGGGGGTTTTTTTTGTTTGTTTTGTGGTCACATTACAGGAACAATTGTATCTGAAAATGTGGTAGCCTCTTAAAATTATTGGTACGGCGTACTTACAGAATTTCAAGTGATTCGAGTGCGTCCACAGCCGTGTCTTCAATCATAAGTCTCTCTAAATCATCTTGATTGCGTACTAAGATACTGAAATAAAAAATAAAAAAAGCCTTTTCTCGTAGGATATTTGACATATTCCAAAGGAATATAACGTAGCTAAGCCTGGGTTTTATAATCATGATAATATACACTATTATATCGATTGAATTGTAACATCTTCAATTATAAAATATTTCATTTTGTTCAGTAAACTTAACATACACAAAGAATGAATACGGCTAAAACAGAGCGCTGAAAGATCCTTGATTTTGATAATTTAAGCTCTAAGATACCCCCTCCCCAATTGCCAATTCCTCTAACATTTAAGTTTTGTCAAGCGATTTTTAACCAGAAATAAAAAAAAAAAATCCCTGAGAGTTATGTAAAGAAAACACATTCAAAAGTGATGATAGCTTCATTTTGGTTACATCCAAGAAAGCAGTGTCATGATGGTATAGCAAAGATACAATGCTGGTTATCATGGTTATTCTGTCTTCTGGTGTAATGCATCGTCATTATTAAATGACGTCATTAATGTCGTAGAGAATAGGAGACGATATTTTTGCACTTCCTCAACAAAATACTATGTTTATTGGCAAGTTCTATAATTATTAATACTATACAATCTGTGTGTTCTATGTATTATCATATAACCGACTTACAGTGTTTTAAGCTGCTTCAACCCGACAAAAGCGTGTGATAGAATTCTCGTCAGTGGCATATCGTTCATGAATCTAAGCAAAAAGTCAAGTGATCAGAAAGATTATTTACATGCGATATACATAAAAGCTGGGTGGAATCTCCAGGGCCGGATCTACCTTTTGGGGGGGCCTGGGCCAGTACAAAATTTGGAGGCCCCAAACTCACCATCTGAGTAAGGTATGTGTATGAAGGTGGCCAAGTTTAGGTTTAAGTGTAAGATCGACAGTGGTGGCGGAATCATTACAATTTAGAGGCAGATGAGCTTACACTTTACATGTAAATTTGTGTGCGAAACGCGTGAAAAAATCTCAATTTCAGACTATTTAGCCCACAATGAAGCGCAAAATATTGCAATTTTGCCCTATTTCGGCCCGTGAGTGACATGGTGTTTTTGGCTAAAATGATGCAGAGTGCAATTGTGGGGGCCCAAAAAATTTCGGGGCCCTGGGCCCGGGCCCATTTGGCCCAATGGTAAATCCGGCCATGTGAATCCCGTTTTCTCGTCATTAGTGGAGAGTAGGCTGGTTCCTCTCATTTTGTGAATTTTAGTAAAAAACCTTCTTATGCAAAATGTTACTAATTTTCAATAACGTTTAGAAGGTGCTACAGGACTTTTGCATATGAAGTCAATGGGATGTTTCGTTATCCTAGCATCCTCTTTTTATGACATTTTTTAGAACACCAGTATTTGCCCTTGGAAGCGGTTGTTTAGTAGATGCTCATGCCATGTTTCTGGGAATATAACATGTACAATGAAAATAAAACACCATACAACAATTTCCATTGACTTCCCATGCAAAAGTTCCAATTCGGATATTAGAATTCCCTAACTTTTATTCAAAGGTGATCAATTTTTGCATGTGATATTTTTCACGCAAGATGTAGTCCATGCTGACAAGCTATGTACTTCGTTGCAGGTGTCAAATTTGTTCAGTTTTATCTGTCGCAACAATGGAGAGTCAGGCGCCTGCAAAACACAGAGTAGTATACTTACAAAGTTTCCAGCATCGCCAGTTCTTCAAACACGCGATTTTCAAAAGTCGTAATATTGTTCTTGGACAAATCGCTGAAAAGATATAAAAATGTTGAACTATTATTTTAAAAAACATAACAGCAACCACGGAGTGAATAACAAAACGTGATGAATAATGTCTGTGTCTAAATTTCATTCATTAAGCGACTAAAAGAAACCCCTGCTCTACAGGGTGTACCAAAATGATTGGTACCGAGGACTTCTCATTTTTACTGATTTTTTTTTACTATTTGCTGTACCAGTTTGGGGTAAATTGTTTAAATATTTGTAATTATAGTAGTTTTATCTTCTCTAAGAATTTTAGATCATAAAGATAGCACATTCTGTTCAGAAGTTACATGATTCTAAAGGAAAGTAGGTGGTTTTACACTTTTCGTCGTAACGCTGGATCAGTAGCGCACCATTTTCAAAGCTCTATTTTACTACAAATACCTTGTATGTTGAAAATCATGGAAATGTTTATTTTCTTCCTTGCCTATTTCTTCATTCATAATACATATATAAATGTTCATAATCAATATTTATTGGTTGAGAGTAATATTATTGACTTGAATCATTTTGGTGGGGTGAAAGAAATTTGTGTATGAACATCTTCCAGGGCGGTAATTTAAATTGGAGTATAAGATGCATTGAGATTACTAAGTAGATGGTGTCGCAGAATGGCTATAGACTGTAGACAGTGTAGGTTAGACCTGGTAAAAGTTATTGGAATGGCTCCACAGTATTCCACACTTTAGCGAACATTCATAGTAAAGAATTACTGGTTTACACGCAGCTATAAAGTCAAGTGCAGAGAAGATAGTTTCCAAGAGCAAGGAGTTTCCAAGAGCAAGGAGTATCCCATGCAAACATGCTATAACTTGCATTGTTTCAATAATTTGATATGGGCATGGATCCATCCCAGGTGTTAAGTTCATTTAAGATAGGACTTCGCCTCACGCTGCCAGAGTCGTTAGTCAGGGACGTCAGGAATTATCTTTCTAAAAGCATGTGTAAAGTAAATTTATGTTATGTAGACTGAGGTGAGATATTGAAGAGCATGTATGCAATAAATAGTTCAAGCAGTGAACCTATCCATCTTGTGTTGTGTAAGTAAAACCATGATTACGCCGATTTTCGTTTAAATGACAATAGCTCCCAGATGCATCAACCTATAACCTATTATCTTCAGATTATTAGATCAATAAGTTAACATATGTCCCTTTCTATTTATAGTACAAAAACTATATTAATTAGTCATTTAATATTTTTGATATATTTTTGAAAATGTCACATAGCCCGGTACCAATCATTTTGATACACCCTGTACGGGTGGTCTGATATTCTCTTTTGCAACATTTTGACAATCTTGTGGATAAAAAAAATTCAGTCAAAATCAGTCCACTTTATCCAAAAACGGCTGATTAAATTGCATACAGCTAAAAAAAGCAAGGTTCGGTCGGGCACATAGAGGATATTTTCCGTTGCCTTAAGGGCTCGTTCGCCCACCTCTGCATAGTATTTTTGTTGGACCTGAGAATAGACCAGACACACCAGATTACATTTTGAAAACTAGCTAGACTTTATAAATCTAATGCTATATACTTACAGTGTATGTAGCTGGGATAAAAAGCCAACCATCATATGCAAATTTTGACATTTAAAGCCATAATGTTGGTTAATTTTTTTTTCAAACCTGATTTTTTATTGCATATTTGTAATGTGTATACACATGTCCCAACTCGCACCTAAATGGAATCGACCAAATTTGTTGTCTTTTTATAGGTCAACAGAGCAAAGCTCGACAAAAAGTCATAAGTTCATGAAAAAAGCCTCACTAACCGCTAAATAGGGGTATCCAACTAGACTGCCCCCGCAGAGCAAGAAAGACCCACTAACCACTAAATATGGATATCCAACTAGATTGCCCCGCAGGGCAACAAAGAACCAGCAACCGTGAAATTGTATACATCCAAGAAGATAGAGGGCAGGGCTTGAAGAATGAGGGAAATTGTGGGGTGAAAGTTTTAAAAAATAGAATATATATTCTATGGTGTCAAGGTCACTGGACTTTCTTGCCCTACGGGGCCCTTTTATATTTAGTCATCGTATGGGAGTCTCCGGTCTCGGGCCTGCCGGCCCTGCGGCCTTGGATGGTTTTTTAATGGATATTAGGGCCTAGTATCAACTAAAAAACATCAAGGCCGCATGGCCAGCAGGCCCGAGGCCGGAGACGAGACTCCCATACGATGACTAAACACTCCAAGTGAGTTCCAATATAAAATGTATTTTTTATTGTCCTCACATTGTACATATAGTGTAGAATAATGTCACTTTCCAACTATATACAATGATTTGTGAATTAGTAGATCTACACTTACAGCCATGTCAGGTTCAGTAATCCGTCGAATGTCCGGGTTCGAATCTCATTAATGCTATTTCCTGCAAGTGACCTGACATAAAAAGGAGAATGAGGAACATTTGGCATTTAGATTTAATTTTAATTCGTCACTAGTTAGTAATTACGATAATTATTTTTTGAATAAAATTAATATCAAAATGTTTTTTAATCGTTTGTTAATATAATTATTGTTCGTAATTACAATGTTTGAAGTCCAGCCAATCCTTTGAACATGCCTGGTGAGAGTGTGTTGTACTGACTTCCCGACAACGTTCTGAAAAACAACATGATAATATAGTATTTTAGTTATATATACTAAATTAGAAGACTTTTTCAACTTTATCAACACTACTTACACTAGTGGAAATATTTAAAATGAGAATTCGTTCAAAGCGATGAGAATTGGACAAAACTATATGAATCGGAACTTCGAAATATTAATTAACGTGTCAACAACCTGTCACAAGTGTTAATTTGTCTCATTTAAAACAATGTGATAGGTGGTTGACCCGTTAATTGGTATTTCTCATTTTTTGGATGAGAAAGTTTCATAGAAATGAGAAAAATTTCAAATGCTCATAATGTAGTGAATTAGCATAAATGGCGGTACATTGCAAGTGCATTTCAGAATGCTAATTGCTGACGAAGTTTAGAAAATATCACCTCAAAGTCCAATAAATTTGATAATGACAGAAAATGCTGCATTAAGCATGATAAGTCCGAAATTGTAGCGTAGCGTAAACATGGTAAAGCTTTACGCGCTTCGCGCGGAATTATTTATTTACTCACAAGGTATGTGCTGTTCTTGCGAGATTACTGATAGTTTCATCAGTCCAGTCGCTTTGGCAGTTGACTTGAAAGACCGGTATTTGATCTTTATCACTTGTTCCTGGAGTGCTGTACTTACAGCGACAATTTAATGGGCATCGTTTTATATCTAGAAGAACAAAGATCAACACAAATGTAGGCATCCTATCGGCATAAAAAATAACCATGTTCGAGAACTGTACATTTGAACAGTATGCTTCGACTATATTTGTAAATACGTATACAAATACGCACGTGACCCATGGGCACGACATACCAAGACCAGCAAGAGTGACCAAATCCTCATGTCATTGTAAAGGATAGGAACTCTTTAGATAAATATTATCAAATTTAAAGCCATATTATAACATTTCTTTAAAAATAGATTTGTATTTATTTTCCATAAAATGTTAGCTTTTACTGTCAGATATATCCCCTTTTAATTTTGAGCCGAATAAGTGAGGTAAAGCAAAATTTGTAATTTACTACTAGCGCTAACTGCGGTTGTAATTACGATCTTCTGGCGTGTGTGGGTGGGGTGTGTGTGTGTGTGTCCCGCACGCCGTGTACGTAGTATGTGTTATGAACATCGCATACGCGTTCGACTAATATTTCTATCGTAATAATAAAACGACGGTTCCGGCGGTTTATTCAAAATCTCGGATTTAGACGAAACTACGACACCTAAAGTCTTTTTGCAGAGCATCTTTGTTTACTAAAGTACATTACAATCGTGTAAAAACCTTAATTTAAAATTTTTTTGAGAGCGTTCTCCTCAGCAAATGTTATAATATGGCTTTAAATATTAATTGAATATCAAAATTATTATGCATGGGGGACTTCGAATTGTAATATGTTATCAAAAACAACATTTTAAAAGCATTTTCCGTGACGGAAAAAATATTTTTCAATGGAAACGTTTACAATAATATATAATCACAAAGTTGAACAAAATGGGCAATTTTGCTGCACTGTAGTCTCGTGTTGTTTACCGCCTTTGCATTCAAATGTACAGGAAGACCACCGCTATATGTAGATGGTCACTTCGAGACTTACTGCCTATAATGAAAGACAAAGATAAAAGAGACTAAATCGTGTCTGAGGGCAAAGGCGCGCCATGATTGGTTGCCGACCTGCACAGTACGGCATTTTCTGTCTATTTGTCAGAATTTCAGACGCGAATTAGTCTTGCTATCTTTGTCTTTCATTATATCAGCTCTTATGGCAGCGCAGACGTGGTCACGTACGTATTTATAAATAAGTATTTATAAATATAGTCGAAGCATACTGCTGAATGACCAGTTTGAAATCAGGATGAAAAATGTCTTAAAATGAGTACCGACAAGCCTAGTATTGGTTCAATGGTTCTTTACTGCTCTTATTTATATTTTCTTTGCCGTTTATACCCGACTGACCCTAAAAAGAGAACTCTTTTCCAAAATCTGAAAAAATATGATAATCCTTTGACCAAACAGAATATATATCATTTTATTGTGCATTTTTTCAAACGAAATACCAATTAAGGGCTTGCCCACCTTGAATATCAAAAGTACAAAAGTATTCAAATATGAAGTAGTACGTGTAATTCATTTACATTATTTTGCGATTGTATTTTAATCTTATTTTACCACATTCAGTCTCGTCGTCTCCCATTGGACAATCACGGTTACCATCACACACGGTTTCCATGTCAACACATTTCAGAGCTTCAGACAAATCATTGGAAACGGCACACTTATAGGAATCTGGACAATGGATGTTTTCTGTTTAAGAAAATATGTTAATGTATACGTATTATAAACTGTATTGTTGTAACGTGATTTATTCTTAATTGAGGAAACTTGGCCAGCGAGGTACCGGGAATAATACGCCTGCACTATGACCACAATGGCCTCGTCCATGCACAAAAAGTAACTCAGCTGTTATAAATACGCCTATAGATTCAGAACTAATAATTGTTTTCACAATATTTCAACTAAGGATGATTTATTTACACGCATTTTGATACCCCATTCGTCAAATGTCGTTCAATATTAACAACACAGTAGTGCTTTTACAGAAAAATACCCGAATGATCAAGGGGAATGAGTCACATGTCGGCCCTGGTCAAACATGAGTTTTACACATGTTTCTAAAGAGGACATTTGGAGCTTTCAGAAACTGAAAACCCCATCTTGAAGCTTCTTGATACAACTTTTCTTTCAATTAATATTCACATTAGCTCAATTATTTTTGTAAAAATGCATAATATTCTAAAAGGAAAGTCCTTGATCTGAATATCGAATGATTTGGGGTGTACGTATTTTACTCACCGCATTGACTTTCTTCTGCCGAGTTCACACAATCATTAAAACCATTGCAACGGGCTTCGACGCTGACACATACTCTATTTCCACAGTCAATATCGTTTGGGTGGCAAATTTCTGCGAATGGAATAAAGAACGTTCACTTTGGATCGTTTAAATCAATTAATTCGGATTGCATTAGGCAGCTAAGAACGAAACCATTTAATATTGATCAGTATCATAAGCGTAACTAACGCAGAGGTGATCTCGACAACGTCTATTCGGGCATTTTCTTCTTCATCGTCTTCATTTCCTTCGCCTTCTTCTCCGTACTCTTCTCCTCATATTCCTTCTCCTTCTTTTCCTCTTTCTGTTTTCTTCTTCTTTTTCCTCTTTCTGTTTTCTTCTTCTTATTCTGGTGGAACGGTCACCAGGTTCTATCGGTTCTCGGGGTATATCGTGTTTAAAAAAAAACAGAACAGTAGGGCTGCTGTCAATTTCAAGGTCTTTCAGGCGTTAAGCTGAATTTATACTCCATCGCTGAGCGACGAGTGATTGGTATTTGACCAATAAGGTAGCGCGATTTTCCCAATGCCACAAATTAGCTAAAAACCAATCGTTATCGCTCAGCGATGTAGTATAAATTCAGATTTACACGGGGACGTTTGTATCAACGTTGCAAATCGCAACCTCTTTTAATACGGCTGATCTCTACAGAGTTCAATGGACAATCTGCACGTATGAACCGCACGTATCGATGTTGCCAAATTTTCACACCTCATTGTTGGTTTTATATAATGATTTCTTACAAACTAAATGGATCATATTAATAATTAGACTTTCCTCCGTATAATGTTCAATATCTTTTACTGTCTTTACTGTAAAACGGACAAAATTGTGAATTTTCTACGTTGTCCGTGCGTTCATTTCGTTCGTGCAGAATATAGTGCAAAACAGGACGTGATTTTGAACAGTTAGATGGGCTTACGATCACGGCGTACGGGAATCTCAACTTCTTTAATTAAGTCTTCTTCGACTTCAAGTTTATCAGTCTATGGCAGGTATATTGTACAATTGAAGAGAACAACTTGTTTTTTCACGCGATAAACCAGGTTTATCGGCGAAAAAACAAGTTTCTAGCTCGAGAAACCAAATTCTTCAAAAACTGTGCTTTTCGAATCGACAATCCTGGTTTTGCAAATCGACGGACCGATAAACTAGGTTTATCAAAAACTTGTCGCATCGATAACCCTGGTTTTTCAATCGAAATACAAGGTTTATCAAATTCGATAAGGTGTTTTTTTAAAAACCTGGTTTCTCGATTGAAAAAAAGTTTTTCAAAAAACGTTGTTTTTCAAATCGAGTAACTTGGTTGTCCGAATCGAGAAAGCAGGTTTATCGATCAAAAAACCTGGTTTATCACCGAAAAACCAAGGTTCTCTCTTTCATTGTCCAAAATACGCACCATACCAGTTATATTATTTAAAAAGAAAAGTTAAACAAACTTATGTAAGACAACAAACCTGCTGTGTTCCAATCACGTAAATGGATGTCAAACCCACGCCTGGTTCCCGTTCTATCGCTGACGAATTTGATCCAAATTTGGTGCTCCAGAGAAACAATACGGCGTATTTTGACCATCCCAGTAAGTGTAGCAATAGTGGACTCGGCGTCTGATGGGTCTTCACCATCACCAATGATAAGAAAGTCATAATTTCTTTCCAAGTCGAAGTCCATGATATCAATTACTATTGGAGTACCTTCTACGCTCTCCACAAGATACGAGCAGAGAAGATCGGTGAGGTAGCTACCAGGATAATTTGCAGACGTCAAATTTTTCACATCACCGTATTCTATGAATATGTTTCTGGCGCCACATGTACCTATTGATTAATGGGCAAAGGGAACTTTATGGAACCATTTCGCACAATTATTGTTTGTGATGTCCACGGTTGTTTGATGTATATATTATTAACTAAATGCAAACTATAGATGGCGCTATTTATCAAAAATCGTATTTCTTTATTTGCAAGGGGTAGGTGATTAATACTGTCATTAAAACATCTGGAATAGGTGAAACAAGCAAAAAGGAAATTTTATAAACATATTTCATCAAACAAGAAAAGGAATTATCTGTATTAAAAGCTTGAAAGGGTAATTTCCAGTAACTAAATAGCGCCACCAATTTTGTCATTAATAGATACATTTTATATCCCAAAAAGCTATAAAAATGCTATAAAAGTGAATAATTTTGTCAAAGAGGGGAAATCAAAGTTGAGAATGACTCAAAAGCATATGTATACATTAGCATGATATCACATTTAGCTGTTAAAGCCTAAAATTTGGTTGTACATGATGTTTTGTTTGAAAACAAACAACCGTGTGTCAAAATCTGTTAAATTCCCTTACGAAAATGGCACGCAGTTTTTGAACGCATGCAGCATGTAAGCAGCACGCGTGCCGCACCGCATGCAGCACGTGTGCAGTTGGTAGCGTGCGGATGCGTATATTTGGAACGAGGCACGCATGCAGGGAAGCGTGCAGATGCTTGCTGCATGCGTGCAGGTCATGAGTGTGTGCAGTTTGCATGCAGCATGCAAATCCATTAGCGTGCACTGCATGCGTGCAGCACGTACTGGCCATATATATGCGAGATAAAATCATGAAAAAAAAAAATCAAAAATAATGGTTAACAGTGTATACTGTCCTTACAATTAGTCTTACATAACCTGGCTATCCATTTCACAATGAACCAAAATTGCCTAGCTTAATTTTATACAAGTCACTTATCTAACTTAACCTACCTGATTTTGAACCTGGAACCTTTTGCATGGGAGTCTGATGCTTTACCATTTGAGCTATTGGGGTATACACATTTGATTAAGTGTTTTAAGTTAATATAAGCAATATTTTGATGACTAAACCGGCCAAAGTGCATAATTTTATGAATATTGATCAAATTTACTGTGAATATTGATAACATTCACTATAAAAATGTTGAATTTTGTTTTGATTTTTTGCAGTTACTGTTGATTCATATTGCAATGCCAACTATCAAAAAAGAAATGGCATTCCAACATTGGCCCAATGATGCAATGCCTACTATTGAAACAGGAATGGAATTCCAACATTGGCCCAATGTTGCAATATCAACTTTCGAAACAGGAATGACATTCCAACATCGGCCTAATGTTGCAATGCCAACTATCGAAACAGGAATGGCATTCCAACATTGGCCCAGTGTTTCAATGCCAACTATCAAAACAGGAATGGCATTCCAACATTGGCCCAAAGTTGAAATGCCAACTATCGAAACAAGAATTTGCTTGCCCTCCCCTCTAGACCTGCCAAAAAATGCTTGCCCCCTCCCCTGTTGGCCTGCCAAAAATTGCTTGCCCCCCCCCCCCCTGTTTCTCCCCAAAAATCTTGGTCCGAAGGCTAACTTATTTATTCATTGTAAACATTTAAATATTTTCACTTCTAGATCACTTCTTGATGTCAGTTGTGTAAAGGTGAATTAGTCATTGAAAATCCTGCATGCATGCAGCATTTTACCTTTACTGCTTCTGGAAACCCGGTATGCGTGCAGCATTCTAACTTTGTGATCTGGAAATCCTGCATGCATGCAGCAATATGCGTGCTGCATGCAAGATGCGTGCAATTTGCATGCAGTCCTACAGTCCGCACACAAGTGTAGTCTGCACGTAATTTGCGTACAGATTGGTAGTCTGCTCGCAGGTTCTGCAAGCAAATTGTGTGCGCGGTGGATATTTGTGTGCGGTGCCTGCATGCACACAGCTGGTTCGCACACATGAACACGCAACCAGCAGGCCTTGCTTGCATGCTGCACACATCTGCACGTGTGCTGCACACTGCCGCACGCGTGCTGCATGCTTCCGCACACATTTTTCATTGCTTGCATTTTCGTAAGGGTTAAAAGGTAAAATTAACATGTTATTAAAACATTGAAGCTATATTCCTATAATAAACAATTACGATGAGGACGATGAGGATTTAATAAATAAGATTATAATAATAATGACGGCAACAACAGGACAATAATAATAATAATAATAATAATAATAATAATAATAATAATAATTATAATAACTTAATACCACAGTTTTTCTCGTCAGCTTGGTCTGGACAAATAGCACGTCCATCACATTTGCTCTCATCAAGAAGACAGAAAAGCGCCCTCTCGAGGTTGCAGGTAAATTCGCCCTGATCACAAGTAGCTGTTTGGCAAAATACAAATATTATGTACATTTTTCAATTTAACTAAATATTGCAAAGAACTTTTATAAGATGAAGAATGTGCTATGCTAGCTATGCACCATATTATAAATATTAAGAATATGCCGACATCGTACGCTGTACCACAAGACAGAATATTATTATTTGTAGAATAACTTTAAGGGTAGACTAGGTATTTTCATTATCTAAATCAATATATTATTGAAAAATAACACTGATGTTTTTGAGAAAGTTCATTGTACAAATCATATAATTTAAAAACTTGCTTGATTTATTGTTGTGAATGAGTTATGTACGTTTTACAAAAGTGTTGTTGTTTCAGCCCTCTTTACAACAGAACTCAAGAACCACAGGACCTACAAGAGTATATCTGTGATATTCGAACTCTTCTACACACTCGCTATGAAATGATCAAAGCATTTTTTTCCAAAGCTCACTACCATTCGCAAGATACTGTGAACTACCAACTCGCAACAGTTTAAAATAGTTGCCAACCTTTAAATGATAACTAACCGTTCCTTTCTGTATTTTTCACATACGCGAAAAATCCTTCATCATTCCAAGACGTTGTGGAAATAAACGACAGCCACATTGTTGAATGGAGTACGATAACAGATTTGGGTATTTCCAACTCGGTGCCTGACATTTCTAGTATGGTAACATCGCCCTCACCGACCAATAAGAAGTCCTGGCCTTTCTCAACACGAAAGAATTCGAATTCGATCCGAATGCTACCGTCGATTGTTGTTATAGTCCACGTACAATCCATGGAATTTGGATATAACGCGGGATATAACGGGGATGATATATTGATAGCTTGGTCGACGCCAATCTCGATCTCATCATTTCCACAAATGTCTATATGGAAGAAATTACAGACATTTAGTAAAGTCTATGAAAGTAAATTATTCACGTTTCGGCATAAAACAGTTATCATTTTATCCTTCAGATGAGCGCTCAGATGGATCAAAATTGGAGGCATTGACATTCTCAAATTCGAACATACTGTCGAAATTCGAATATCATTAAATTTGACATTCGAACAAGTCAGGTATCATACAGAGGATGATTTAAGGAAGCCCCATCATGCACTGCAAACGTGTTATCACTAGAGTTTCAACTGCCACTTTACTTTTCAAATCCCATTGAATTCTGTGCAAAAGATGTTGTTTAAGAATTGTGCGTGTGTCATTATTACTTGGTCGATTTCAGAACAAAAGTGATGTATGCATAAAGGATAATTCACACCTTCTGTAGGTAACATAAAATGTGAAATCGACTAGCATTTTGAATGCGTTTTTATCGTAAATATATCAGTCCAAATTCAAATTTAACCATGCCCGTCAATGCAATGTGCGAGCAGTGGTGTCATGTTCACTCGCACAGCTGTGCTAACCGCAAGTCAACACAGTGGCGTGGTATCATCATCTGGGTATCATACTTACCACCATGTTGACGAAAACCTTAATCACACCTTTACTCGGGAATATTAACCGGGTAGACAACCATTCCTTTTCAAAGAATATTTTTGTTTGTCCTGCAATCACGACATCATGCCTTATGTTAGAAAAATAATTATCAAGAACGAATCACATGGTTTTATTTAAAACAAACTCATATTGACCATAAAAACGAATAAAAAATAGTCGTCTCTCAATACGCGATATTCAAGGGCAATGACGTCATGGTTATTTGTGCCTTCATTGTATTACTGGGACGTCATTGCACCAGACAATTTCGGCTGAATTTTGAATATCATTGAGACACGGCTGTTTTTATTCGTTTTTATGGTCAATATGAGCTTGTTTAAAATAAAACCATGTAATTCGTGCTTGATAATAATTTTCCTATAACATATAGGTAAGGCATAATGTTGTGATTGCCGGAGACTTCTTTTGAGTAATAATGTCAAGGGAAATTCTTCGGTTGCTCAAATTTCGCTCTGACTATTGAATACATGAATACAAAACCCACCCAAGTCCATGGGAAGTGATTTTGAGAAAAAAAACCGTGTATCATTTTAATTCCTTCAGTTATATTTACCTGGTCAATATGGTAAGTTTTACGTGCAAATGAGTGGGTTAAACTGTATTAAGTATGACGATTAGCATTTCAGGGACTTCGTGGGGTTCATTTTAAATTTTGGACTTGGGTGGTTTTTTGAATCATATACAAAGACAACAATGTTTGAGTGAGATTACCACTAGTAAGATAATACAAAATAAAGCACACGGGTATGTATACTGTTGATAAGCATTCTGCCATGTAATATAAACCACACACGTTCCTTTATTAAACCCATTTGTTTTTTCAAAAGTCACTCTCCAGCAATGAATGTGTTACATACTGGATTTCAATCAATGTGTTACAAGACTCAAATCACGGAATTTGGTGGTTCTTTCATACATGCTATTTCTCACATGCTCAATAGACACAGATGATGAATTTGAGTTGTTCTTTCATACATATGACAGGCCTATGTATAGCAACAATTTCCCATGCTTAACTCAATTTGGCCAACGTATGGACTTGGGTGGGTTTTGTATTCATATATTCAATTGTGATGTGCTCTGAGTAATTTAATTTTATGATTTATCTTTGTTTACAATTAAAATCTATTTCATGTGACATTTTTAGGAATTCACCTTTCTTGCATCAACTTGATCCAACCACAAAATGAATCATTTCTAATTTTGGATCATATGGAAATTCCCCTGAGATTGTAAAATGAAGATGACATCATATGGGATTCCCCTCAGGAAGTGATGTCATGTGAAAGGTTAATGTTATAATTAAGACTTGGGAATTTCCCAGGTAGCAGCATAGTGTGAAGGTAATAATTGCCTATTAATATAGAATGGGGTTTTTTTTCAGTGCTTTGTATATAAGAAAATGTAAACATGATTCTTCACAGTTTATAGTGTTGATCTGGGCTAGGTAGCTAATGTGCTTAGAGTCCAATTCCTTCAAAGAAAGGAAATTGCGAACCAGAACTATTTTATGTTGTCAATGTACTACTGCCTGCCAGTGTTGTCGGAGAAAATCTAGAATACGTCAAAGAACGTACTTCTTCCAAGAAAGGAATATATATTCTTCTGTCGACTTGCTGGAGTCTGGTTTTTTGATACAACACATAATGTCAATATAAGTGGGGACAACTGCATCGCAGTCCTGCTTCCTGAAGATATTGTGTGAAAGTTGGAATGGCACCATTTTTGGAGAAAGCAGCGCAAGGGGTTATGCGTTTGGAGAAAGCAGCGCAAGGTGATAAGTGTTTGGAGAAAGCAACGCCATTTTTGTGTGAGGATTTTATTCGCAAGGATATTTATCAATGCAAGTGTACAATGGACTTCGCTGACTTTCGCAGGACAAGTGAATAAGGATATATACATCAGCCGTCCAGAACATTGCAAAAACTCTATGTTACCATCAAGAAGAAGAATGCTGGCTACCCAGCAAACACAAAAACGTTTTAAAAACGTTTTAAATAAGTTATATTTTGGCTTTTGGTTTAGGTAAAAACGTTTTAATAACATTAAAATATCGGGTTATATAAAGGTCATGATAACGTTTTAAAACGTTTTGTATGAAAAACACACTACAACAATATTTTTAAATGTTTTCAAAAAATGTTATTGTAAACTATTTTTACAAACATTTTTGCCAAATATTGTGTCAATACTTAAATAACATTATGTTAAAATGTTTGAACCCAGCAAACACAGAAATGTTCTTAAAATGTTTTTTCAAAACCTTTTAATAACATTTAAATGTCGGGTTATATAAAGGTCATGAAAACGTTTTTAAAACGTTTTTAAAACGTTATTGAAAATATTTTGGGGAAACATTTGTTCGCAAATATTTTTTCAACCCCAAAATACCATTCTGTTTAGAATGTTTTGTATCAAGTTTTTAAGAATGTTTTTGGAATGTTATTAAAACGTTTTTATACCCTTTATATAACCCGACATTTAAACGTTTTCTGTAAAACATTTTTGTTTGCTGAGCAGTAGATTATCAAAAATGTTTTTAAGGTTATGAAAACGTTTTATACTCTTAATATACCCTTTATATAACCCGACATTTAAACGTTTTCTGACAACCTTTTATAACCTTTTGCGAATGATGTCGAAAACGTTTTGTGTTTGCTGGGTAAGTACTGATTAGCTTAAAGAATAATTATATTTGGGTCACTCCATATGAAATCAAGGAGGCGTCCCACCTGACCCCTTCAGATTTGCTTTATATTGTAGTCATATGTTGTACCTGTCAAAATATTACAAACCTGCAAATTTGAGGTCTGTAGCTCTTACGGATTTTCTGTGGCAGCCATTTAAAGTTGGAGTAGGTGGGTCTAAATTTGGACCAAAGAGTTGCCCTTTAAATAAATTTCATCTTTGGGAGTCTGTGCCTTCTTTAAAAAAAGAAAGAGAGGTCTGAAACTTTGTATACACACTAATTGCATGCCCAATTTGTCAAAAAAAAAAAAATAAAAAAATTCTGTTATTGCGCGTTGTGTCACGGGGTCATTAAATATGCAAGAAAAAATGTAATGTTTTGTAAACTGGCAAGTTTAGCCCCCCTAAATTCACATTTTTTGTCAGATTAATTATTTGTTGTTATCACTGATGCTATGTATAGGATAAATACAATGCATATCCAAAAAATTGAGGTCACAACTCATTTACATTTCGAACAGCGCCCTCACAAAGATGAAATGTATTGCAATTCAACATTTTCAGGGGCCCAAAGTCGATGTGGTCCACCTTCAAAATTTATAAAACATCACTTTTATATAACTACTAGTCTTGAATTACAACTTTGGTAAGTCCCAGTAATTGTATAGGTTGACTTCATATAAAATGACAAGCCCAAAGTTGACCATTTTCTTATAATTGCATGTAGTGCAAATGTGCCGAATTCGGAAGGCTTGAAAGTCAAATTGGCCACAATATTAAAAATAAATGATTAGACGAGTAGTTATTGGTCCTATTTACTTTTATTTCCATTTCATTTTCAATATATACAGATTTTCTATGGTAGCCATTTAAAGTTGGTGTAGATGAAAATTAATGCAAAATTCACCATTTTCAGGGGCCCAAAGTCGATGTGGTCAACCTACAAAATTTATAAAACATCACTTTTATATGACTACTAGTCTTAAATTACAACTTTGCTCAATCCCAGTAATTTTATAGGTTGACTTCATATAAAACGACAAGCCCAAAGTTGACCATTTTCTTATGATTGCATGTACTGCAAATGTGCCGAATTCGGAAGGTTTAAAAGTCAAATTGGCCACAATATTGAAAATAAATGACTAGATGCGTAGTTATTGGCCCTATTTACTTTTATTTTATTTTATTTTCAATATTGGGGCCAATTTGACTTTCAAGCCTTCCGAATTCGGCACATTTGCGCTACATGCAATCATAAGAAAATGGTCAACTTTGGGCTTGTTATTTTATATGAAGTCAACCTATACAATTACTGGGACTTAGCAAAGTTGGAATTTAAGACTAGTAGTTATATAAAAGTGATGTTTTATAAATTTTGAAAGTGGACCACATCGACTTTGGGCACCCTGAAAATGTTGAATTTACAATAAATGTGATCTTCGTGAGGGCGCTGTTCGAAATGTAAATGAGTTGTGACCTCAATTTTTTGATATGCATTGTATTTATCCTATATATAGCATCAGTGATAACAAAAATAATTAATGTGACAAAAATGTGAATTTAAGAGGTTAAACTTGCCAGTTTACAAAACCTTGCATTTTTTCTTGCATATTTAATGACCCCGTGACACAACGCGCAATTACAGAATTTTTTTATTTTTTTATTTTTTGACAAATTGGGCATGCAGTTAGTGTGTATACAAAGTCTTAGACCTCTCTCTCTTTTTATAAAGAAGGCACAGACTCCCAAAGATGAAATTTATTTAAAGGGCAACTTTTGGGTCCAAATTTAGACCCCCTACTCCAACTTTAAATGGCTGCCACAGAAAATCCGCAAGAGCTACAGACCTCAAATTTGCAGGTTTTAATATTTTTACAGGTACAACATATGACTAAAATATAAAGCAAATCTGAGGGGGTCAGGTGGGACGCCTCCTTGATTTCATATGGAGTAACCCATTTGTTGTCTTATATTGCATCAATCATATCTTACTTTCAATTAAAGACTTAGATTTTGTTAGCTTAATTAAACAGTGTATTTATGTTGTGCATTCGTGTGAATTTGGGTAAAAGGTGATTTTGGTTTTGAGTCAGTACGACTCGTAACACAATATATGACAGGTTTTTAAGCGGACATTTATATACATGAATTTGAAAACATTATTTTAGCATTGGTTCAAAATAAATTCATGCTTTCATAAGGTGTCACCGCAAGGCAAAGTGAAAAGACGCGAGGTAAAAGTCACTAGAAATTTTGTATTAATGGCAAAATCCTGAGCAAGAAATTATTTAATGGATCTGCTAAGACCTGGCAAAGATTTATGGAAGTCCTTAATTGAATTTTTCTGCAGAGAATGATAGCTAATTGAAGAAGATTTTGAACATATTATAGCACAAAGAAGCGATTAATTTAATTTGTTGCAGCACTTTCTCATGTTCACACGCTAAGTAAAATCAGACGTAAGGTAGTAGAATCATAGAAGGACAAGGATGACATTAAGTCTACGAAGATAAATTGATTAGAAAAGCAATTCTTGTATAATTCCGTGCGTATTATAGCAAGATGATAGCATTTTCACATGGATTAGAAAGTCATTTACCTTATAATTTGTTCAAATAGACAGGAATAGACATTATGGTACACATCATCTTCATTTTAATGCTCTGCGTGCTAGCCATAGGCATCAACATAAAAAGTTCCAGGTTTTGAGATATTTTCTCAAAATATCAAGATCAACCTTCAGAACCACTGAAGCAATACTAGGCTTATTTGTACTCATTTTAAAGCATTTTCCATGCTGATTCCGAATACGGTCATGAAAATTTAGAATTTAGAATTTTCAAAAGAAACTGGAAACTTGTCGTCTGCAGGCGACACCCGCGTTCTGCGTGGAGAGAGTTAAGGATAATAGAGAGCTTGCGGAATGAAGTTACTTTAACTTTAACTTTAACGTCTAGAGGATTATAGAGGATTATGTATTCAAAACCACATTAAAGCCGCTTGAAGTTAAAGTTAACGCGAGAATCTATAGTGTGCCGTAAATTATGATGAAAATACGTCATAATTAAGAACAATAGTTTGGATATTTCCTCATAGACTACATAATTACCACTTATGTATTATCTAGTTAATAGACCAATTATCGGAAATCTAATTTGGTTTGGGTAAAAAACATGCCACATGTTGCTGAAAATTACTGATTGAATTAGATCAAAATATTTTTTGTTCAAAACGTCACACTTGGTATATGCTTTTGTGTGTGCTCATGACGTACATCAAATGAGCTTGCGGAGCCAAGTTTTGGCTTCGACTTCAACGCCAAGGGGATTAAGTTCCAGTAAAATGGCCTGATTTTACGGGACCGAGCAGTGTACTGAACTTCTGCGAATTGCAGCTACTGTGAACATTTTTTTTACAACGTTGCGTGTCTTATAGTTACACCTCTATATAACCAAATATGTTTGTACTGTTCAGGTATTTTATTTAATTATTATTTTATTCATTTAGGCCTACATTATGTACCCCAATTCAGCAGAATGCTGGTCTAACATGTGCCACGCTATTATACGCATATTATAGGCCTATGGGTATTGTATGTCAACCAAATTATTCATTATTAAAAGTGGAGGCCTATTTGTTACAAAAAATAAGAATGTCAGAAAAGGAGCATCCAGAAATAATTATGTTGGTTGAAATTCACAAATCTGGGAGTATTTAAAGAACAAAATGAGGATCATTCGGGGAGATATATTTAATTCGATGAGAATGCAAAGAGGAGTCCTTGCCCTCCTAAAAGAAAACTCCTGGCAACGCCACTGGGGAGTGGGAAAGTGAGGAGAGATGAATAGATGGAGGGAGGGAATGATATGGAGAGGTGGTGATGGTGGTGGGGGGGGTGATAGGGAGAGCAAACAGATAAAATGGGCTTGTGTCCTGATGGAAATATAAGTGAAGTTGAGCAAGAAATCGAATCGATATTTTTGAAGTTGCCGTTAAAGTTCCAGTAACTTCACTCTCTAATGTGATGTACGTATACTTCTGTTTAAGGCACTGTCCTCCCACCAAACAAAAAACTGTTTGAAAACGTTGTAAACGTGTTTTTTTAACATGATGTAAACATGTTTTCTTTTCCAAAACGTTCAATAACATTTAAATGCTGGGTTGCTCAAATGTCATGAAAACGCTTTGAAACGTTTCATATGAAAAACACTGCAACGACATTTTAAAAGATGTTGTTAGCATGTTATGGTAAAATATTTGGTGGCAAACATTACAGCGCATTACAAATCATGATGTACGTATACTTCTAAGGCACAAAAATGTTGTCTTATATTGTAAAATGAAGTTTTCTGTTCTTTCTGTATAATTTACTTGTTTCTCGTAATTATCAAAATTACAAAAATGACTTGAGCAGTCAAGTTAGCTCAATCGATACTGGGCGTTCGACTATGGTGCGAGAGGTTGCGGGTTCGAGCCCTGGCGGTGCCTTGTACGCTCTCGTGGAAAAATTGGGTTAGCTTGAAATTCCCCTGATGGACAAGGAACTTACTGCTAATTTGCCTCGTTGTAACCCGTATGAAACTCGGGGAGCTGATCCTGGTTGCGAAGGTTATGGAATGTCTAGGGTGTGCGCTTTTGAAGCAGATGTGGGGCCGTAGTCATGGTCAGCGACAATCTGTAAAGTGTGCTGAAGCTTGTGGATCAACGTCTAGGTGTTGTGCTTGTGCATATAGCACACTATAGATCACTGCGCTTTTTTAAACATTGGCATAAGAAAATAATGTACTCTCTCAAAATATCACAAGAAATATTTTACCGCAATTATTTTCATCTGTATTATCCATGCACTGGCTGACTCCGTCACATTTCAGGCTTGCGTCAAGACATGCCATCGTTGAAAAACACCCAAACTCATTCTCTCTACAAACAACTATAAGAATATTTGTTATTAAACAAAAGCTATATTAATTTTAGGGCGCATCATTTGATTTCCAGGGGGGATGTATGAGAGTGTTTGTTTGAAAAAAACTTCTCCCAACACTAGTGAGACATGAGAGTGTTTGTTTGAAAAAAAATTCTCCCAACACTAGTGAGACGAAAACAAAAACCATTCCGCCCCACTGAGGAGTAAAATAATCCTCCCCACCTAACCATGCATAAAGGTATACTCGGTGTAAAACATTAAAAAAAACCGCCCGAACAAAGTCCCATGCCCCCCCGAAAATCAAATGATGCGCCCCTTAAGGGATGGGGTATGAACGTTTGGACAGTATTTATTGTGCGACATTAGAGCACATCAGACATATCTAATTGCATTCTGAATACGAAAAATGTCCTTCTGATATCAAATAATTTTGATTTTTTGAAATTCGCAATATAATACACATTTTACGGCAAATGATTTAAAATTGATATTTTGATATTTAACAGTACTCGAAGTAAACTTTATAAATCTGATGATTTATACTTAAAGGGTATGTAGATGGGATGAAAAGCCGACGATCAATTGAAAATTTTGACCTTTTGTATTGAAGATATGGATTTTTTTCCCAAAACACCCACAAAAATAGGTCTTGGGAGGGGGAATCCATATCTTCAATATAAAAGGTCAAAATTTTCAATTGATCGTCGTCTTTTCCTCCAAACTACATACACTTTAAGAATATATCATTAGATTTATAAAATTTACTTCGAGGACTGTTATATATCAAAAGTTTAAAAATATCAAATTTTAATAATTTGTCATAAAATTTGTATTATATCATGAATCTCAAAAAATGAAAATTATTTGATATCAGAAAGACATTATTTGTATTCAGTATGCAATTCGATATGTCTGATGTGCTCTCATGTCCCACAAAAAATACTGTCAAAACGCTCAAAACCCTCATTCCAGTTCCCTTATGTAGTTTTATTTAATGCCATTTGACGTTTATGCACTTACAACTGTGTATGCGTCCAATTCACTTTCTTCGTGAAGTAAAGCCTACATGTAATCGTTAAAAACCAAACACAAACAACCAAACAACGAACCAGATATCTATTTCTTAGTTTTTATACACTCTTCAGTGTGGTAACGCTTTTGCACGTTTCACCGGGAAGTGGAAAGCGCAGGTTAATAGCAAACTTGTTACTTATTCGGCTAAAACTCTTTTTTATGTTATGTTTTTTAAACAATTAATAAGTTTTGGCGGGTTTTGACTAAATTGATAAATCCATCTGAGATGTCAAATTTGACCAACTTGTTGAAATTTAGGTGAATTTGTGTGTGCCCTTCTGTCTGTAATTGCTCTCGGCTCAGTATTGGAGATGTCAGTGGAAATCGTAGTGATGAGTGTTTTGGGTTGATGTTTATTAAAAGTCTTTAATCGATTGTCTATTTTGTTACTTTTGTTCGAAATCTAATAAGCTGCTTGATTTTATAATGCAATGTGATATAAATTAGGTCCAACTCACATAATTGTGCACGTTCAACCAGGAAGAGGAAAGCGTACATTAATAACAAACTTGTTACTTCATGCTTGTCATACAATGTCATAAATCATTTGAATCTATGTTTGAAGGTCATTAATAATAAAAGCAAATTTGTTTACGAAATCGACGCAAGCTGCAGATTCTATTGATTTCAACTATATCGTCGAACACATTAATGTTCATGCTAGTAACCTAATAATGTCGCTAACAATCATAGCGACTCCCTTTTCCAGAAAAATACAGAAATAATGTTTTGGGATAAAAAAAATATTATCCTGTTTTGCCAAGTGAAACATAGCTTAATTCTAATCCTTATAGTTCTAACTGGCAATAAAAGTCAAATTTTAATATTTTTGCAATCTGACGGAAAACAGGCCAAAAACATGCATTTTGCCCGGGATTTTGCATGTTTTACAAATTTGGCCACAAAATATTAAGACTTCGCACAAGTCTAAGGAATCGACATCTTGAGTATTGGAGAAGAGTCAGCTCGTAATTTTAATATTGTATGTTATTTTTGATAATTGGTTAAGAAAAAGATTAGAAAATGTGTTTTTCCAAAATTTAGAATGCATAACTTGAAATTAGTCTTTGTACAAGTCTTTGGGCTTGATTGTCACAGCATATGGAAAACATATTTCCAAAAATTGACCAAATATTAAAATTTGACTTTCATTGCCACTTAGAACTAACTAACTAAAGGTAAAGGGTTTAGATTTAGCTATGTTAGTTTTGGCAAAACTGGATAATATTTTTAACTAAAAAAAATTAGTGCTGAACTTTTCTGGAATAGGGAGTAAATAACATTCAGTATCTAATTTTACGAATGTCCAAAAATTAGTAATAACTAATAAGTAAAAATGATTTATATTAAATCAAGCATTAGTTTTTATGCAAAAGCAGCAATCTCGTTTTACCTAAGGTGGTGGTCAAATAAAAAATACATTATCCAGGAAAGTGGAAAGCACACATTAGTTATACAGTTGTAAACTTGTTACTTATACGCGACTTCCCTATCAGTGGTTGACTGAAATCAAAATTCTAAAAATCACCAAAAAACGTTTGCTTTTTAAAATATGTGTAGACGTGCCAACATATCCTGCAATTGATATGACTATATATCCTTAGGGGGGTACTACACCCCTGCCCAATTTTGTGCCTATTTTTGCATTTTTCTCAATAATTATAGCACATTGGTGACAAGTAAGATATGTATATTAAAGGGGCAAGGACTACAACTACTGTACTGAAAATTCAGAACCTCAAAGCAAGTAGTTATTGATTTATTGATCAAATATTGGTTTTCCCTCATTTTTGACTGTAACTCCGCAACTATTGTCTGTGCTGAAACAAAATTTCCAGCGTAGTAGTTGTAGTCCTTGCCCCTATAATATACATATCTTACTTGTCCCCAATGCGGTATATTTTTTGAGAAAAATGCAAAAAATGGGCACAAAATTGGGCAGGGGTATAGTACCCCCTTAAACGCCAGCTACGGTGACGATATTATACAAATATTTACTGCTCATGAGGATCTGGTGGAATCTATTGTCCCGAGGTGAACTGGAGACCGTGAGCCTACTATTTTCCCGAGACCGCCAGGTCGAGGGAAAATAGTAGGCTCACGGTCTCCAGTTCACCGAGGGGACCAATAGATTCCACCAGATCCCGAATTTAGAGCAGTAAATATTTGTTTTATATCCTTCATTAATATATTCTTTGTTCATTGATTGGTTAAAATAAATGAAGGCTAGGCCTAGTCAAAGCTAGGCTGGCCTTGCTTTGTTTTGATTGAATGCACGTAGGCCTAGCCTACATGCATGCATGCACACAGCACGCATAAGCTTACCGTGAAAGTTGTATACCTCTACAATACCGCAGTGAAACGAGTAACCATGTTCTCTGTTATTTTTACCATCAAAATTAAGATACTGATCCTGATGTAATTCAGATTTATGCCATGAAACCGCCGTATTTTAGCTGCACTTCTGTGCTGCTTGTGTGCTTCGCAAGACAACATGACTTGCTACACATTAATACCCCGGAATCGGTACTGATATCCCGCGTATGTGGCGAGTTACACCGACCACTAGGAACTGCGACGCGGCTATGCGGTCATACGCGCTCAGAGGGAGATAGGAAAACTATTTCCCGGGGAGATAGTACTTTGAATAGTACCCCGTTCCCTCATCGATCGGCTTTTTGATTGCTTTGCAAAATAGCAAAACTATTTTTGGTCACATGATACTCGTTTAACCAATTAATGAACGAGAATATATTAATGAAGGATATAAATTCAAATATTGTTTCAACCTGTTGCTATGGTAGCTAATCCTGTTACATCATCACACGGCGAATATTCAAAAGGTCTGATGCTATATAATAATACAAGGGTATGTTTTGTTTGTATAAACATCAAGTTCAATGGATATCGATATGATATGTTCAACTGCCGTTATACAAAAATATATAAAAAACAACATGGTTCAATGACAATCTTTGTAAAGTTTCAGTATGCAATTTAACAAAACAAACATCATCTCTATACAGACCTAAACAATAACGAAATTAAATTATTTATTAAACTTTTAAGTTTAATAAATAAATTAATTTAATTTAATTTAATTTAATAAACATAAAGTAAGGTTATTAAAGATATTTCTCTTTATTTAATAACCTTACTTTATGTTTTATAATAAATATTCAAAATCATCATCTTCATACAGACCTACGCAATAACAATATTAGATTATTCCAAGGATAAATTGCTATTTTCTTTTGAATATTATTTATGTTTTATATATACATTATGACTTGGTCAAATTGACACTCCGGGATTGCACGTTCACCCGGGAAATGGAAAGCTCACGTCAATGGTAAACTTATCGGATTAAGCCATTCGAAGTCATATTCACAGATTTTGTGGGGGTGATCGACTTGATAGTTTAGAACGTCAATATTTTGATTTCAATTTCATGATGTAATATACAGTAAGCCAAATAATTAAGGTACCAGTTACGTTCATCCCCTGTATATCCTAAACAAAGGCAGATATGTCATAATTGGAACCAACAGCCAAAAGCTGCATCTTTTAGCTCGAATTTAAGACCTCATTTGTTGAAATTGTTCAAGAAGTAAAGACACGACGATCCAAAAACCCGAGGAAGATGCAAATTGATTAGAACATAATTATAAGTGCATCTTTTTATTTCGTAGGCCTATCTTCATTATTTTTGTGGATCACTGTTTCTTTAATTCTCAACCAATTTCAACAAATGGTCTTAAATCAGAGCTAAAGACTACAGGCATCGCCTGCTTGTTTTAATTTTGACACATTTGTCTTTATTTAGGATATACAGTGGTGAATGCAACTGGTACCCTAATTCTTTTGCTTACTGTATTCCTAGTTTGAACATGAATGCCGAATACTGAATAAAAGTTGCAAGAACATGTTTATGCCTGAAAAAAAAACACCAGGGACCCCTAAAACAAAGTTGTGGATAAAATGCTATATATTACATATACAGCATTTTTGTGATCGGATTGATGCAAAACACTCATTTTTTGTCTCCAAAGTAAACAGGAGGTATCTATATGTAATTGGCTATTCCACTTGAAATCCATACGCCCCTTATTGAAGACATGACCTTAATCTTCTACACAGGAGTTCTACACAATGGAGTCACCCATTCGGGTAACCCTGATTTGAAATTCACACTCCAGTTTAAGTAACCATGCATATACCCCAAAGTCACTTGCATTTATTATGGAGGGCAGAATTAACCATCCATTTGTTGCCGAAATGAGTAACATGTAATTATGGCCATAGCTAGTTCTTGCTCTAAGCCCTTCATGTCTTCCATAGGGGGTGTATGGACATTAACTGGAATAGCCCATTTGCAGATTATGTTTTTACTTATTTGGAGTTGATCAACATTTGTATTATCGGTAAAATTTTAAATACATTTTCATAAAGAAAAAAGTTTTTCGAAACTAACCTGGATCTAAACTCCATTCGATTTCCATCAACACTCCAGGTTCCCCGTATCTTCTATCAGATGTAAATTGAATCCACATCTGGAAACCAGCGACGCTTACTTTGTTTGGAGCATCGCTCCCAGAAAATCGGTGTTCTGTACTATTACCCGTGACAACGGGCCCGGAACCGATGTTTATGAAATCGTAATAAAATTCGGTATCGAAGGCGAGAAAGGTTACTATGATGTGTCCGTTGTCTGATGCCGAAATGACCCATTGGCAGTCCATGTAGTCTGGGTACGTACGAGGGTATAACGGTGTCGACAGGTTGTATTTACTGTCTTTGCGTAAGATTTTGATATCAGAATCACAAACGTCTGTTAAAAAAGATTGAACATGAAATATGTTTGCCATATGTCATCATCATCATCATCATCACCACCACCATCATCATCATCATTATCATCATCATCATTACCATCATTATCAACATCGTCATCGCCATCATCATCATCATCATCATTATCATCATCATCGTCATCATCATCATCGTCATCATCATCATCATCATCATCATCATCATCATCCATACTATTCTTGAAAAATGGGTATATTGATGGGTCCACTTTCAAATTCTCAGCGGTACACCCCTACCAAAACCAAACTTGAGTACCTCCCCCGGGCCCTGCTCAGACCCTGGGAGAGGGTTTGGCTGATATATTGGGTCACTCATATAAAGTTTATATTGATTGTTCTGAGACTGCACTTTAATTGCGCTGCATCAGATGAAATTGCACCACAACTTTCAAAATGGGGTGCACCCCAAGGTAAAAAAATACTTGAACACTGAAATTGCACCTAACCTTCTCAATTGCAATTCTAAATGTAAATATCCTCTCACATTTTAATACTAAGCGTATTAAGGGATCTGGAATGAGCGTTTTGAGCGTTTATTCAATTCGATATGTCTGATGTGCTCTAATGTCCCATAATAAATACTGTCCAAAGGTTCATACCCCACCCCTTACATAGAACATTTAAAAAAATATTTAAAATATCAATACCGCAAAAGACGGAGACCGCGAAAGACGGCTGGCCGCTAGTATACATACCACACTGCTCATCTGTTGCATCTAAACACAGTGCTGTACCATCACATACGGTATCGTCACGTAGGCATCCAACCCCAGACTCGCACACGAACTGCCCATCATTACATAGTGGATCTAGCGAGTAAACATGTTACTTTATCATTAAAATTATTCAGCAAAAATAGACATTTGTTATTAATATCTGTGACTTTCAATCATTTAAAATATAAGAGCGAGTACCACGGTTGTTTGATGTGATCATTTATAGTGTTCAATTCTAGATCTTAACAATACCAATAACTATCACACTAATATGTAATGTATATTTCCAGCTCTTTTTAACATAGATTTTCGCTTCTTTTCAACTTATTGATCACTTTCTGCTTTTTTGTGGTATTTTTATTTTATAAACTGTATATTTGTGTCCAAATTGAGGGCGCTATTTACATATATTTGAAATTTAATTTAGCCAAATAATATAAGTTATTCGTTATATTTAAAAAAAGTGTTGCTATTTGTTATTTTATTGCCATTATACCAGTGTCTACCCCCTGTAGAGATGAAAACACAATTTAAGATAAATAGCGCCATCAGTGTTGACATTTTCTTAAAAACGATGTGGTTGTACATGCTATCAAACAACCGTGTCGAGTACTGAAGTATTACATGTATATAGAGGCTTTCCTGCCGGAATAACCAGTGTCCATAATACCAAGTGCTATAGCGTACATCGGGCTATTCCAGTTGAAATCCACTATCCCGTATGAAGACGTATCTTTAATCTTCCATACAAGAGTAAAGGGTGTGAATTTCAAATGGGGTTACCTGAATTGGTGACTTCCAGGCCCGTAACCAAGGTTTTGGTGGTGGGGGGGGGGCTGGTTTTGAAAAATTTGACCATTTTTCAAAATTTGGAGCTTTTTGGACTAGGCGGGGAGATTTTGAAAAACTGTAATTATTTTCTTTAAAATTTGGACCCCAGCCCCTCTGGTTACGGACCTGGTGACTCCATTTGAAATCTACAACCCCTGTGTGAGAGATGAAAGTCACGTCTTTCAATGGGGGTGTATGGATTTCAACTGGAATAGCCCATTGGTTGCTCGTCTAACAAACCTGTTTTGAGTTGTAGAGTAAGTCCTATAACAAACCCGCGATAAGTGCTCCAACCTTCTGATACGAATTGTATCCACACACGTTTCTCATTGGGTATTACCACTGTCTCAGGAGGATATTCTCCACCAAATTCTATGGCCAGATTTTCATTCAAATCGCTACCAAACCTTCATAATAAAAGTGAAATTAGTTGCTTCATTCGATATTCCCCATATGCAAATGAGAGAGTCCTAACCCTCATTTGCATATTGGAGAATATTGAACGAATCATGTACGAAATTGAACTTTTGAGTATATATTGGGACATATGCTGCAGGTGCTGTTTGACTAAATGAGTTACTTTAAACTATCAATTTGGCGGAAAGTTCGATGAAATGTTACGAATATTTTAAGAGACTTGTAACGTAATGATCTTTTTGCAGTTTCTTTGAGATTTTATCTTTGATGGAGTAGCGTCATATGGGAAGAGGGAGTGGTATGTGCCCCCAATCGGATTCAAGGTTTCAAAATTTGATAGAATAAATACCCCTCAATCAGACCAAGTACCCCTTAAATCAGTCCCGTTGGGCCACACAGAGATCTACTATAACATCTTTGCCCTACATACGTCACGCCGATGCGCACCTTGTTACTGCGCAATTCACCATTCGGCGTCACGTGTATAAGGCTAAGCCGCAAAGGTTTATGGGATTTCCCGAAAAGGTGAATTTACCAAAGTGTCAGATTATCGAAGTACAACTCTGTCCTGAAGTCCAAGAATGATAGCTTGATGCTGCTATCTGCTACATTGTTGGTTACATGCCAAACACATCGCAACATGTTAGGATACTCGTATGGCAAGTATATTGCACAATAGAACAGAAAAACCTGGTTTTTCGATCGAGAAACCTGGTTTTTCGGTGAAAAAACAGGTTTTTCGGCAGAGAAACCTGGTTTTCGCCGATAAACTTGGTTTTTCACTGATAAACCTGGTTTTCAATCGAAAAACCAGGTTTTTCAAATTCGATTGTCATAGTTTTTGAAAAACCTGGTTTCTCGGTCGATAAACCTGGTTTATCAAAAACTATGACAATCGAATTTGAAAACCTGTTTTTCGATTGAAAACCAGGTTTATCAAAAAAACTATGACAATCGATTCGAAAAACCAAGTTTATCGGCGAAAAACCAGGTTTATCGGTCGATAAACTTGGTTTATCAAAACTATGACAATCGAATTTGAAAAACCTGGTTTTTCGATTGAAAAACCAGGTTTATCAAAAAAAACTATGACAATCGATTTGAAAAACCAAGTTTATCGGCGAAAACCAGGTTTCTCGGTCGATAAACCTGGTTTTTCAAAAACTATGACAATCAAATTCGAAAACCTGGTTTTTCGATTGAAAACCAGGTTTATCAAAAAACTATGACAATCGATTTGAAAACCAAGTTTATCGACGAAAACCAGGTTTCTCGGTCGATAAACCTGGTTTTTCAAAAACTACGACAATCGAATTCGAAAACCAGGTTTCTCGGTCGATAAACCTGGTTTTTCAAAAACTATGACAATCGAATTCGAAAAACCAGGTTTATCAAAAAACTACATTGTAATAGTAATGGCGACACACTTCATGGCGCGCGGGCATGGTGTCAGGGCTATGACACTCACCTCATTTGCATGGCAAAATTACCCGTCTCCTCTGCAGCCAATTTGGTTTCGCTCCATCGAAATCAAGCTGGTCACGGAGGAGACTACCCTCCTTTGTGTTTGTTCATTTGTGTATGGAGAGCCCTTTTTTGAGTCCTCAATGACTTAGGCTACGCTCTCAGCTAGAGTCCGACGCTGCATTGTACTAGAAATACCTTTTTTTGAAATCGCTATAGAGCCAATCGGGAACACGTATTCGTTTTGAAAATATAGCATTAAAATTAGTATCACCCTTGTGGCCCCCGTGCAGTGGAAAACCTTAATTCTTTCATTAAAAGGAAATGAAAATTAAAAAACACGGATCTACCTGTGCACCTATAAAATGGGCACAGCAATTTGTCTCAAATATGAATGAATTTTAAGAAACATACGGGATATGATGAACATTGACCTGACGCCATGATAGTAGGATCTATTAGTCGTTTTATATACAATGTATATACCGTATTGTCATAATACCAATATTTGTCATTATATATGATGAGTAATATTTAGCAACGTAAATGTGCAGTTCATATGCACAAACGAATACTGATCTTTATGATATTCAGGTTTTTGTACATCACATATAACATGTCACATAGGAGGTCATACGTGTTGACCTTCATCTATTGTATTTGTTCATCTGTGTATGGAGAGGATTAACGCCATTAAAACTCCATCAGTATTAGGGCGTAGTTCAGTGAACTCACCGGATTGCTGTTCCAAGTACTTTGATAATACAGATAATATGTATTAATGGGTCGAGGCGATTGCATTGAAAAACCTAATAAATTATTCATAACAGTTACGTAATCAATCGATAGTGCGGACACTTTTCATTTGCAAACCACCAAAATTCGTGATCTTTTAGCGTTGGAAAAGAAACCACGTGAATAGAGTGCCCTCTCAAGAATATCAACTCTCTGATGGTGTGATCAACGAGGTAGAAAGGATAGAGGTCCTGCCGATTTGGTAAAGGTGCTCTTACATATACCCCTTGAAGATTCCACATCCATCCTACCAATATCATGTTAAAAACCTGTAAGCACATCATGATTTATCACTAAATGGCGGACGGAAAATTGCTGAAAATTTGCTGGCATGGAGTGTACAGTACCAGGGGGAATCGATGCGTGTACGAAGTTGTGGTACTCGACAGTTTGTTTTCAAGCTCCTTGTAGGCCTATGTAGCGTACAGACCACAATAAATCAGCAAATCCACTCGGCTTCATAAGCGTCTGTTGTTTTTATATTCCCCGTCTCTGAAATCAATGACGTAATCAAAATCTACTCAATATTCATATTTTCGAACGTTGTTTGCTCCAGTCCAGGCCCTGCTCCAGTCCTCAATACAACACAGTGAGTCGGCCGTGCGTGAGTACCGGTATTCGAGGCCTGGAGGATCTAGCCTAAGTGCAATCGGGGAGTGCAAGCGTATAGTAGGCCTACTCGATTGTCATAGGTTTTTTTTGATAAACCAGGTTAAACAAAAACTATGACAATCGAATTTGAAAAACCTGGTTTTCGATTGAAAAACAGGTTTATCAAAAAAACTATGACAATCGAATTGAAAAACCAAGTTTATCAGGGAAAACCAGGTTTCTCGGTCGATAAACTTGGTTTATCAAAAACTATGACAATCAAATTCGAAAAACCGGGTTTTAGATTGAAAACCTGGTTTATCAAAAAAAAACTATGACAATCGAATTGAAAAACCAAGTTTATCGGCGAAAAACCAGGTTTCTCGGTCGATAAACCTGGTTTTTCAAAAACTATGACAATCGAATTCGAAAAACCAGGTTTATCAATAAAAACTATGACAATCGAATTGAAAAACCAAGTTTATCAGTGAAAAACCAGGTTTTTCGATTGAAAAACCAGGTTTATCGAACCCCGTAACGTTGCTTGTCCACTGATCAAGGCGAATGTCACGTTTTCCGCAAAACTCTAGGAAAATGATGAATAATGATGAAAATGCTTGGTAAGTTATAAAAATCGCAACTATGTTGTAACTTCATGATTAACTTCCTAATAACTGAGGGTCGGGGACAATGCTCATTCAATAATAATGATTTCGTTAGAAGCATACGCTCCCCTAAAACGGCATTTTCTTTATACAAGACGTTAGTTCTACCATAATATTATCATGATTATCATAATATTATGTGGGCAGATCCCAACAATTGTAATTTGAATATGTTATTAGTTAAACAAAAACGTATTATTATGTCTAAATTCCACCAGGCTCGCTCATACACTTCCGTTATTTTTTCAGCTCATACTTTAAATATTTATGATATCCACAAACTACATGTATTTCAAGCTCTGTTTATGTATAATTTCAATATTAATAACTGTCTTCAACATTTTTGTAATTATTTTGTGAAAAATCTGGCCGCCCAGCAAACACAAAAACGTTTTTAAAACGTTTTTAATAAGTTATATTTTGGGTTTTGGTTTAGGTAAAAACGTTTTAATAACATTAAAATGTCGGGTTATATAAAGGTCATGAAATCGTTTTGAAACGTTTTGTATGAAAACACACTACAACAATATTTTTAAAATGTTTTCGAAATGTCATTGTAAACTATTTTTGCAAACATTTTGGCCAATTATTTTGTCAACACTTAAATAACATTATGTTAAAATATTTGCATCCAGCAAACACAGAAATGTTCTTAAAATGTTTTTTTACAAAACGTTTTAATAACATTTAAATGTCGGGTTATATAAAGGTCGTGAAAACATTTTAAAAACGTTATCGTAAATATTTTGGGCAAACATTTTTTGCAAAATATTATTTCAACCCCAAAATAACATTCTGTTTAGAATGATTTGTACCACGTTTTCACAAATGTTTTTGGAATGTTATTAAAACGTTTTTATACCCTTTATATAACCCGACATTTAAATGTTTTCTGTAAAACATTTGTGTTTGCTGTGCAGTAAATTACCAACAAATGTTATTTAATGTTATGAAAACGTTTTATACCATTAATGTACCCTTTATATAACCCGACATTTAAACGTTTTCTGACAACCTTTTATAACCTTTTGCGAATGATGTCGAAAACGTTTTGTGTTTGCTGGACGGTCATTCACCTACTCGTTTGATTCGCCCTTCAATAATGAATTATGATTTGGCTCGAAGCTTTTTAGTAGATAGGGCTCACTACTTTGGAATTATATCCCTGTTGATATTACAACGTCCTTGTCTCCAAATGCTTTTAAGCGTAATTATAAAGAATATATAATTTCCTTATATTCATTAATTTGCTTTATGTTGTATTAACTCTATTTCAATTATCAAGTAATCTTTTGCTGCTGTTTGCCGTTGCCGCTGAACATCTTTGGGTGTCTGTACTAGTCATGCCGGTCTGCGTTTGCACTTAACTATCTGTCCGTATATTTCGTAGACGTTTTTATGTTTTTCACTTAGGCCAGTCGCGTTTCTCGATTTTGAGCTTGCTCTTGTGATCGTCCTATACCACCATTGAGAAACTTAAGAAAGCAATCGCCGGTTCGCCAGGGTGTCGCACAGTGTCATCGCCCCGATATCTTCATGGCAGAAATCGCCATGGTAGGTTGAATCCACAGCCACGCATGGCCATTTTGTTCCGACCTGCTTAATAGTTTTGAGAAGCATAATGGGTCGAGGGACATCCGACTAAGGCTATTGACAATAGCCTGGTGACCGACCTCTGTGTGTGTGAGTGAGCATGGTATACGCCATGAGGTCATCTGCTTTTAGACTGCCTCCACGAGTGGGCCTACGCTGCGCTATAGTTCGGCACATTATAAAGTCAGAAATTTTGTCAGTTTTTGAGCTCAATACGCACGGTCCTTTCTCAATACGCAAGCTAACGACTATCATATCCTTTCAACACATATATTCAAGTGCAAGCAAAAAAATATGACTTCTTTAGAATAAAAAAATTACGGGAGATATTCATCATTTTCTACTCCGGTATCCAAAGATTTATCGTTTGAATATCGAATCGTGCATAGCACATTCACGTGTATCGATCTCGGTTATTGATTTTAGTGTCTCTGCTTATTAACCAGGCGATGTCGGTGTGTGTCGGTCGACTAGCGGTTGGGTTCTGTAATCATCCCTTAGTTGCCACGCCTTTAACGAAATACGTGCGTTAACAGGAGTGAGATACTTTTTGTCAGTGACATCACCGATGTTACCGACACTCATCGATAATCGTTTGAAATCTGGCTCCAAGGATTGACAATGCAAAGCCCGATTCCAAATCCGGACTTGAATATTTTCCGGGTGTCTTTTTCAAGAATAAACTGGCAGTTGAATACATGAATACAAAACCCACCCAAATTCCGGTACAATTACCGAATAGGGTGCAATGTGCTAGACTTGAGTCCAGTCCTCGTTTACGGAGTTAATAGGGTTAGGGTTTAGGGTTGGGGTAGGGCAGTCTTGTAATAAGACTAGTAGAGTTGCACCCTATTCGGTATTCGATCCCGAAAATTCCTTCCGTTTGCCAAAAAAAACAACAATGTGTGTGTTACATACCACATGATTCTTCATCCTTTTGGTCAAGGCAATTAGGGTAGCCATTGCATACTAAATGAGTTGATAAACACACCAAGTTGTGTCCCAACTGGCATTGAAAATGATCTGAATTGCAAGACTCTGAGAACAAACAAACAAACAAAAAACAAAACATCATTATCATGACATAAACGGGAGAAGATAGTAAAGCAGTCAGTAAGCCCGGTTCATTCTTTTACTCGACGTCGAATACTCGATGCAACAAATTACAGGTTACTAAATGCGGATCACTTGTGATAGAAATTGTACAAAATACTGAGATGTTGATGCGTCTAATGCACGAGCCCCGAAGGGGGAGTGCATTAGACGCATCAACATCTCAGTACAAGTGCATTATTTTATTACAATTTCTAGTGCAAACTATTATGTTTCTGAATTCCTTTTGGTAGACGAACAATTTGCTACAACTTTCACGAACACCAAAAAAAATTAGGTCATTTTGGGAAAAAAATCCATATCTTCAATATGAAAGGTCAAAATTTTCAATTGATCGTCCGCTTTTACTCCCAGCTACATACACTTTAAGAATATATCATTAGATTTATAAAATTTAATTCGAGGACTGTTATATATCAAAAATGTGAAAAATATAAAAATTTTAATAATTTGTCATAAAATTTGTATTATATCGTGAATTTCAAAAAATGAAAATTATTTGATATCAGAAAGACATTCTTCGTATTCATAATGTCTGATGTGCTCTCATGTCCCACAAAAAATACTGTCGAAACACTCATTCCAGATCCCTTAAAAGATTTGTATACTGGGTTTGAATAGTCTAGACAAATATTTGCCATTCTTTAGCAATGCGATATGAGTATTGATAATGTGAAATAAAATAAAATGAAAACAAAATCAAGAAAGTGTCCTTTTTTACAATTTTTAGGGGATGTTGTTTTCTTCGGAAGGGGGTGGGGGTCATAGAATTTTTAGACCAAAAATAGGGGGTTATATTTTTTACACCAACAATAGGAGGGTTATAGAATTAATAAGGGCTGAAGACTCAAAATTTTCTCTCGCATTCTTTTAACTTACAATCAAAATGTGCGCACAATTTTTAGTTATATAATGCAATTTTTTGCTCGCTCCAAATCAGATGTTAGTCTTTGTTCCAGCCGCCTTGTTCTCCTTCGTACGTTTTGATCGTCGTATAAACGTACGGTCCACGCAGCACGTACGGAGCATCGCAAACTCTCTAATTTCTATGGGTGAGGCAACTTAAAACTTACCATTAACACCCGTCCACTGCATGTCAAGTGAGAATCCCCGTTTTTCATAACCGCGATCCGAAACGAACCGGACCCATATGACCGTTTCTTATTTAAATACCATTTTGTTGGGTCCTTGATAACCACTCATCGTCGCCACCGTCGTCGACTCATCGCTGGCGTTCCCTCCATGACCAATGCTAATGTAATCATAGAAATTCTCCGTATCTATCTCCAAGATATTAATGATAATTGAGCCATTGGCGAAAGGAGTATGAATATACCAGATGCAATTGGCATAGTTGATGTAAATCTTGGGGTAATTCGGTGACGCCAAGTACACGGGACTGCCATCTGTTTCAAGTTGCAGCAAGTGGTCCGAGTACGGATCTGTAAAATTTAAAAACAATAGAATTTATTTTGGTCAGGAATGCGGAAAGGTATTATGTAGGAGAGACTAAAGAGCTTTGGGGGCATGATTCACCCCGATCATGGGGCCAAAATAGTGCAAAATACCATATTTGTTTCATTATTGGAAGCTCAAATACTCTACTTGTACAGTCTTTAAAATAATAAGTATATACCGTAAAGATTCGCCTAATGGCGCGCACGTACTCCTTCGCCTTAGAGTAAATTTCACGTACAAATAGAGAGCTCCTTCCCCTGTATTTCATACAGATTAGAGAATTACGGTATATAAAAAGAGTCATAACACTAACAGTAAAAAATTGTTTGGGTTACTTAAATTTACGCTGCGACATCAACGTGATCAATGTTGAGACCATTGCAACAAATGAGGTGTTATAATGCGCAGAAAAAAATTCTGATTTTGACTGCATATCCCAAATTTGGCATACAATCAACCGTTTTAGGAATATGGCCATTATTTAAGGGGGGTATAGATGTTTACTAAAAGAAACTATAACTAGGAATAACCATCAAAATTTCATGTTGCCCCTATTGCTACAAAAGATTGTTTTCTGGATAGAACTCGTCAACAGAAGTATTTTGGTGGTTAAATGATCAAAATCGGTCAAATTTTCGAATTATGAATTATCAAAGTTGCCCATTCTGACCGGTCATTGGAACGAAATAAAAAAGACAAGGTCCAAAAATAGCAATTGGGAGCAAAATTGGCATAAGCATATATTTACCTTTATATATTTCTTTACTTTAACCTGAAGACCGCTTTGGCGTGAAACACCGTGTTGTGAAATGTAATAATATCTGTGTTTATATTTTAAAATAGCTCTACCATTTATTGGTATCGAGCACTGTATAGCTGTCTGTGATACTTCTACTTCTTTATTTTAACATATATGCAAACATAAAACAAGCATATTGTGAAAGTATCAGAGGTTTCTTATGAAATGGCACTTTACTAGTCAATGGCATAAATTATTTTTTCAAACCGAGGCATGGAAATCATGCATTTAGAGAACATTTGCCAAAAATCATCCAAGATGGCCGATATGGCACAAAATCAAAATTGCACTAAGTCCAGGTGAACTTTGTTTTCACAACCAAGAATTTCAATGTTATTGGGTTTAATATGACCAATTAGTTGGTGTATGCAAACAAAATCTTAAGTGCCATTGAAGGTCATTGACTCATTCACAACAATAGAGGTTATCCACTTCACTCATCATGCTCATGTGTGACTTCTAACAAAAGGCGCTGGTTCCAGTAGTATTCTTCATTCAAACCAATTCAATGCATGACCTCGGAGTTACCTGCATGACTTTCGCGGGCTATTTTGAAACAGTTATGGTTGCACATTCAGGTACTTCTTTTGGAAGTCCTAAACAAGGTATAGCCAGCAGCAAGTTGTAGATGGTATAGGCCTAAATATAAGAAAACGTTTAGGGTTGAGATCAGGTGAAAAATACATCGAATGAGCACGAAACTTCACATTTATGTTCAGAAAGGTGTCTTCTTAACATGATTCACCAGCTTCCAAAGGGAAGCTGGTGATTTAATTTGTAACTCGAGATCTACATGTTCAATTTTTTAACCTTTTTACAGAGGGTATGATAGAGGTATTACTGGCAACTCTGCCAAATTACAGCTCAGTAGGCCTCGTTTTTCACCTGATCTCATCTTACTGATCTGAATATGTTGTGCCATTCTTGAGCAGTGCTGAACTCAGCCACTGGCAATTAAGCGCACTGTGGCGATGGACCAAGTTTTACTCGCACTTACAGGAAAACGAAATAAGTTATGTTGCTGTACATCTTATACATATTGTGATTGATTTTTTTTATCGTTTGAAAGTAAGTGGGGTGGGGTTGTTGATTTGGTTTTGCAAAAGAAAGTGAAGTAAAACAAATGCTTGAAGGTCAATGGGCCGCTACAGACTCCAAGCATTCGACGTAGAATATATCTGATGTAACATATCTACGTTATTTAATCTAGCTCTATTCAATTTCCAATAATGTTTAAGATCTAACGAATATTTGATGACGTAAAATCGATAATATGTTACGTAGAATATCTGGTAGAAAAACATTATCGATATTACGTCATCAAACATTCCTTAGAAGTTAAACATTACTGGAAATAGAATGGGAATAGATTAAATAACGTAGATATGTTACATCAAATATTCTACGTCTAATAAAAAGGTCTGTAGAGTCACTACTGCCATAGAGGTATTACAAAGACTAAATTAATGCTCAACTTGAGGATACTGACCATAATCTGGATTTCCTACTGAACAATAGATGACAGTATTATTCGTATCTAAACGCATGAAAATAATTTATACATATAAAGTGAAGCGTATATCTATTAAGTTAAAATAATTACTCAATGCAATTTGACCCGCATTCATACTTAAACAATACACACTTGAAATTGACTTGGTGCATTTTAATTGAACATTAATCTAGTCGTTAGGCATATGACATTAGATATCACGTGTAATGGCATTCAAATCAAGTAAGTGTTTTTGAAGCGAGTATTTTGGCGAATGGGATAGCAGGAGCAATATCTGTCCAGTTTTAGCCATTTAACTAAACAAACTGCAGTGAAGTTCTTAGTATTAATAAACAGGCCTCAAAAAGAAACTTATAATTTTTCACAAGGTCATATCTTAAAATCCTCTCCATAAAAAATGAACAAAAATTGCACACAGGATTACTTCAATACTGTACTCTAAACACATGTCAGTAACTAAACAGTTGTCCATTTGACACAACAGCAAAATACACTGACACGGAACAGCTTCCTGGACCACATTCACAGCCCAACAGATTTCTTTTGCTGGGTTCAAATTATTCGCCTGTACATGAACAAAAAATACACACAGGATTACTTCAATACTCTGCTCTAAACACATGTCAGTAACCAAGCAGTTGTCCAACTGACACAACAGTAAAATGCACTGACACAGGCGAATAATTGGAAACCAGCAAAAGAAATCTGTTGGGCTGTGAATGTGGTCCAGGAAGGTGTTCCATGTCAGTGCATTCCGCTGTTGTGTCAGTTGGACAACTGCTTGGTTACTGACATGTGTTTAGAGTAGAGTATTGAAGTAATCCTATGTGTAATGTTTGTTCATTTTTATAGACAGGATTTTAAGATATGACCTTGTGAAAAATTATAAGTTTCTTTTTGAGGCCAGTTTACATTGATCCTAAAGGAAATGAGTCTAGGAGGCCAATAATCGCATTTTATATTTCCATAAATCTTGGGATCCTTGAGATAAAGGAAGTCCCCGACAACTACAACATAATGCCTGATATGTTTAGACTCATTTAGACCATAAAAACGAATAAAAACAGCCGTCTCTCAACACGCGATAATCAAAATTCCCGGACGCCGAAATTGTCTGGTGCAATGACGTCCCAGTAATACAATGAAGGCTGACGACAGTTGAGCACAAATACGCATGACGTCATTGCCCTAGACAATTTCGGCGCGGAAATTTTGAATATCGTGTGTTGGAAGACGACTGTTTTTATTCGTTTTTTTATGGTCAATATGAGTTTGTTGTAAATAAAACCACGTGATTCGTACTTGGTAATTATTTTTCTAACATATAAGGCATAATCTTGTGATTGGTTAATTATATCAAATCGAAAGGGTTGGTCGTTTTCCCCATCTCGAGAAAAATCATGCACATGGGTCAGAATAAATCAGAAATGATGACCTTTATTTTAAGCCATTTGATCTCCTTTATAGAATCCATACCATTCCGCTTGTGTGTCAGCTATATTTGTCTCAATATTTGAGTGCAAACATCGCTCCCCTCCGACTCGAACATAAGATATTGTTTTAAAAAATTTACTTTGCTACATAAATTATACTACCAAACTGTGTCATAAGTAGTCTTCCGGTATGCGAGGGATTGGTATGGAGTGTCTATTATATAGATTATTTTTAAACCCACAATTTTGTTTTCTACGCTCTAAATTACAAGGATTTAAAAATAAATCCTTAAGGTTGCAATTAGGGATCAATCAATTATAGATTTAAAATGAATCTTATAGATATGAATTTTAAATCTGTAAGATTTAATTTTAAATCTGTAAGATTTAATTTTAATTTTAGATCCTTGAAATTATATATAGTGTGTTTCAAAAAATTTAGGCAATTTTTTTTTTGTAAATTGTCTCCAAAATTGTTGTTTTTACACTAAATTCTGAGAGCCACTATGCATGACGAACGCAGAAATGTGAATGTTGAATGTATGTTGGATGAGAGTGGATTGAAGTCATTAATGGTTGCTTTATATCCCTGCTCTGATGAATGGGATCAATGTCTCCAATAAGAAACCCTTATAAAGGAACCAAGGAAAATTATGTCAGTCATGTGCATAACTGTGATTGGGTTTTACAGACTGTAGTTGCTTAAACAAAAGTGACAATAAACATAATGAATATTAGAATTAATTGTATATCTGATATAGGGGAATTAAGGAGGTATACCGGGAGTAGTTGCATTTAATAAATTAAACTATTATGTCTCATAATGGCCTAAAGCGATTTCTGTTCATTTCAAATTCACGGTTATTGACTTCTGAACAATAAATAAATGCTAGAATTAATTGTAGATGCAGTATCTATAGAAGACATCGAGCGCCGTTGTATTTATTACAAAAATTGAAATAATGACCTCGTGTCTAAAAGCGATTTGTTCATTCGAATTGGTCGGCGATATATTCAAAATTGTATTCATCTATTGCTATGGTAATTAATCCTGTTACATAATCGGTTCGACAGCGAATAGATGTTTGCAAAAAACAAAAAACAAAAAAACCCATAACATTACACTCGATAGATATCCCGCACTGCTATAAAGGAATTGTGATTATACATATAGGGTCCACAACTTACAAGTTCCCCCTAAATGCTTTTTAGAATAAATCGAAAAATATTTGATGAAATGCAAACGTGTAAAAAGATATGGGTAGCCTTATTTGTTTTACACATATGGGCCAAATTACAGCGTCACACGTCATTGCATTCAGTCACAATTGTTCATTATGTAAAAAAGAGACCAGTTTAAACAGTCTTAAAAGTTGCATCTGAGTCCATAGGAGTTAATTCTCAAACAATACAGTTGGGCAAGTCTATTCATGTGATTGTTAAAGAAAACCTGATTGCAATGGACTCAGGTGCAACTTTTAAAACTGCATCTTTTCTTACACAATTAACCATTGCATCTGAACGCAATGACGTTGCACGCTATAAATTGGTCCACATGTGTAAAACAAATAGGGTTATACATACCTTTTTACATAAATAACATTTTGTGGAATACTTTCGACTTATTTTTAAATGTATTAGGGGGGAACTTATAAGTTGTGGACCCTATTTAGTGATTGATTTTTTTTATCGTTTGAAAGTAAGTGGGATGTGGCTGTTAATCTGGTTTTGCAAAAGACAGTGATATAGTCTATGAGCTGGGACTCAGCGAAAAACGTTTCGTTGGAGGTCTCCAGAATCAATTTTTGTTGCATATCATAGGGACATATGCTGTCTGATCGCAGGACAACCGATTATTTTGTTATGCATAGTCGAGCTAAAAGTCGATCGATACATTTTAAAATCAGCACAATTCAGAGATACACCTTTTTGCTATGAAATTAGTTTTCTCGGTCAAATATAAAGCAATTTTTTTTTTCTTCAGTAATGTCAGTTTAAAACTTGGTGCTTGGATATACATTTTTTTTAAATCCTGGTGTTAAAATTAGGCGTGAAATTGTGTCGTTTAGTGTAAGATTTTTTGATTTTTATAGGCCCTACATCCGTCCGCTAGCTTCATTTTTTAGCGTTTCAAACTAATATAATTCGCTAAAGAAAGATATTTCCTACCTCTATAAAGCACATCGTGTGGGTCTATCTATTATAGTTATAGGGTTAAGTGACCACTTTTGAAACTCAGTATAGGCTTACTTAACCCTAACACGCCCAAGAACTACAAAATACTACTTGATATATGCGCTGTTCGTGCGTGCATCCCACGTGGCGTGATGACGCAATCGCCCTAAGTGATATATAGGCACGGTTTCGCTGGCCAGCGAAGCCCAAGACCCGTGGCAGAGTGTCGCCGACCTAGTGCTTGGCATGCGAGGGGTCTCGGGTTCGAATTCCACCCGGAGCAAAACAACTTCACAACGTTTCGCGAAATTGATTGCCTATTTCTTTAAATTCGACGTCTAATGGTGAAATTGAAATATTCGAGAACGAAATTGAATTCACAATAATGAATTGTTCTGATCATACATTAAGGTTAAATACAACTGATTTTCAAGGCTTGATTCCAGAGGGGCGTAAGTTAATAATGGAAACAGCCATGCAGAAAAGAATGAACTCACGCGTACAATAGTGTATCAATCTGAACTTGGGCCACGGACAAACCGCGGCTCGTGAGTCATCCTATTATGTTGCAGGGATAGGGAGGGGGGGGGGAGGGGGTGACCATGATAGGACCATTTGGGTTGATGGGGTGGGGGATTGTGGGCAGCCGTTTTCGGCAATTTTACTTTGGATTTTCTAAATTTTCAATTTTTGAAATTATCCTGGATGATATCTGTCGTGAAATAAATCAATGCTTCTATAGGCTATAATAGGCCTAGTATGCCTATTTATACCCTGATTATGCAATATATAGGCCTACAACAATTACTACAACAACAGTAACAAAACCAACAACCAATATTTTGTTAATATAATTTGTAAAATTATATTCATAGGCCGCGCCAATTAGATTAGTATAGCCTAAAAATTCCTGAATTATATAATGAAAAAAAAACCGGGCAAAAACAATCAATCGCTGCAGTCAGAAAGAAAGAAACGAACAAGAAAAAAAGAAAAAATAAGAGAAAAATAAAATAAAATAGATGGAATGGACCACATAGGGACTCGAACACGTACCAAAGTTTTCCAGCTCAAAACTATAGTATTATATAGTCGAACGTGAGTCCGGCCGCGCGCTAACCGATTGAGCTACTGAGTGACCTGTGAAATCGATTGATCTCAAACTGACTATTATGGAATAGTGCATACCAGGCTCTTATGGTAAACAATCTCATCACCGCTTTAAATGTCGAAGGTATCAATGGCGAAAAACCTCGATTTTTGCAAAAGTAACTTAAATTTGGAATGAAATTCAAATGGTAAAGGAATCGACATACTTTTGAGAAATAATGTAGGCAGTTAGAAATCAAAATTAACGTTCCACAATCCAGATATCGATAATGTAACATAACAGTGTTTTGTGGTACAAGATTCTCGAAAATTGTTCCCAAAAACGGGCTAATAAAATTTAATCGGTACTGTATTTGGTTCTTCCCCATGGCAACATTATTTCTTTGGTCGATTTGTAGTACAATACAAAAAGGAGAAAACAGTCACTCGGCGTGGTTTTATACGGAGCGAATATTTGAAAAAACTGCATGGAACGTGTTTTTGATCTTGTGAACATGGTGCGTAAAAATGATTTAAACGAAGGATTTTCAAACGGATTCTAAAAATTTGTATAAACACACAAAAATAATGTTAAGATACATCCATGCACCAACATTTGACTCACTGCGATATTTGATTGCTGAGAAAACGCGGTTTTAGAGAACAACTTTATACGTCTTTTATACGTTTTTTATACGTTTCTTCGTATAACCTTAAGGGAGGTCTAATGAGCGTGAACCTGGTTTGGATGCAGAGGGAGTGTGCCTGTAACAGACACAGCCACCAGAAAAGGACCAGCTCAGATCGCGCGCCAAATAAGTTTTCAGTCCAGAAATTTCATTTTTTTCTCAGCCTTGCAAAAAATAGGCAGAGGTGGGAATCGAACCCGGGACCTCGGTGTTGTAAAACCTACTGCGTTACCACTGAGCCAACTGACAATCAGCTATGAGAAGTTTGATAGTAATCCTTGATATTGCTGAATAGAATAAATCAATACTGATAGGTCTATTTATCTAATGTACGATGTTATTCAAATTGGCCTATAAACTAGGAATATAATGTGAAATGACTATCAATCGATCAATCAATCAAGTTGTCAAGTTATCAACAATCAATAATAAACCGACGTAGGCCTATCATGGAATATTACTAACTAGGCCTACTAACTAATATACCAAATAAATAAAATAAATAAATAAGTCAGTAAATAAATAAATAGGCATAGGCCTAAATAAATACATAATGCAGAATGCAGTTAGTATTTTAGTTGCAAAATTCCAAACATTCTATTCACACATTCTATTATAATTTTCTGCTATACACGCAAAGGACCTGTGCCTTTAATATGTCCGCGCCTAATCAATAATGAGTCTTTCACCATGCTCACACACCATGTTAAACTATTGTATCCCTGCAAGTATTATACTGACCAAGTCCTAACACCTCAATGAAATGGATGCTATAACGTACCCAATCAAGCGAACATATCAAGGTCATATCAGGGCGTTATACAAAGAATGGTCAAAGGTCAACGTTTCCAAAGAAGTATAGTAATAGATGTAGACACAAGCTTTCGTGCGGGAAACATAAACACATAGTCGTCAGTCGTGTGGTTTTTATGAGATTTGATACGGCGCTGAAGTCTATTGGCTGTCCCAAAATCAGTACCAGACCCGGTTTCCAGACGGCAATGTGTGTGTTGTTACAAGGAATGCAAACTCATTTTATCAATGAGTGAACCACATAGAGGAATACGACATCTATAGTGAGCCAATCTGCATTCTGTTGCCTGCAAAAGCCGACGATCAGGTAAAAATTCTAAAAGCAGCGTGACTAGATATTTGCGTTAATTTCATGATACGTGTAAAACGCATTGAAAACGCCAAATTGCAGTCATAAAATATATAATATTAGTAAATCACCCAATCGAATGTTAACGTAGGTATGTGGAAAAGAACTGCAATAACAATAACAAACTATGTGCCCAAAGAGTTGTCTTTGGCATGTCGCTTTTTTGAAATATGACCAAAAATATCAAATTTTGGAAAAACGCCCCAAAATTTAAAACAAACACGAACCTTCCAAAATAAATATATATTAGCACTCGGCGGCCCAGTCACTACCTGCCGCTGTGATTTGGGGTAACTCATTGCTTCCCCTCTCCAGATACCGGAACTTGAAGGTCGCTCATACCCCAGCCCTTAATTTGATTGAACTAAAATTAAATCGATTGCTCATAATGCGAAAAAGAAATCTGGATTCGTTGCGATCCAGTACGACAGCAACTTCGTGAACACGGGTTACGTAACTAAATGTTGAAAATTTGGCCGGCAAACATGTTTTAGCGAAATAGCTCCAGAAATGGGAGAAACGGGTCGTTTTTTGCTTAAATTGCGTACCATGATCACGGATGAGATAACAAACATTTGTGCAAAGAACAAAAAACGAGTAAAAGTTGAATAATATTGAAAATAAAGAAGCTTGAACATGTCCAAAGTGGTCGGGAAAATGAGAAAAAGTGCATGTCACGATCACCAAAATGGTCATATCTACAACTGTGAGCAAACGCCGGTCGTATGCTTTTCTGTAATGATAGATATTAACTAACTTGAGCTTGTATTAAATTTTCAGCGAAAATGATTGGTGGAATAATCGAGTCGAAGGTTGGAAAGTTACTCTCAAAACGGCTCGTGTCTCAATCGTGCGTGTCCCGTTAGTGACAAGTGTCACTAGCAAAATAGCAGCCGGCTTTGTCATTATATCGAACAATAATCGTCAGAATCGGCCAGTTGACTCCAGTGATATTTATTTATTCAAGCAAAATACTGCATTGACTTACAAAATATTGAAGTCAATATAAAAAGTAATATCACCTCATTTTACTGAACTTAAAAGCAGTTTTAAAAATATTATTGTTGATCGAGTCCCTGAATGAGAAATAAGATTGCAAAAGATACGAGTATGGTACAGCAGGTTGTGATGGTCTAGTGGTTGACGCCGTTGTTTGAAGTGCGAGAGGTTGAAGGTTCAAATCCTACAGCATTTCGATTTTTTTCTCTCTTGTTCTGTTAGGCCTATGGTGTATGTGTGTAGGCCCGTCAGTATTATGATCAATTGAAAATATTTTATGCAACACGTTTGCAATGTTTCTCTTTATGCGTAGGCCTACATATTAAAAAATAAGATAGCGTCAGCCATAATTTACGAATTTCAAACCTGATATTTTGGCATAATATTATTTGTAATTTTTACACCGTTCTTACACCCTACCCAGAAATACACATAATTGGAATCAGCGTTTCGTTGTCTCGAGTAACTTTAATTATCTTCAATAGAACACCATAAGCGGTCAAGATAAAAAAAATGCTTTCTTTCATTTTACCTCATTATTTCTGCTTCAAATGATCAGAAACCCTTCCTGAAAGTTGTTTACTAAGAAATATCATAAATATTTTTCAAAAAAACACGCTATGGTAGGGTTCGAACTTCCAACCTCCAAAACTTCAGGCACGGCCTTAGCCACTAGACCATCACAACCTGCTAACTTATTCTCGTACCTTTTGCAATGTTATTTCTAATTCAGTGTCTCGTTCAACAATAATCTTTTATAAACTGTTTGTAAGTTCAGTCAAATGGCTTGAAATTACGTTTTATATTGACTTCGATATTTTGTAAGACAGGGCAGTATTTTGTATGAATAAATAAATATCACTGTAGTCAATCCTGACAATTATTAATCGATTATATGGACAAGGCCGGGTGTTAATTTTCCTGCTTACACTGGTCACTAATGGTCACGCACGATTGCGAGGGGAAGCCGTTTTGAAAGCAACTTTCCAACCTACGACTCGATTATTCCACCAATCATTTTCGCTGAAAATTTAATACAAGCTCAAGTTAGCTAATATCTATCATTACAGAAAAGCATACGAACGGCGTTGCCGGGCGGCGTTGGCTCATAGTTGCAGATATAGCCATTTTGGTGATCGTGACATGCATTTTTTCTCATTTTTTAGGCTACTTCGCGCACAATAAACATTCATTTTCTCCACAATAATTGGACTTTTACACGTTACTGTTTGCCTTATACTCATGTTTCATATCTTATCTATGGGCTCAATATGGAAATGAAGGGAGAAACGACTCGTGTATTCCATTTTTTTGATGTTTTCTGAAAAACTGTATTTGCCACCTGATTTTCAACATTTTCAACGTTACGTAACAGCAGAGGTCACGCCGGTAAAAATTACCGGAAGTGAGCTAAGTTGCTGTCGTACTGGATCATTCAATCAACGAATGACACTTTTATTAAATCGAACGCACAAGCTGCGAAATTGACCAGGAAAACCTATAAATAAAAATTAGTTATGTACATGGGGGGATGCTGAGCAATAATCATGAGGCCGTAGGGAAATCAAATCGGCATCACAGGAATGCGTTACGTAATCTATTGTTTATCCTTCGATATCCATGATTTATCCTTGCATGGTCGCCATTTCAGTGATTGACAGTGATATAATGCAAATATGGCGCTGGCCATCTGGTCACGTGCGCATTTATAAAAGCGCTTATATAACCGAAGTCCACTGGTCTAGGTCTCACGGTTGTTTGATGGGATCATTTATTAATTTTTCAAACAAAACATCATGTATAACCAAATTTTAGGCTTAAACAGCTAAAAGTGATATCGTGCTAATGTATACAGATGCTTTTGAGTCATTCTCAACTTTAATTTCCCCTCTTTTACAAAATTATTCACTTTTAATAGTATTTTTTAAAGCTTTTTTGGATATAAAATGTATCTATTTATGACAAGATAGGTGGCGCTATTTAGATACTAGAAATTACTCTTTCAGGCTTTTAATAAAAATAATTCCTTTTATTTTTTGATGAAATATGTTTATAAAATTTCTTTGTTGCTTGTTTCACCTATTCCACCTGTTTAAAAGGCAGTATTGATTACATACCCCTTGCAAATTAAGAAATATGACTTATGATAAATAGCGCCATCTATAGTTTGCATTTTCTTAATAATGAAGCCAAATCTATATACATCAAACAACCGTGGTCTATCAAACCAATTCCATAACAAAAGGCATTATAAAAAAGTGCCTACTGGACCGTAGGCTGTACATACGTCGTATAACGGAGATTGTAGTTTTGGCAGCCATGTTGATTTTTTGCAGGAAAAAAAGTATATTGTGTTTTAGTAAAAAAGAACACACTTTCTTTCTCCTTAAATCACTGATAACACACTAAAATCGACTCGGGGCATGGAATTACATTATCATTGATGTTACCTTAAAAATCGGCATTTCAAGGCTTCACTTTGCAAGTGACCTTACGGACTAACGTGCAGTTTTCACATTTGGAAACATACCATTTTACCCTTCGGAGATATTCTAATTTCTCTTGGTAGGTGCAAAAAATCGGATCTAGATCCCTCAAACAACTCCATAACTAAAGCCACTATACAACGTAGCTATAAGGAGATTGTAATTTTGACAGCCATCTTGAATTGATGCAGGAAAGTAGAAGAAATGTTGTTTTAAAGGAAGTGTCCGGCAATCACAACATCAGGTCTTATATGTTAGAAAAATAATTATCAAGCACGAATCACATGGTTTTATTTAAAACAAATTCATATTAACCATAAAAACGAATAAAAACAGCCATCTCTCCCGAAGTAATTGTCTAGAGCAATGACGTCCCAATAATTCACTGAAGCTTGACGACAAATGAGCACATATCCATTACGTCATTGCTCTACAGTGTGGGCCAAAAACAACTTTACCCAATTTAAAAGGTTCATATCTCAAAATTGAAAGGTCTGCTGCAAATTGTTTTCACATATTCGTAAAGAACATTCTCTGTAAAATATTTGGTGAAAAAACTATCCAAAAATGTATTAAATTAAAAACGTGACGCTAGTTTTAAATCAAAGAGTCAAAATTAACTTTGTCCACGCGAAGGCCTACTAGCTGTCGCGTCGCATCACTTGCAATGGCGAGTTCGATAAAGAATGAGATTGAGAACCACTCAGTATACGCACAAATTTGTTCAGCAATTTTATATAACACAATCAAATAAATCAAACATTTAATTTAAATGTCAAGCTATGATATTTCGCCATGATATGCAGCTTTCACGCTGCAAAGATAAAAACAATTCTCTTCAAATATGCGCAAAGCAATTGCAACCTCAGACCTGATTTTTTTGTCATTATGAAATGTTATCTACAAGAAAGTTTGAAGTTTGAAGTTTGAAGTTATTGAACTTACTGCGTTCGTGGTTTGTTCGGCAAATTGTTGCGTCGACAACTGACTCTGGGGTTAGCTGTAAGTTCCCTTTGAACCGCTGCAATATTTGCAGCTGAACGACCAGTTCTTGGACGTCCGCTCCGTGCTTTGCATCTATTCATCGCACTTCCGAGGTTGTGAAAGTTGTTCGTATGTAGAGTTATGGTAGGTTTCGGTGGGATCTTACGTTCGGGAAACGAATCCGAAATTAACGCTGCACTACCAAAAAGCTTTCTGTTCTTAATTAAGTATACCTCTGCCATAAAAGTCATCTCTTGTGTTGTGAATTGCCTTATCTTGACACCTTGCAAACCTATTTAGTCACAAAATGCACAAAGGCCTATTTAAAATTCAAAAATTGCGCCAGATAAAACCTTTCTAATTGTGCAATTTTTATGCTAATTGTTGGTCAATGACAGGACTGAAGTTCGAGTACATGACAAGTAAATGGGGGTTAAAATCAATTGTATTTCTTTCATTCATGTAAAATAATCATCACTTTTTAAAGACAAGCCAAACGTGTTTACCAATTACATGTATGCCTAACGCATGCATGCCGTACTCTTAGCAATCAGACACATACCATTGAATTACGTGTGGACAAAGTGATTTTTGACCCTCGGACGTAAAACTAGCACCATTTTGTTAATTTAGCTTCTTTTGCTTTCATTTCTTCATCACATACTTTTAGAAATATATACATCCAGAATATGTAACAATATTATGAATAGCTCTTCTACGATTCGAGCAACCACCCTCTGAAATTGGGTAAAGTTGTTTTTGGCCCACACTGTAGAACATTTCGGCGCGGGAATTTTGAATATCGCGTGTTGAGAGATTGCTGTTTTATTTGTTTTTATGGTTATTGTTTTAAATAAAACCACGTCATATGTGCTTGATAATTACTTTTCTAACATATAATACTTAATGTTGTGATTGCCGGACACTTCCTTTAAGTGTTTTAACACTTAAAGGAAGTGTCCGGCAAAAAACACACTAATTCACCGGTAACACACTAAAATGCCATTTACTATCGATTCAGGCCATGGGATTGCATTAGTTGTGACTTAGCCTTTAAAAAATCGGTATTTTAAAGAGTCACTTTGCACGTGACCTTGAGGACTAATGTGCCACTTCGAGATCATTCTTTTACATGGTAAACGTAAATATCCGGTATACCTCCAACCAACTCCTTAACTAAGGCCCCTAAAAAGTAGCTTATGAACTACAATTTTTGCGCGCACATTGTCCCAATAAAGTCCATTATTGGAAGCTCGAAGACTCTACTTGTACAGTCTTAAAAACAACCCCCTATATTAAGTATACTATAAAGATTCGCCAAATGGCGCGCACATACGTACTCCTTTGGCGTATGGTAAATTTCACGCACAAAGAGAGAGCTCCTTCCCAGCTAGACTGCGCTGCATTCCTTTTTTTTTGATAAACAATGCATACTTTTCCATGCATGAAACCATTTAAAATCTATGACGAAACACATCACATCTCCAGTGATGAGAAAAAAGGACTGCGGTAGTTGGATATGACCTGTGTGACCCACCATATCTTAATACATAGACTCAACCTCTTTCATCTCGAATCTGAGATGAATGTTAATGAAGTAAAAATCAATGTGGGTGGTAAATCTTAACCAATAACAGATAGGCAAGCATGTACATGTTTATGCATTAGCCCAACCCACTGTGTTCACTGAACCCAACCCACGTGGGGTAGCTCTATCTGGGTCGGGTAAACTTTTATTCAGATTTCATTTGACAGCTTAACCATCGCGTATACGTGCGCGACGTCAAGCGTATACATTGGACCTTGTGCAAATAATACGCGCTGGACGGCTATTCAAACGGCTTAATTGGTAAAAACCACAGGATATGTGCATAAACAGCCAAGACTGCATTTTTAATGAGGTAACATCATACCCACTATAGAGTGCATAGTTCATTGTATATTCGACCAGTTTTCTCATGGATATCTGAGCTGTTGAATCAGAACAGGAATGATGAGTTTTCCAGTTCAGAGAGATTAATTTAGGGAATGATAAATTAAACTGGTCTACTACAGTAGACTACTTCCCAGCAAACTCACAACGTTTTCGACATCATTCGCAAACGTTTAGAAAAGATTGCCAGAAAACGTTTAATGTCGGGTTATGTAAAGGGTACATAAAGGGTATAAAACGTTTTCATAACATTCAAAATATTATGTTGATAACCTACTGCAAATATTTTGTTGACAAAATATTTGGCAAATATGTTTGTAAAAAATAATTTGCAATAACATTTTGAATATATTTTAAAAATATTGTTGTAGTGTTAAAACGTTTCCATTACCTTTATATAACCCGATATTTAATGTTATTAAAATGTTTTTATCTAAATAAAAAACCAAAATATAATACGTTTAAAACATTTTGAAAACATTTTGTGTTTGCTGGGTTCCTCTGACAATCCCAACAACAAATAAAGGTCCGTGCCCTTATTTGCTTGTGGGATTTTTACGGAAGGGCACTTTCAATTTCTTCATAAAATTCCAGTTATAAGGTATCCATTGGCGCCGTTAGGCGAATCTTTGCGGTGTATCCCCGGGATTTATCCCACCGATAATACCGTGTCAACTCAAAATGATGAAACCGGGAATTTGTTTCGTCTTTGCTCCCGAATGTCTTATTTACCCGGTTTATTTTGCTCCCCAGCCAAGAAAGCTGGGTACGCCCTACATGTTTACACATACCAGTACGCGAGACGTGTGTCGCCTAAAATCAGTTTACTTTAATATTTTTGCCTTGATGCAGTATGCCGATAGTTTACTCCAAGGACTGTTTAATATCAAATATATCAATTTTTAATAATTTGCATAAAATTTAATATGAACAAACGAAAAATCAAGAGAACCTTTTTCAATTCCAACATGTCCCAATGATGGTTTATTTCCAACTGTGAAAATCTATCTTCCGGTTGTGGTGGTAGCTGTCGTCGATAAAGCATCGTAAGTCTTGCTCACAGTCTCGGCGACGCACACACTTAAACTAAGTGTTATACCCGATAAAATGACGTACTTTATAATATAATTTCCTACCTTCAAATGTCTCCGATTGAAATTCATTGTGATTTTTGATTTGATTTGATTTGTTCGGGTTTTGACAACCCTGGATAACCCAAGAAAGCATCTATTGAAGCTTATTTCCATTGGGGTCCATTTGAACACCGGGACGGGTTGGGAACAGTCAGGGGTTACCACCCTACTCTTTTCGAAACTGGCTGCGAGATAAAACTGTGTAGACTCTCATTCATCTGGGTATGTTGAAATTAAGATTTAATTTAAATCTGGTCAACCAGACATACCTATTTTTGACGGACGAACCGACGTTGCGACTGAAACCTTCAGTCTTCAGCTGGGTTGTGATGCAAATGACCTTGAGTACCGGACACTTCCGGTATTGATGACAATCGACGAGGAATGTCCTTTATGATCCTGTCCCAGCCGTGTGATAGTTACACGTACAGGTATGGCTCTCTGTACACATTTAACCTGAGTCTGAACTAACCAACATATTGGTTAAAATATTCATAGTGTTTAACAAACTATTGGTTATATTTTGCCCATTTTGCCCAATATGCTTTGCCCAAATGGTTGGTTACCGTAATGTTAACCAGTAGTTGGTTAATGTTTTTAACCAACCTGTGGTTATATTGTTAACCAACCCAGGTTTTGCTCTGGTTGATCTGGTTTTGCAAAAGACAGTGAAGTAAAGACTGCACAAAAATTTGATTCGGGTATTCTTGATATTATTACACGACATTAGACAATTGGGATATCAAAATGCGCGTAAATACACCATCCTTCATAGCTCCTTCATTCTATGTCAAAACTTTGTGAATACAATTAATCCCGCAATTAATAGTTCTGAAGCTACAGGTGTATTTATATCGGCTGCGTTACTCTTTGTGTAGTCTTTAGAACAAATGCTTGAAGGTCAAATATCAACAGTATTGTTCGTATCTAGACGCATGAAAATGATTGATTTATACAAATAGATAAAGTAAAGCGTACATCTATTAAGTTAAAATTAGTCAATGCAATTGACCCACATTCTAAACAATTAATCTGGTCGTTATAGGCATAGGGCATTAGATATAACGCGTAATGGCATTGAAATCAAGTAAGTGCTTATGAAGCGAGTATTTTGGCAAAGGGATAGCGGGAGTAATATTTTCACAGTTTTCTGCCAAAATATCAAGGTATCATTTACAAAATTATCCATATCTTGAAAAGTATTGGTGCTATTTATATAATTTTGGTATCATATTAAAGCTTATTTTTTAGTGCTTACATTTTTATTTAAGTCATGAAATATCAAAAATGTGACTTGTTCCTGCGGGTCACAAATTTGGCAAGAGTTAAAAAATAAAAAAATTCTGGGAGTAACAAATGACGAGAACCTGACATGGAAAAATCATGTCGCAAAACATTGCAAAAAATATGTCCAAGCACTCCAAGGGTATAGGAATCATTAATAAAATTAAACATATCGTACATGACCCATGGGCACGACATACCAAAACCAGCAAGCGTGACCAAATCCTCGTGCCATATGGTAGGCTAAATATGGTTAGCTAAATATACATTGTAAATATCATCAAATTTAAGTCTTTGAAATTAAGATTTAATTTAAATCTGGTCAACCAGGCATACCTATTTTTGATGGACGCTTCAGCTCGATTGTGATGCAAATGGCCTTGAGTACCGGACACCAAGGATGTCCGAATTTTACATCGTGAGCAGCGTTGGTTTGAGCGTGGCATGAAAGAGGCAATCTGGGTGAGGGCTGGAGCAACCATCCTTCAACCGTACGCGTGGAGGAGGCGTCCGGGCCAAACTGTCACACGGCTGGGACCGAATCATAAAGAGCTATAAAGGACATTCCTCGCCGATTACTCAAGGTCATTTGTATCACAGCCCAGCTGAAGACAGAAGGTTTCAGTCGCAACGTCGGTTCGTCCATCAAAAATAGGTATGTCTGGTTGACCAGATGTAAATCAAATCTTTAATATTAATTGAATAGTAAAATTATTACATATGGGGGATTCCGAATTCTCAATTAGTGTGGTTTCGTCGCTAACGGTGAGCTGCTGCAATACATCTAAACGTTAAAGGGGGATAAATCTTCAAACTTACATACAATGTCAAATATTGTCCCCTTTATCAATCTATGTGAGAAAACGGGAACAATTTAAGCATAAATGTGAATAATTAGCATATTAGCAAGCCAATACACTGGTACGCGTGAATTGCATTCTGGTCAGGCATCCCGAAACAACGGCCGAGCGCATGTCCCGGTGGAAACAGGAAGTGTTCGCCTTGGCACTGAAAACCGGCTCGCCCCTGTACACTTTTATACCCTCTATTCATACTGATTAATCTTAAAAACATTACATATCACTGCGCTCATTATGATTCTTGACAAGATAGCCCATGCTGTATTTACTTCGCTTAATTATTTCTTTATTTTTAGCTATATGATGCACATTTTCACATATTTATGATTTTTCTTTGTTTTATTTTTTAATGGGGGAGGTGCTCTCATAATTTTTTTTTTTTTTTTTCGTATCATGCTTGACAATATAGGTTATGTTTCCTTATTTATTTCGCCTCTTATGTATTTCTTTATTTTTGTTTTTGTTTTATATCATTATAGCGCCATCTATAGTTTGACATTAGGGGCCTATTTGATGTATTTTGCGGACGAATTGGTACTGGGGTGAAGTCTTCCGAATCTATTCCGATTTCATTCTATGACTACCCAAAACCCCGTGTCGTGTAAAATGCGAACAACTGGTAACCTGTAAAAACCGCTGTGTTTCATGATTTCTCCGGAAATACATCGACTTGGAGCGTCAAATTTCAGGATAGTAATGAGAAAAATAGTATCTATATTGTGATACCAAAACCTCATCAACAATGAAAAAAATCGGGGGGATGATGCTGTCGATCGGGTTACGGACCTTTAAACCAATGTTGACCTATCACTCGCATGGAGGCGCAAATTAATTTTGACTTGTTGAGTTGACAACAGATGCGGGCAAACTATTCCATATCTTGGTAGTGTCTGGAAAAAGGAGTTCTTGTAACTATTTAGCATGGTTGATGTTTCTTTAAACTTGAGTTGGTGCCCTCTGGTGAGCCTGGTATTCGGAGTTAAATACTCATCCATATGAACATCGACGAGCTTGTTGACCATCATGTAAAATATTGTGAGCCGTTTTCCTGTTCTTCTTTCTTCCATTGTATTCCAGTTTATACGTTCTTGCAAAATCTTGGTCATAGACCCCAGGTTCTCGGGTGTAATCCCTCTTGCAGACTCTCGCAGCCTGGCGTTCTTTCCAAAGCAGATTTATTTGACTTCTTGTAAGGACACCATTAAGCTATATCATACTCCTAAGTGGGGACGAACAAGCGTCGAGTAGGCAGTTGTCTGCACCTTTTCTGGGCAACTCCAAAGATTCCTTTTGACAATATCGAAAACTCGCCTGGCCTTTTCAACTGCATGCTGGGTTTGAATGTCCCATTCTAATGTGTTGGCTAAATTGAACTCCCAAATATGGATGAGAGGTTTCCACATCCAATTCTTCACTGCAGAATGTGTACTCATGGCTTGGTACTTCTTTTGCACCAAAGCTTATGACACAGCATTTCTTTGGGTTTAACTGCATCAACCATTTATCCTGCCTCTGTTCCAGCATGATGAAATCATTTTGCAAGGACTCTACATCAGCTGGTGACCTGATATCGTTATACACTAAACAGTCATCTGCAAAGAGTCTGCAGCTAGCATCCAGACTGTTGGGCAAGAACAACAGTGGTCCTAAGACCGTGCCCTGAGGCACTCTAGAGAGCACATCGGCTAGTTGAGATTTGGACCCATCAATGACAACACTCTGCTTCTGATTGGTTAGGAAGTTTTCTAGCCACTTCAATAAGGATCCTCTTACCCCATAATGATGTAATTTATGGATAAGTCTTTTATGCGGCACTTTGCCGAGGGTCCCACATCCACAGTCATCTTGGAACTGGTATTTAGGCTTCTTGCGATGTCTTCAGGATCAATTTCGACTCTGTTGACCACTTGGCTCTAAAACCATGCTGAGTATCATCAAGGACGGAGTTTGCATTAATTAAGCCAGGTGCAGGGTTCGCAGGTTTTTGCCGAAGGTGGAAAAACCGCGGTTTTAACCGCTTGGCAAAAACAGTTTTTGCCATTTTGGCAAAAACTAAAAAAGTGATTTGTAGTTCAGTCTTTTCATTTCAAAACAAATTATTAAGTTAAAAAAATAATTTCCTGAGTGTAACAAGGCCAGATTTTGTAATTATAAGTAACATTAAGTAAAATTAAAGGCATGCGTTTTCATTGCTCAAGTGCATTTAACCGAAATGTGGCATATATCAAATTCAACACTTTTTCATTTTAAGGACTTGATGAGACAAAAAAATAAGTTGAATGATTCATTAAAAGTTGTGTGTTACTGTTTATGAGCTTTCTGTGTTACTTTTTAATATTTGAGTGACTATAAGTGAGTTCTTGCCATTTTTGCCGGTTTAAACCAGCCAAAACTGGCAAAAACAGAGTTTTTGCCAGTTTTTGCCACCCTTTGCTGAGTAAAAACAGGTTTTTGCCGGCAAAAACCGAACCCTGGCCAGGTGTTTCATGATGTGGCTGTGTATTATGTATTCGAGCACTTTACAGATGACAGAAATTAGGGACACTGGTCTATAATTTCCAGGGTCCGTTTTCTCCCCTTTTTGTTAAAACAGGGCTGTGATGATGATGTTTGCCATTTTTTGCCATTTTCTCGTGTTGTTTGCCATGTTTACCGCATGCCGCATTTGCATTCAAATGTACAGGAAGACCATTTGTCACATTAACCCTAACCCGCCTGAATACTACAAAATACTACTTGATATATGCGCTGTTCGTGCATGCATCCCACGTGGTGTGATGACGCAATCGCCCTAAGTGACATGTAGGCACGGTTTCGCTGGCCAGCGAAGCCCAAGACCCGTGGCAAAGTGTCGCCGACCGAGTGCTTGGCATGCGAGGGGTCTCGGGTTCGAATCCCACCCAGAGCAAACAACTTCTTTCCTTCTTTTCTCTCTTTATTCTTTCCTTCTTTCCCAAAAAAAAAAAAAAAAGCCCTTAGGCGGTTAGGGTTAATATGAGCCAATTTAATACCATCAAAGACGAGAGGGGCACTAAACCACTAAAAACACCATTGTTCCATAATCCTGTTTTATCCAGCCTTTATTGACACAGGCATTCCCCTCTATTGAAATAAGCTGATTGGTACTTCAAGCTTAACATTAACAATGAATTCAAGTTACAAATCAACTCACCCAATCCCTTGCGTTTTCGTATCTGAACAATAAACTTCCGAAAACTGAAAAGATGAAGAAAGATTCCCTGGGTATATATTGCGTCATCAAGTCACGCAGTGGAATGCATGCACGCACAGTGGCTTTAATGCATCGAGCACCCTGCACGAAGATAGTCATCTTTCTCCAAGTATTTATTTATTTATATCAGTCTACTGCTGACGGGTTGGCGCCAAGATAGCGGTTTACGTCCCGCTTGAAGCTCTGCATCATAGCGGTTTACGTCCCGCTTGAAGCTCTGCATCATTAAACCCAATTATGAATTTGCTTGCTTTCTTACAAATCGGCTAGAAGGTTTTGTCCGTTTGTGTCGCATTGATGTGTTTCATTTATAGTATAGATACGCTGGCGAAGTTACGTGATTAATCGGATTAACTACCATAGCAATAGGTGAAAACAATTTGGAACATATCGCGCTGCATTACAAGCAGGTTGAACTAATCACCTGTGTATGTCTGCAATCATAGATTGAATACAATACCGGTCTTTTCAAAGATACTAATCTTACAGGTGCAATTGATCACCAAGATGCGGTTCAATGCAGAGGTACCGAGTGAACGTATCAGTGCAGCGCGGTATATTCAAAAATTGTTTTCACCTATTGCTATGGTAGTTAATCCGATTATTACGTAACTTCGCCAGCGTATAGAGTTTATAAAATACAATACATTAATCAGATTTTTGCGTCAACAAAAACCTTTATACAAACTCCGACAATAAGAAAGATACCATAATGCTGTTCAAAACTCATTTCCAACTAACTTCGTAAGGAGGAAATTCCCAATAATAAACATGATAAAAAGATACATTGATTCGATGTGAGTTTATAACGATCTTCAATAACATTGCAATTAGTGGACTAAATTAACTTCAAAGAACTAAATCTGATGACTTTGACGAGTATAATCTAGTTCATCATTCTTCATTCGTTTTGTTTCATTTCTTTATATAGAACCTTTTAAAAGCTTTATGGACAATGTCAAAAGTGATTATAAAGGGCATTAGTGAATTACAAAAGCTAAGTATGTTTTTACTATTTTTATTATTACATCAATCGATACTTAATTTCTTCTACGATCCAAGGTCACGAAATCCATATACATACGGGAAGGAATAGCCGACGCTACATCAAGATCAAAGTACAATCAGGAATAAAAGCATACAGTAATAAAAGAAATAAAAAAATACTAGTATAAAATCCTTACAAAGTATTATCATTTGGATGCAAATATTTGTAAAGATGTAATTTTGTTTTGAACTTGAAAATGCTATCCATTGATTCCAAAATATAATTCAACGTGAGTAAACAAGTAACTATTAAAGCAATAATGTGCGATTTCCATAAATAATGGATTCTTATTTGTTTCCCACAAAATGTTAGTTTTTCATTGATCACATTATGTAATTTCGAGCCAACTAGTAAAAAAAAACCTTACAAAAGTATTTTCATTTGGATGCAAATATTTGTAAAGATGTAAGTTTTGAACTTCAAAATGCTATCCATTGATTCCAAAAAACAATTCTTCGCGAGTAAACAAAAACCTATTAAAGCAATAATGTGCGGTTTCCGCAAAGAATAGATTATTTTGTTTCCCACAAAATGTTAGTTTTTTCATTGATCACATTATGTAATTTCGAGCCAACTAGTAAAAAAACCCTTACAAAGTATTTTCATTTGGATGCAATTTGTAAAGATGGAATTTTGTTTTGAACTTGAAAACATTGATTCCAAAGTATAATTCAACGTGAGTAAACAAATAACTATTAAAGCAATAATATGCGATTTCCATAAAGAATAGATTCTTATTTGTTTTCAACAAAATGTTAGTTTTAATTGATCACATTATGTTCACGATTTCATTCCAGCGCCTATAATTATTGTCAATGCGTGTATTAATAAATTAGTCGCTGATCATTATTGAGCGGAGCTTCACGCAGCTGGGAGTATAGTAAAACTAAAGACGAATAGAGATATACTCGATTGAAGTCCCAATTGAAGGCATTTGCTGCACCATTTTTACATAATTATCAAGATTAAATAGGTTCAATATATTATAGCAAAGAGGGAAATTAGCGATGTTAAAACAAGAAAAAGTTGCAAATCAGTCGTGTTATTTCACTCGATTGACATGGTTTTATTTAAAACAAACTCATATTGACCATAAAAAAAGAAAACCAGTCGTCTCTCAACACGTCAGGGTGTATAATAGAATTCCATTTAAGAGTATCAGAACAATTGCAGTGTTAGAAATATGCCTCAAACTCTTAAAAGTTACAAACCCGCGGTGAAAAGTTACCAGCCCAAACTTTCTAGAGCTTTTAAATTAAACCGGGAGTATGATTCGGGATGAAACTAATGTTTGGTGGAACACATTTTTTAAACACAATTTGTGCTCAAGTTGTTTGTGTTCTATATTTTAGCACTCGTGTTAAATGTTGGAACACATGTAATGCATCTAATCACCGATGTTCAAAACTACACTACAATATTCCTGTTGTGGTCACCTGCACAGGTACCCCAATGCACAGGACCCACCAGCAGTATAACTGCACTGGTCAGCTGGTACTACAGTGGTACTCTTCTGGTATTTCAGTTTATTTCACAGTACCAGCAAAGGATCTTGGCCCCGGTGTAAGATAATAGGAATAAATTATGGTAGTGTTGTCTAGAACGTGTTCATACGAGGGCCGGTCAAAAAGTTCGTAGAACTCGGTATGTTACTTTGTCGCAAGGTATTGAATTTGGTCTCATTTGAAAGCTTGTTCCTTCAAAACATGACTGCAAAGATATTATATTTTTGCATCACTGTATATGGGCAGGACACTCTTCAGAGGAAGCCTACCTCCATGAATTCACAGGTACTACCAGAACTGAATACAGAATCATCATGGAAATTCCTCCCGACGGTGGTGAAAACTCAAATAAACTTTTAAAATGTACAGTTGTTGTAAATGGCAATGAAGTCCTTGGTATTCAACAGCAACGAAATGGCTCTTAGAGTTTTTTGATTTGATTTGATTTGTTCGGGTTTTTGACAACCCTGGATAACCCAAGAAAGCCTCTATTGAAGCTTATTTCCATTGGGGTCTTTTCGAAACTGGCTGCGAGATACATGTACAGGTATGGCTCTCTGTACACGGGACCGACGGCTTAACGTCCCCTCCGAAGGACGGAGTACTTTCATGATTCATTTACCCAATTCTAAATGAACCATGGGAGAGCGGAAGTCTGAATTTAATCTACAGAAGTTGCCAATTAATTTCAGACTTTTTTCCAAGTCAATATCCCAGCAAATCGCCACCGCCGGGAATCGAACCCGGGACCTCATGCACTAAAGGCAAGTACCCTAACCATTGCGCCACGCTCTCCCGATTCAAGAATGGAATAAGCGTCCTTGAAGATCATCCAAGGTCCAAAAGACTTGCTGACATCACCACTAATGATATACACGCTGGTACAGTGGCATTGATAATGAATAAAGAGCCAAATAAGAAAGATGAGATAGCCACAAAATATGACAACTCTGATGAATGTGTTTTCAATATTAATCCATTAACATTTGGGTATCCCAGGGTGTATTCTAGATGGGGTCCCAGAATCGTCATGTACAAAATTGATACCAGTTGACATATTAAGGTCCACACCTTCTATACACTTAGAATGAGGACGAAGGCAAGTTTAATCTATATGTGGCTAAAGGTGATAAGGCATACATTAATCACTGGAATTATGAGTGAATTTAGTGGAAGCACCTGGATCTCACACCCCTAAGAAGATCATCACTCGGTCACCGTAGTGCGAGGTCTTCATCGCTGTTTCTGAGATCCAGGGATAGCCTTGATGACAGATCATTTGCCAAATGAAAGTACAATTATAGGCATATATCATACAATTTTTATAGCAAAATTGAGGCAAGCCATCGTGTGAAGAAGGTTGATGGTAGGAATGTGGTTGTTCTCGGATTGTGTCCTGTACGCTATTCTTAGTTTGTCAAGCTGCCATTCACGATAGAGGGGTCAGTTAATTAAACTAACCATATTGTGGTTCAGGCATGGCCTTCAGTTAGTGAAACCTATTTTAGAATTTTAAGTCCTACCTTCATAATACCAGGTTTGCTGGTGATCAATGCCGGTGAGCCTTCACTGAAGAGTGGCTCAAGGAGCTATCGGAAGACATCCCATTTTGTTCACATAGAAGGTTTCAAGAAAAATTGCGACGGGTACATTAAGGTATGTATTGACCATGCTCAAGGGAGAGATAGAAAGAAATTGGCTAGTACTCTTTCAAGTACCTTGTTCTACGAACTTATTGACCGCCCCTCGTATGTTCAAATTCTGAACACAACACATTCAGTACATCCTAGAACACCAGAGATAGAATTTGGTTTTAAATCGTGACCCGTTCCCTCAAAACGTGGAACATGTCAAAGACATCAGTATTATGGGTTTTGCTTGGTTTTTTTCCTCAGAACTACCAGCGAACTTGTAACTATTATATCTGACACTGTGATCTTAAAAAGTATACCTGATCTGGTATAAAAACAGATTCAGTGCCATTCTGTTTTTTACACGATTGTTAAAAAAATCAAGACTTGGGGTGCTGTACTATTGGTAAATTGTGTTTACAAGTCCAATAACTTGCTTACGTTTTAACTTTTTAGACGTACCCATCTTCCGATCGGAAGACTTCATCAGTAATGCGATGAACCAGTAACACTCCTACTCTCATCTCCAGAGTGTACAGAGTTGGGGTGCTGTAGTTTTGTCAAAATCCGACATTTTATATTACCGTCGTTTTATATTACAATTAAATGGAAATATTAGTCGAACGCGTACACGATGTGCATAACACAGTACGTACATGGTTTTCGGGCAGTCGTGACATATCAAAAGAACCGACACGACTCACGTTCGAATGAGTGGATCGCATTGGCGACACATGCGCTGGTATTAAATAGCGATTTTCTTTGTATTGCCTTGTCTGTTTAGGCCCAAATTAAAAAAGGACATATCTGATCAGTGAAAATAATACATTTTATACCAAAAAAAAATACAATTCTATTTCTTATGGAAATGTTATAATATGGCTTTAATACAGCTACTGTAAATCAGAGATGAGCAATATGTAATTATTACATCTTCTCTGTGTATATCCATGGATGTGAGATCTACATCCCTGGTATATCAAAACAAATTTCGATATGTTCCAGGTTTATAGGAACGGGTCACAATATTTGATCACGGACATTGATTCTGTCATTATCAGTGCGCATGATCAGCCTCTACGCTTCAGCATGTTAAAATCGTTATTCGACAACTTCGAGTTGTATTCTGAAGCTGCTGCGTGAACACGAGGCTCACAAGATGACAACTTAGTCTTTAATTTACTGTTACCAACTGCGTATAGCGAGTGAGATAATGATTCGCAATAAGCTGGCAATATTATGGCATATGGCATTTCTTCTGTCTTGCCTTCCATTGATGGTATCTAGCAATGATTGTCCAAGACCATGGGGTAAGTGTGTAATATAAGATTTCGGTAAAATTATATAATTTGGTTATTATTTGCCAAATGTTATGAAATATTTTAACAACGGTCAGTAAAGTCTTATAAAATGAAAGAAAACTCACTACCTCAACTGCTTAGCTGTGGTGTTCTATGATTACGGCACAATAACTTAAAGGTGGTACTACACCCCTTGATAAATTTGTGATTATTTTTGTATTTTTCTCAAAAAATAATAACACACTGGTAACAACAGTTATGTAGCCTATATTATAGGGGCAAGTAATCCAGTTACTGCACTGGAATTTCAGTGAATCAAGACAAGCGGTACGTTATTTATGATAAAAGATGTACCGTTAGAATGTACCTCTTTTCTTAATTATAATGAACCACTTGTCTTGAATCACTGAAATTTCAGTGAAGTAATTGGATTCCTTGCCCCTATATACATAACTTTTGTTACCAGTGTGCAGTTATTTTTTGAGAAAAATGCAAAATTAGTCACAAAATTTATCAGGGGTGTAGTACCACCTTAATTCAAACTTGCTCTGTTTTCTTCCAACACAGTGAATTTCGCTGAATCCAGTTAGGTGTAAGTTTCGACATGCAGTGTATAAATTACAAATATACCAAAAAATAATTTTTGCAAAAAATTGATCAAACTCATTTTAAGAGATTGATTGTACATTATGGCTTTAATGTTGGGCAACCAATTTGAACTGCGCTTGTTGTTGCCAGTATTTTATATAGATTCACATGTTTTCATTGCGACAAAACGTTGAAAAGAATACGAAAGCATTTACTTATTGTAGACAGTGACAGACCTACTCAAGATCACCTTGAACTTCTTTACTCCTGTTCATTAATGCCTACTATTTGTAAACCAACGAGAATCACAGAATCAACTGCAACTGATAATATTCTTACGAATAATGACAATTATCAAATCAACAATTATGATTACTGACATAAGTGACCACTTTCCAACTACTTTATTGACCAAACTCGAAGTAGAAAATCGAACATGTCAGGCGATAATTATGTATAAAAGAAATCATTATATAAGAATATTGCTCAATTTAAAACAAGACTATCCGACGCTTAATGGGATGAAATTCTTGATAATATTGATGCAAATGATGACTATAGGTCAAAATTTTCAATTGATCATCGGCCTTTCGTCCCAGCTACATACACTTTTTAAAGTGCATATCATTAGATTTATAAAGTATACTTCGAGGACTGTTAAATTTCAAAAATATCAATTTTTAATCATTTGCCATAAATGTGTTTTATATCGCGAATTTCAAAAAATTATTTGATATCAGAAGAACATTCCTCGTATTCAAAATGCAATTCGATATGTCTGATGTGCTCTCAGGTCAGCGCGCAATCATGCGGTGGCCATCGCCCGCGTAAATTGTTCGAACATATAACACGTCACACAATGCGGTCATTGTAAAGCGTACTTAATTTATGTCACGAAACAAGGAATTGGTTTCGGCCCTCGAAATATTCTTTGGTTTCAAATAAAATTTCAATGTTTAGATATTTCACAATACCCTCATCAAAACAACGGATGCATAGTTAGTTACAGAATACTTAAAAGGGCATTTCGTGATCCACAGCCTCATCCCCCCACTTTTCTAAAAAAAGTTGAGATTTTTATATCACTGGAATACTCTGGCTACATAATGTTTATGTACAAAATATTTCTTGCAGATTAATTCGTTTAGCAAAGATATTGCGAAATTAGAATTTCGTTCTGGTGCACCAGAACGAAATTACAACGCATTGTCTATGGAGCAGTGTAATACACATAATCATGCATAACTCGCAAACGCAAAATCGGAATCAACTGAAATTTTGGGAATAGGGTTTTTTCGTGGATATGTACTGAAAAATGTCATAAAAAGAGGATGCTAGGATCACGAAATACTCCTTTAAAAGGTATTGTTTTTATCCACGGACGTGCATCTATCGTCTCATATAACACGGGTGACATCATTATTTCCGCCAAATAATGATATCCCCCGTGTCATATGAGACGATAGATGCACGACAGCGACTTAAAACAGTACCTTTTTATTCTCATTCTTAACATTTCAATTCAAATAAAAATATCATAAGTAGTATACCAAATTTTAATCAAATTAAATCCTACATTTTACCCAGGGCTTAAAATCGATCAGTCCCTTTGTTGCTATGCGGCTCCGATTGGTTTAAAAAGCGAGTACGCGTATTGCGTCGATGCACTTGTGCTGAACTGTGTTATATCGTGTCATATCACACGGGTAAGGATTTAAGAATAACCTCCCAATACGCGGATTTAGGGTTTCTCTACCGGAAGTCAATTTGTGCCGAAATTCCTTCCCACAATGCAATAACCGTTTTGCATAACAATAGATAAAGTTCGGAGGTTAATCAATATTCTTTGTTATGCAATACGCATATATACATCGATCACGGTTGTTTGATGTGATCATTTTTTGTGGTAATTTTTTATTCTATAAACTGTATACCGGTATTTGTGTTCGAATTAAGGGCGCTGTTTACATATATTTTAAATTTAATTTAGCCAAATAATATAAGTTAGACTATTCCTTGAAAATTTCCTTGCTATTTGTTATTCTTTTTCTGGTGATTTAATGCCACTATACCAGTGTCTACACCTCTACACCTTGTAAAGATGAAAACAAGATTTAAGATAAACAGCGCCATCAGTGTTCACTTTTTCTTTAAAATGACGTAGTTTTACATGCCATCAAACAAGCGTGAAATAGAATATGCAGTCGGGTAACTTCCAATTGGTAACTTCCATTTTTAAATACTAGGGATATCCCTCTAAATACTCACTCCAGTTGTGGAAGGTATAAAGCCATAACACAGACATAACAGAGGGAGTGTGGGTTTCAAAATAATTAACCCTACCCAATTATATTTGAAAAACAAGACTTGAATCATCCACAGGCATGACAGGGTTATCAGATTTCAAATGGTGTAACTCAATGACTACTGACCATCAAACTATAATATAGCATGATTTATGTACCAAATTAAGTTTTTAAAAAGAGTATATTTTTTTATTTTAATAGATACTTAAAAAGCACTTAACTTTAAGTCAATGCCATTAGGCATCGTATCTTAGGTTCAACGGCAACAGTTATAACTTAATTATCGTTCAAAATGCATCCACCAATTATTTTAACTTAATGAAAAAACCTTTTGAACATTTAAAGAAATACAATCACGCTTTACTTGATAATAAACACATCAAAACAAGAAAGCACCTATCTAAATTCAAAAATTTCAGAATTGTAATTGTCATGACCATATTTGGAATCAGCATGAAAAATGCATTAAAATGAATACAAACAAACCTAGTATTGGTTCAGTGGTTCTTAAGATAACTCTTGATATTTTGAGAAAATATCTCAAACCTCGGACTTTTTATGTTAAAGCCTATTGGCTAACATGCAGAGAATTTAGCACAATCCTTCTAATAAGCAGGAGCAAATTTGCCCTCGTAAAGCCATCAATTGCTTCTGGTCCTTGTACAATTCACATGAACCAGGAGCCATTTCTAAAATAAATTGCCCCTGGTTCCCGTTTGGAGCTTGATGCAACAGTACTGGTATGCTATATTGTATAAAAGGATTTACTATTTGAAAATTGTTCCTGTTTCTTCAGAAATGGCTTCTGGTTCTTGCAAAGTCCCAATAAAGCAGGAGCAGGAGCAATGTTCAAAAACAAATTGCTGCTGGTTCCAGTCCGCTTATTTTAAGGATTGATTAAGTACAATAATTAAAAGCAATGACATCCAAAGGAACGTGCAGAAAATGTTGTCAGCTGCAGCAAGATACAGTACTTGTTAAAAAGAAATTGGAATGGCTGGGAAATTTAGAAACTTACATTATTTGCCCGATTATTTGGTGCGATTCAAAAATTGATGGGTATCGACCCCCAGACGCGTAGCCAGGATTTCCTTATCTCTGTTAAATAAATTCTCTTACATGCAGAGCAGAAAGTGGACTTGATCCTCTTTCCCAAGAAAATAACCTTTTCGGGCTAATTTGAACGGTTAAAACGATTTTAGTGGTCGCTTTGCTATTTGAAGTGACGTAATAATCGGATTAACTACCATAGCAATGGATGAATACAATTGTTTGACTATCGCCTTGCACTACAACGTTCACGTGGTACCTATGCATTGAACCATATCATTCTGATCACTCGCACCTGTAAGATAAGTATCTTTGAAAAGAGCGGTATTGTATTCAATCTATGATTGCAGACATACACATGTGATGAGTGCAACCTGTTTGAAGTGCAGGGCGATATAGTCAAAATTGTATTAATCCATTGCTATGGTAGTTAATCCGACTTATTACGTCACTTCGACAGCGAATACGAATAATGCTATATATGGGTCAGAATGCACCGACCAATTTGAATGAACAAATCGCTTTTAGAGACGAGGTCATGACGTTTTGTAATAAATACAACGACGCTCGTAGCTCTTGATCAGAGCCCTCGCAGTACCTTAGAAGATCCAGAGATCCCCAAGTAAACCCAAGCGAGTGACTAGTTTAGTAGTTAGTATTAGTAAAGAAAATGTATATAGGCCAATCCATTCTGTAAAAAAATTAATACCACTCCCATGCATCACCCAGCAGTACATGTATTTGTACAGAGCTTGCCGAAGGCAAGCTTCACTATTAGGCAAGTCACCAACAAGTAAAGTAGGACCACTATGCAGTAAAGATCCTGGGAGTGTCCTCGGTTGAGTGGTTTAAATCTTATTTAACTGGTAGGAGGCAAATCGTCAATGTCAACCAGGTTGATTCTGCCCCTCTTGATATTTCCTGTGGAGTTCCGCAAGGCAGTATCCTTGGTCCACTCCTCTTTCTCTGCTATGTGAATGACATGCCCACCAGTGTCGACTGCAAATCACTTTTATACGCTGATGACAGTGTCTTGCTTGTTTCTGATAAAGATCCCCAAAGATCGCTGATAAACTGAGTCTCGAATTAGACTCTTGCAGGCAATGGATGATAGATAATAAGCTCTCCTTCATCTTGGTAAAACTGAGGCCATCTTATTTGGTACCAAAAGGAAGCTAAATTCAGTTGATAGTTTTACTGTTGCTTGCAATGGAGAGCTAATTAATACCTCTCTGTCTGTGAAATATTTAGGGGTCACCCTCGATAACACTCTTTCCGGTGAATCAATTGCTTCTAATATTATCAAAAAAGCAAATGGGAGACTCAAATTCTTGTACAGACATGCAGACTTTGTATGCATGAAAACACGCAAGACACTGTGTTCAGCTTTAATTCTTTGTCATTTCGATTATGCATGTTCTTCATGGTATACAGGGTTATCTAAAAACTACAAAAACAAATTACAAATTATGCAAAACAAGATCGTTCGTTTTATTTTGGATGTGGGGCCACGTACTCATATTGGGCAGAAAGAATTGGATTTGGTGGGTATGCTATCAAGTCGAGTAGTTCAATTAAAACTTAGTCATGTTTTTAAAATTTTCCATAACTGTTGTCCTGAATATATGAAAATGCATTTTACTAGAGTATCATCTCTTCATAATTACAGTACCAGGGGTAGTCCATTCAACTTTAAGGTTCCTCACTCCAAGGGCCAAAATAGCCTCACTTTCTTTAATAGTGCAATTCATCATTGGAACTCACTGCCAAATGAAATCAAGATCATCAATGATTTTAAATTGTACACACAATCTGTCAAACAGTTTTAGCTGATCAAGGGTCCATTTGATTTTTAGAGTTTGAGCTGGTCTCACATTTCTGCTTTTTGCATCCTTTGTGCACGTTGTCTCTGTTCTTGTTTTTGTATGGCAGTTTGTTCCTATATTTCTCTTGCTTGTAAAGGACCCCAATGGAAATAAGCTTTTCCCAAGGCTTTTTGGGCTATTCTTGGTACTTGTGTTGATTTGTAATTTCGTTATACAATTTTGATGTGCAATATATTTTATTTTGTTATAATAATACTGTATATGTAGTGTAATTTGTATGTTATTCTTATAGTACCAAATAAAATCAATCAATCAATCAATCAATCAATCGATCACTCTCTACCTGAGATATTGGTCTACCCCACACACCAACCGCGAAAGTCCACTGACCGACGCGCCAGCGGAGGCTACAGCCGGTCTTTACTATAGTGTCAGAGGGCATACGGCATGGTTTTTTCATTTTTTCTTTCAATTGGATGGAAAATAGGTTGGCTTTGGAGCAAAGCTACGACGCTCGCTGTCTTATATACTGCATCTACCATTAATTCTAGCATTTATTTATTGTTCAGAAGTCAATAACCGTGAATTTGAAATGAACAGAAATCGCTTCAGGCCATTATGAGACATAATAGTTTAATTTATTAAATGCAACTACTCCCGGTATACCTCCTTAATTCCCCTATATCAGATATACAATTAATTCTAATATTCATTATGTTTATTGTCACTTTTGTTTAAGCAACTGCAGTCTATAAAACCCAATCACATTTATGCACATGACTGACATATTTCCCTTGGTTTCTTAAGACAGTGTTTCTTAATGGAGACATTGATCCCATTCATCAGAGCAGGGATACAAAGCAACCATTAACCCTAACAGGACGGTATACTACAAAATACTACTTGATATATGCGCTGTTCGTGCATGCATCCCACGTGGTGTGGTGACGCAATCGCCCTAAGTGATATATAGGCACGGTTTCGCTGGCCCGCGAAGCCCAAGACCCGTGGCAAAGTGTCGCCGACCCAGTGCCTGGCATGCGAGGGGTCTCTGGTTCGAATCCCACCCAGAGCAAACAACTTCTTTCCTTCTTTTCTCTCTTTATTCCTTCCTTCTTTTCCTTCCCGTCGCCAAAAAGCCCTTAGGCTGTTAGGCCGGTTAATGACTTCAATCCACTCTCATCCACCATATTTTCAACATTCACAATTCTGCGTTCGTCATGCATAGAGACTATATACACTTTCACAAAAACCTGAGACGATATTCGTCTCAGGTAAAAACAACAATTTTTGATAAAATTTACATAAAAACAACATAATTATTTACCTAAAAGTTTTTGGACCACACGATAGAAAAAATTTAGTGGGTTTAAAAAAATCTCTAATTGAAACTTCTTGAGTTTTTAATATTGTCACTCGTACCAGACTTTAGCACGTTTTTCATTAAAGAAGAAACCAAGCTCTAAAAGCTTTATCTGTAGGGTAACAAACAAACTAACAATAGCAAAATTATATTTAATTTGATTTAAAATTCGTAAATTTTTTTATAGATACTAAGATGTGCTCTGAACTGGACTTAATTTCACACAATATAAGGTTAACTTTGGGTTTTTGAACTTGCTTTTCATTTTTATTGGAATATAATTCTAAAAGCTTTTATCTGTAGTATAACAATAGTAAAGTTACATCGTAAGATATTCCCTGAACCGGACTTAATTTCCAGTAATATATATATAAGCCAAAACATAAGATTCTTGTACTTTCTTTTCATAAAAAGCTTTTACTATGATCTGTAGTGTAACAATAATAGTAAACTTTATATTTGATTTCTTAGTTACCTGTGTTGTGAGATGTGCTCTGAACTGGAATTAATTCAGATAAATATAAAGCAAAATATGCTTAATCCCCCCTTTTTTACGAGCCTTGCCACTATGTTATCCCTTGGCAAACTCTTGAATTGATGAACATGAATTCTAAAAGCAAATAACGTATGCTGAGTACCATAGAGCCTTTAGACTGTGGCAATCCAAAAACCGCGCAATATCACAGACCTTGGTTATATCCCCGGGTTATATCAAGAGAACTGCTAAACCATGTAAACTCAGTGACCGCTCCCCCGAAAAAAAAAGCACGCACCTTTAGGACGGCGCCGATGGCATGTGCCATCCCTGCCCCTTAGCTACACCACTGCTTGAAAGTGACCGTAACAAAGGCCCTACTAAGCATCTTTAAAGCACGGATTTTTAATTGTCACTGCACGGATTTAATCTCGCTGCACGAACGTGCCGGGAGGCACGTTCAAATAGCCCCTGCATGTGATAATCAATAAAAAAAAAATGTCATAATTTGTCGTAAGTTTTACATCATTATATTTATCCCGAATCAATTATTATTGGATATCAGAAGGACATTCCTCGTACATGCATGTCGTATTCAAAATGCAATTTGATGTGTCCGATGTGCTCTCAGGTACCACAAAATATTGTGCTAACGTTGTAATCCGATCCCTTAAGATGAATACACTTATCATGCTTATCAAGTAAAATTGTGTGTCTTCAAATTGATTTTGTGATATAAAAAACAAGTGAAAACCAAACGTGCACAAGTATTATTCTCAGCAATCGCAATGCAAATAATAATTAGACTTGTGCTGACTCGGTCCACCTTTGATGAGGCTTTCGGCATATTGCATCATGGCAAAAATATTAAAGGCCCATTCAGTGATCAAAGCATAAGTGTAAACAAATTATTTATAAATTGCTTAAAAAATCAAGGATAAATCATTCAAATTGTCATTTGGTATTTTTGAATATTTGGCAAAAAACAAAGCAATAGTAGTATTGATGAAGTTGAAGCCCTATTCAAATACATGTAGCTAAGCTAATTTATATTCTGTTAGTATACAGGGTGTCTCAATAAAAATAGGCCCTATGGAAAGTGGTACATAACTTAAAATATCGGCAGCCAAATCAAATATTTCTTAAAGACTCACAAACCATGAAGTGTCTGCTAAAGAATGGTGCAAAAATGATCCAAATCTGTTCACGCGTCACTGAGATAATTAAGGGATGAGCCTATAGGAATAACGACCAAACAAAGAAATTCTTGTTTATGCCGTAATATTGTAGTCTTTCAACCCTTTCACAACTTCAGCTGTGTAACTTACAAAAATTCCCGCCAAAAAGTGGTTCTTTTAATTTTAGAAAATACATTAATAATCGCATTGGGCATTTCGTACTGATCGTACTATAAGTGACAACCAGCCTATAATGTTCTAATCACACTATAGACTGGGGTTACATGTGACGTCATTGCAAGGCAATTGGTCTCTATTGTTCCTTGTCCGGAAATATGCCCACGCAGTCAGGGACCGTGCTTTTAAAACGCCCGCCAGATCACAATAAGGCCATTGAACTGCGTAGTAGCCATACGTACTCACTGAAGTATAAAGGTAGCACGTTCCCTTACCGACTCATTATTAATGTGTGGAAAGGGGTCAGGGACGGCATTCTGATCATTCTAATCCTTTCTTTTGAGGTCAATAGATAAAAGAAAGGCCTTGAACACAGGTGCCGAGTTGTAGATAATATTTATTTAATCATCAAAGCTGATGGCATAAGAAATTTCGAGGAGGCAGCGCTTATTATTTCTTGTAAACACAATAATGTGGTACTCACTACATGTAGAAGGCCGGGCGGGTCTGCAAATCAGTGCATGAAGCTAGTAAAGATATAGCTTCATATCCATGTTCAGTTTAATCAATTAAAATACTATGGCTGGATATTAAAAAAAAATCGCGAGGCATTATTTCTTGTTATGGACGACAAGAATTAATTTTTATATTATTATGACAAAATCCAGTCCCTTCTCAATTGAATAGGCTCCGAGATTAGACTTTCCTTTCCAATAATAAATTATATGGCCTCTAGGACATGATATAGGCCTAATCTAAACCCATATTCGGTATCCAGAAACCTTCACAGTCCGAGTGGCGCTTGCACTCGCATCGCATTAAACTAGACAAAGTTCGCTAAACTGAGGCCTGCTTCAATTGCCAACCTTTATCGAGGGGCGAGTTTGAGGTTTCATAGTCATCTATTACCTATACCATTTTTCACCCCGATGTGGCAGTGATGTCAACGCGTTGTGAACAGCTGTTTCGCTCGCGCATCTATGCGGTGTCTTTAAGCGCGTGCGTATGTACACCAGCGCCATCGAACTCCAGCGAGTGATGCTGCGCCTAATAAAATTCGTGTAGACCTTTTCCCCTCTTTCCCGTCATGCACTATTCCAGGGGGGTATGAGTGTCGCAAAATACATCATCTCCCCGGGGGAGTACAGGGTTATGTTCATTGCATTCTGGAAAACGGACATTTCGGCTGGTGCCTTCATCACAAAAAAGGAATCCCCTATCATCACGATAATGGCGCGCGATCACGAACACCCGGCAAGCGGCAGAGCGTTTCAACCAATGACAAGCCTTGATTGTGTCCGTTTGTCTGCAATGCGCGTGCTCCACGCCGCTCATTGCAACCGGCAGGGTAGTATGAAACCAGCTTTATAGTGTCGTGACCCCGGATGTGACGTCACTGTCACATCAGGGTGAAATGGTATTGAACAACGCAAACCAGCCAAATTTGTCATAAGTTTGAATAGCCATTAGTATCACCCTTGAACAACCGTGAATATAGTGTCAGAAAGTCTTACACATCTTAGTATAACCAGGGGGATGATATTCACATTTTCATTTTACAACGCAAACCTATATCGAATCTCGGTGGTTTGCGAATAATGAAATGTCCGCATCCCAGATCAATTAAACCCTGGTATGAATTATTTATTAGCTTTCGCCACGATCCGTTTTGCAATAACATAAAAGCACTTCAAATAACAGCCCGTTGAGTTCAATGAACTACGCCCTGAAACCGATAGTGCCCCGTAAAGAAGCTCTAGCTCCCATTGACCTCTATACAGGTCAGTGAGCTCTCCATACACAAATGAACAAGTACAATTCGCTACTTGCACGGTTCCGCCATTATGCACTATGTGCGGGAGAGCCTCGAACTGGCAGCATACATGAATGGGAATTGAACTAGTCATAACGTTCTGTGTAAGGTTACATAATTCTTCCTTTCATGTATGCTGCCAGTTCGAGGCTCTCCCGCACATAGTGCATAATGGCGGAACCGTGCAAGTAGCGAATAGGACAAGGCCAGCACCTATGACCTGCTTAGTGACATGTTATTTTGAAGTCTTCTAAAGCTTAATATCTTGAAGATTAGTATTCGTTTGTACATATGGACTGCGCATTTATGATGCAAAATATTAGTTCTTATATAAAATTACAAAATATTGGTATTATGACACACGGTATAGGTGATATAAAACGACTAATAAAATCATGTCATCATGGCGTCATGTCAAAGGTTCATTATATCCCGTATGTTTGTCTAAATTAATTAATATTTTCAGAACAATTTCTACACCCATTTAATATGTACTCAGGTGGAACCCGACTGCCGGGCAATACAAATTTAATGCTAACATGGAATAAACGCGGAATTAAGAATATGCGTTTCTAGTATATACAGCGTCTGACTCTACCTGAGGACCTAGCCTGAGTCCCATGGGCTCCAAGAATGGCTCTCCATACACAAATGAACAAATACAATGAAGGGTCGCCATTGCTCTCCATACACAAATGAACAAATACAATGGAGAGTCCGACTGCCATGCAAATGAGCCAAGTGTCCTCTCAAGGTATGCTCTGTGGTATAACCAGGGCTATGACACTCAGCTCATTTGCATGGCAAAATTACCCGTCTCTTCCGCAGCCAATTTGGTTTCGCTCCATCGAAAACAAGCTGGCCACGGAGGAGACTACCCTCCTTTGTGTTTGTTCATTTGTGTATGGAGAGCCATTATTGGAGTCTATAATGACTTAGGCTACGCTCTCAGCTAGAGTCCGACGCTGCATTGTACTAGAAATACCTTTTCTGTGAAATCGCTATCGAGCCAACCGGGAACACGTATTCGTTTTGAAAATATAGCATTAAAATTAGTATCACCCTTGTGGCCCCCGTGAAGTGGAAAACCTTAATTCTTTTATTAAAAAGAAATGAAAATTAAAAACAACACGGATCTACCTGTGCACCTATAAAATAGGCACAGCAATTTGTCTCAAATATGAGTGAATTTTAAGAAACATACGGGATACAATATACGGAATTTATATAGCGCCTTAGCATAAGTATGAACAAAGGATATGATAAACATTGACCTGACGCCATGATAGCAGGATCTATTAGTCGTTTTATATACAATGTATATACCGTATTGTCATAATAGCAATATTTGTCATAATATATAATGAGCAATATTTAGCAACGTAAACGTGCAGTTCATATGCACAAACGAATACTGATCTTTATGATATTCAGGTTTTGTACATCACATATAACATGTCACATAGGAGGTCATACGTGTTGACCTTCATCTATTGTATTTGTTCATCTGTGTATGGAGAGGATTAGCGCCATTAAAACTCCATCAGTATTAGGGCGTAGTTCAGTGAACTCACCGTATTGCTATTCCATTACTTTGATAATACAGATAATATGTATTAATGGGTCGAGGCGATTGCATTGAAAAACCTAATAAATTATTCATAACAGTTACGTAATCAATCGATAGTGCGGACACTTTTCATTTGCAAACCACCAAAATTCGTAATCTTTTAGCGTTGGAAAAGAAACCACGTGAATAGAGTGCCCTCTCAAGAATATCAACTCTCTGGTATAACCTTGTCGTTAGTGTGATACTGAATGCAGCGCCATATTTGGAATATATTCGTACACGGTGTGGGCAAATAGTTGGTCAAATGTAGGCTAAGTAGGCCTAAATCATGAAAATCGCTTAATCTGAATAATACCAACCAGTAACGGACACTGAGACAGCACTACGTTTGAAGTTTGAGGTAAGTAAAGCTTTTCCTTTTTATAAAAAACAAGGAAAAGGCAGTCATTTTTATCACAACGCGATATTTAAAAAAAGTACATTTTGAGAGGGCCTACGCTGGTTCTTTTGATTCTAGTGTAAAATCTGTTCATCACATGCAGTCCGATTTGGTATCTATGGATGGTATGTTGGTTAACAAAAACGATACTGTTAAAAATAGCGGTATTTATGCAAGCGACGTATCTATTGTGTAAATTGCATTGAAAATTGTCGGCTAAAGAGGGCATAAATTAAAATCGCGAAGAGTAATAGCAACAATAACTATCTACATTTCAAGCGGAAACGTTTTTAAAAAACATACCACCTTTTTCGGGCAATCGCTGAAACCGAAATATGAAATTCCAGGCCATCTGTAAAAAAGTGCGTGAGCAGAAATGACCATGAACTTGGGTCAACGAAACAAGTGTTTATATTGGTGTCAGGCCTATCATAGTGATACAACAATTAGCCCCCAATAATGGCTTTCATTTGAACTGTTATTTGTTAAACTGCGATTTTTACTTTTTGAGAAATCAATGAATGTATCAAAACACTTTTCGAAAGTCGATTTAAAATGGCCTACCCGTTAAGCTTGTACAAATAAACACATTTTTGGACCATTCCAATGGGGTAATACACATTAACAATAATGTATAGTTTATTTAAAAGAAATAAAAGGAAACGCCAAGTGTTGCTAAGTGGGAGTTCAAAATCATTCAATCAATCTTTCAAAGAATGTTTTTCACACGTTTCTCTTTGGGTATGGGCTTGGATAGCAATGTTTGCACTGAGTATTTTTGTGGGACCTGGCAGCACATCAGACATATCGAATTGCATTCTGAATACAAGGAATGTCCTTCTGATATCAAAATATGTTTTTTGTTTTGAAATTCGCGATATAACACACATTTTATGGCAAATTATTAAAATTTGATATTTATTGTATTTTTAATATTTAACCATCCTCGAAGTAAACTTCATTAATCTGATGATATGTACTTAGTGTATGTAGCTGGGATGAAAAGCCGACCATCAAAATTAAACATTTTATTCTTTCATATTGAAGATATCGATTTCCCCCCCAAAATACTAAATTTTTGTTGTACGTTTTGTGTTTTGGGGACTAAAAGGTCAAAGTTGTCATATGATAGACGGCTTTTAGTCCCAGTCACATACGTACGTACATATCATAAAATTTATACAATTTATTTCCAGGACTATTACATTTCAAAAATATCAATTTTTAATCATTTGCCATAAAATGGCATTATATCGCGAATTTAAAAAAATGTATTTGATATCAGAAGGACATTCCTCGTTTTCGAAATGCAATTCGATATGTCTGAGGTCCCACAAAATATACGTGAAAATGTCGCTGTTCATTTTGTCAAACAACAGGAGGGCTGAACTTTTATATTGAACTAGCTGAAACATAATTTTGATTCCAAAATATAGTAATATGATATAGTATTGATGGTGAAATAAACAAAAATTGATAAACAACATTGCAGAAAAGAGGCATAGTTGCTGATCAGGCAAGTTATCTCCTACACCTAGCAACACTGGGAGCTAAGGTTTGACACTATTTCAAACTATTGCGATTTGATAGTTCACATCATATTGCGAACGGTAGTGAGATTTGGCAAAAACGGCATTGATATTACAGATATACCTTGTAAGTCCTGTGGTTCTCGAGTTATGTTATGTTATGCACTCCTGTGAGTGCGGCTCCAGCGTTCGTGTTTCTGGTTTTTGCCGCCTCTCGTTTCTGTTGGGCAAGGGCGCATGTACGATGAATTTAATTATGTTGAGGGGCATGTGAGGCCCACGGATTGGCACTTGTGCTACATCGGTGGGTCGCTCATGCTTCTTACACAAGCGTCTCGTCTCCATCCTTGGATGGAGGTGGTAGTGTTTTTGCTTATTTATTTGCCATGCTATTTATTTCATGAGAATAGTGTTTTCTTTGAGTGTAATAATTTTATTGTTAGTGTCATTATATTTAATTATGTTGAGGGGCATGTGAGGCCCACGGATTGGCACTTGTGCTACATCGGTGGGTCTCGCATGCTTCTTACACAGGCGTCTTCATCCTTGGATGGAGATGGTTGTGTTTTTTGCTATTTTTATGCCCTTGATGTTGTGTATGTGCAGCTGGCCTGCTTTTTTATGCATAGTTTTTATTGTTTAATTGTGTGCAATAGTGCGCTTTTAATAAATTTCTTCTTGTTATTATTATTATGTTGTAAAGAGTGATGAAACAACATCACTGTTGTAAAACGTGCATGACTCATTAACAACAATAACTCAAGCAAGTTTTCAAAGTATGAAGTTTTGCAAAACATCATTTTCAATAATATTTTGATTTAGATAATGAAAATCGATCTTTTTGTCTGCTTCGACCAACAATACTTAGTCAACTCTTAAATTCATCAATTTCTTCCATTCTAAATCACAATGCAGCACATTATTGTTAATGTGTATTGTCCCATTGGAAAGGTCCAAAAATGAGTCTATTTGTAGTTTCCCAATTATCTCAGTGACGAGTGAACGGATTTTGATGATTTATGCACCAATCTATAGAAGACACTTCATGAATTTTGAATCTGCAAGATAGTTTTAATTTTACTGCTGATAGTTTAAGTTATGTCCCCCGATCCACAGGGCCTATTTTTATTGAGACACCCTGTATAAATTATAAATTACAGATTTATTGGCCGGGGGAAGGGGCAAAATAAACCGGGAAAAAAGCATCGAGGGAAAAGACGAAAACATTCCCGGCTGCATCATTTTGACGCGGTACTATCGGTGGGATATATCTCGAGTATATGTGACCCGGCAGCACAAACGAGCCGTAAATTCCCTAAATTGTATTCTGAGTTATGGTGTAAAATGTGTACGAAGGTCGTATTCATCGGTCACTAAAGCTGGCGGCGACATCTGTCTTATTTTGATAGTCACAACACCAATCAATAATCCTATTATTGAAGTGGATAATAAGCTTCTACCTTAGATGGCTATAGAACTTTTAATAACTCTGGTCTTTGTTTGCTTTTGCTAAATCCTTTTCAAGTGGTGGGTTATTTGTATTGGTATGCATAACCAACAATTAACAATGAGAGAACCTTCTTAAACCTCGTTGACTTGGGGATGATTTGAAATGACCGCCAATTATGACTGTTTGATATTTATTGCCAGCAATGTGGAAAAAGAGACACATGTGAAAACGTAAAAAGCTATAATTTTGTTGAAGGAGCAAAGTTTAACTAACCATAACTCCGCTTCTGGATATCGTTTGAAGTCAAATGATATACCATTTTTAAGTTTATGATGTTTATTTTTAAACACGAAATAAAACAAAATTGACCGGGGAGGAATTTACGGCTCATTCGCCGTGGACGGTCACATATACAGTAAGCCAAAAAATTAAGGTACCAGTTATGTTCACCTGCTGTATATCCTAACCAAAGACAGATATGTCATAATTGGAACCAGCAGCCAATAGCTGCAGCTTTTAGCTCGAATTCAAGACCTCATTCGTTGAAAATGTTCAAGAAATAAAGACACGGCGATCCCAAAACCCAAGGAAGATACCAATTTAAAAGTTTGCTGCATTAAATGTCCTATTGATTTGTACACAAAGCGTTCGTGACAAGAGAACTAGCCGTGCTTTCATTGATTAGAACACAAAAGTGTAACTTTTGATTTCGTTTCTCCATTAGGTTTTATATCACCGTTTCTTTAATTCTCAATTTTGACACATTTGTCTTTATTTAAGATATAGAGGGGTGAACGTAACTGGTACCTTAATTCTCTGGCTTACTGTATACTTAAAGCGGGTTGTTTTAGAAAGACTGTACAAGTCGAGTCTTCAAACTTCCAAAAAAGGTGACTTTATTGGGACAATGTGCGCGCAAAAATTACACTAGTTTGGCCCAATGATTGGGGTGAATCATGCTCCCAAAGTTCTTTTAGTCTCTCCTACATAATACTTTTCCGCATTCCTGAAACATAAATGCGATTGTTTTTATATTTTACAGATCCGTACTCGGACCACTTGCTGCAACTTGAAACAGATGGCAGTCCCGTGTACTTGGCGTCACCGAATTACCCCAAGATTTACATCAACCATGCCAATTGCATCTGGTATATTCATGCTCCTTTCGCCAATGGCTCAATTATCGTTAATATCCTGGAGTTAAATACGGAGAATTTCTATGATTACATTAGCATTGGTCATGGAGGGAACGCTAGCGATGAGTCGACGACGGTGGTGACGATGAGTGGTTATCAAGGACCAAACAAAGTGGTATTTAAAGAAGAAACGGTTATCTGGGTTCGGTTCGTTTCGGATCGCGGTTATGAAAAACGTGGATTCTCACTTGACATGCAGTGGACGGGTGTTAATGGTAAGTTTTAAGTTGCCTCAGAGTTTGCGATGTTCCATACGTGCTGCGTGGACCGTGCGTTTATACAACGTTCAAAACGTGCGTACATATTGCTAGACTCGGTTCCAAGCTGGATTGTGCTCCTTCGTCACGAAGGAGAACAAGGCGGCTGGAACAAAGACTAACATCTGATATGGTCACAAAAGGGTGAACCACTTCAAATTGAGTAGTGTCCGGGTCTTATGTATACTTCAATTAATACAGCATACTTTTGATTTTTACTGAAAGCCAAGGTTAACATGCTGCTTAAAATGAATTGTATTTCAGTGCTTCTCAAATATTATTGTTGCCAAAAAAAACTAATATTTTGGTAGATTAAGGACCACTTCGTCCATATTTCATGACTTTTCTTTCAAAATGATACTTTTTCGTGTTGAAAATTAGGCGCGTTGCATGAACCGTCGTGACGCCGTACAAAATGTCAATTTCAACTTGGACCATGTGTATATATTATATCATGCGTTTGTATCAAAAAGGCAAATCGCAATCTAATTTTTATACAGCCCATATGCATTTCAATGGCAATATAAACTCGCTTCTGACACCAAGCTCGTCGAGTCTCTGGATAGCTAAAGTATGGTCGATGCAATCAAAGGCCGCCACAACTAGGGTTCCCATAGTTCCTCTTTTGTCAGTACCTGAAAAAAACATCAAGAATTTCAAGTAGACAATGAGAAGCAGATGACCCTTTGATACTACCATATTGGTTGCGGTCAATTGCACTAGAAATATCATCAAGCACCCACTTTGCAACAAACCCCTCACATACCTTTGCCAAAAGGGAAGTCAATGAGATTGGCCTTAGTTTTGAGATTGTAGCAGGGGTATCCTTTGGAATTGGGGCAATTGTGGCATCTTTCCAAACTTGGAGGACAATTCTATCTTTTAAAGATGAGTTGAATATATCTGCTACTGGGATGCTAAACTCACAGGCAAACTCTGTGATCAACCTCCCAGGAAGACCGTCAGGTCCAGCTGCTTTTTTAACATTCAGTTTTTCAGAACATTGTATCCCACTAGGTGGCAGTCTTGCAGGTAGGAAGACAGACAGGCAGAGGATGATTTAAGGAAGCCCCATCATGCACTGTAAAAGTGTTATCACGCGAGTTTCAACTGCCACTTAACTTCTCAAATCCCATTGAAGTCTGTGCAAAAGATGTTGTTTTAGAAATGCCCGTGTGTCATTATTATTTGGTCGATTTCAGATCTAAAGTGATGTATGCATGAAGGATAATTCACACCTTCTGTAGATAACATAAAATGTGAAATCGACTGACATTTTGAATGTGTTTTTATTGTAAATATATCAGTCCAAATTCAAATTTAACCATACACGTTTATGCAGTGGTCCCGGGCAGTGGTGTCATGTTCACGCACACAGCTGCTAACCGCAAGTTGACCCCAGTGGAGTGCTGGGAAGTGCTTAAATCATCCTCTGACAGACAGGCAGCTATCTTAAGAACCTCCGAACCAATACTATATAGGCTTGTTTGTACTCATTTTAATGCATTTGTCATGCTCTTTCCAATGTGGTTATCGGTGATTTTTAGATGTAGGAGTTCTGTATTGAGTTTACAACATAATATCGTAGAATCACATAAACGTACTATTTATGTGGCGTAAAAAACACATTACGAGTTGATTTACAAGATATTTTTGGCTAGTCCCTTGTTCATTCTTCACATTTAAACATCCTTGAATTGTGTGAATGATAGGCCTACTAATACTCAGTGAAATTGATACGAATGTTAATGAAGCCCACAATTAATGACATTTTATTACGTACTGCAAATCATCGACAAACATGGCAAATTGCTTTCAAAATTCGGGGTTTTTTTTATATCCTTTGTAATTTTATAACAGTCACCAGAAGATGAAAACATAATAGCATACACAACTTTTAGTTGAAACCTGCTATGAGTGTAATGGTAGAATCTAAAATCACGAAGTCACGTGGCACATGGATTATTCCATTTCACAGTTATTTTAAAAAAAAGTTTTTAAAACGATTTAAAAGGTATTTAAATTTAATTTCTAGGATGAGATATTTTCTTTTATCAGTCATGTGACACATTCAGATGTTGCTTCTGCAACATTCAGTGGACTTCGGTTGTATATATAAATGCGCATATATAAATGCGCACGTGACCAGATGGCCAGTGCCATGTTCGGGTTACCTCACTGTCAATCACTGAAATTGCGACCACAGTTCCAGGTGGTGGCCGCATTGCATTCTCTAAATTCAGTTAATTTTCATCGTCAACCGTGTAATTGAATGGGATTATTTTGAAATTTTAAAACGCTTGAAATATCACAAACAAATAGGCCTATGTTGATAAATAATATAAATACAAGCTAAAACCGTTGGGGTTCGATAATGAACCCCACAAAATTAACCGACTATATTGGAAAATGCCATACGGCCGGGCGGTTTCACAAGTTGCCGGCTCGATCATGTCATCCGCCGCCTGCACAGTTCTGACCTTAAAGCCAATCATGTCCCCTTTCATACTTTCATGCCGTTGTGACAAGAGGTATGACTTATCAGCCATTCACAAGTCTTGATTGTGTCTGTTTGTCTACAATGCGCGTGTGTCACGCCGCTCGGCGGCAAGCAGCATGATAGTATGAAACCAGCACTACGTCATAGATATGGCCAATTGGCACGCCCATTTCGCACGGAAATTATGAAATATAAGTTTGTAAATCAGCTATATCTAGCTTTTCCGTAGTTAATTTTTTTTCCCGTGATGGAAATCGTTAATAAAGAGTTTATCTTTCGGGTCAAGTTATTTTACCCTTTGCAATCAATGCCACTATTTTGCAAATGCAATTTTCCTTGCGACCTGTCATTTTCCCCTATACTTTTGCACGGGGAGTTTATGTACATCCGGGTACCTTATATCGTTTAATACGGTATGGCGACTTGTAGATGTCACGTGCGCATTTATATATGCGCATTTATATATACAACCGAAGTCCACTGACATTATTGAGTATTTTGTGTAAATATGACAAGTACCGTGTAACTTTTGGGCAGCTTATCAATTTTGAGGTTTTACATAATTATTTTAAATATAGAATATTTTGTTCCACAACGCCGTTTTTCCCAATGAAATCGAACATTCCTAAGTGAAGATATTGAGTTTGTTAGTTATGGTATTAAAAAATTTGAAATATCGGCCTTTAAAATAGTATTGACAATGTTGAGAGTAGGAATTACCTTGAAAAATGTCTAAAACATACAATATTTCAAACATTAATAACAGTCGCAAATTCGTAACTGTCGCGGTAGATTGCAATCTGCGCCATGATTACGGTGAAGGACACCGGTTCAAATCCTTTGTTTGGAGCCAATCAATAAAAGCATGCAGGGCCTCTATTCGATGTCGAGTAAAAGAACGAACCGGTGATTACTGACAGCTTTACTATCTTCTCCCGATCATGTCATGATAATCGTGTTTGTTTGTTTGTTTGTTTGTTTGTTTGTTTGTTTGTTTGTATTTTTGTTTGTTTGTTTTCAGAGACTTGCAATTCAGAACATTTTCAATGCCAGTCGGGACACACCTTGGTGTGTTTACCAACTCATTTAGTATGCAATGGCTACCCTAATTGTCTTGACCAAAAGGATGAAGAATCGTGTGGTATGTAAAACGACTGTTAAACAGTGGTGAAAACAACGCTCAAAAGTCACCTTTTCTTTAATTATACTCCTCCAGATTTCAGATTTAGGTTGAGATTTATTTCTAGACATTCACAGAAAATTGCATTACGATCGAACAGGTTTACAAAACGTATTGTGTGGTGGATTAAGGTATGGGCCCAGCTTTTCCAGACACGTGCTCAATATCGCCTCGTCACGCGATTTTCTGTGAATTTCTTGAAAACATATCTCAACCTATATATCTGAAATATGGAGGGGCACTTTTCACGAAAAAGTGATTTTTGAGTTTATTTTTCGACACACTTTCTGTGCCAAAACTCATTTTATTTAAATCGTGATTTAAATCAATTGATTTAAATTGCGCCAACCCTGGGTCGAACCAATGTCTTGTATAATGAAAATGCCGTTTACGGGAGCGTATGCTTCTAATGAAATAATTATTATTGAATCAGCATTGTCCCCGGCCCCTCAGGTAATAATCATGAAGTTATTTTACAACATAATTGCGTTTTTATAGCTTATCAACCGTTGTCATCATTATTCATAATTTCCCTAGAGTTTTGCGGAAAACGTGACATTCGCCTAGATCAGTGGACAAGCAACGTTACGGTGACAACGCCCCGATATCCTGACGAGTATCCTAACATGTTGGTATGTGTTTGGCATGTAACCAACAATGTAGCAGATAGCAGCATCAAGCTGTCATTCTTGGACTTCATGACAGAGTTGTACTTCGATAATCTGACACTTTGGTAAATTCACCTTTTCGGGAAATCCCATAAACCTTTGCGGCTTAGCCTTATACACGTGACGTCGATGCGAACATCGTTAGCAAATATTGGCTCTGCGCATGGTGACTTGCGCAGTAACGATGTGCCATCGGCGTGACGTATTGTAGGGTTGATTCGCAAAGACTTATGGAATTTACCGGACAGGTTAATTAAGCTTGGAAACTGTAAGCTTAGAGCATGTGTGCCCTAACGGAGTGTTTCCACTTAGTAGTTGTTGTCCGGTGGGTACGTCATCATTTTTGGTGGGTATGATCGGCTGAACTGGAAATGGTCGGTCTTTTGGGAGTTGTGACGTATCTGTAAAACGGTTTTTTTAGAGTTGCTAACTGCTAGGTCTTTATTGGCTTTCTGGTTGAAAGTCGTCTAAAATAGATATGAGAGGAACTGTGAGCAAATTCGGGGTCTTTTAGAGCTAAAATTATCAACATCAAGTGTTTTTTAGCGCTTTGTTTTAGTAAAATTCCGGAGTCTTTCGGAGTTGCGCGGACGCGCAATCCAAAAACAGGGGTCTTTCCCTGGATGATATGCATTTGTGTTGAGTGGCCCCCGGGGGTTGTTGTACCCTAACTCGTTTGATGTTTTCCACATTGCGTGTATTTGTTATCGGGTGTGCAAAGTTGTAATATTTGACTGACAGATAATGATGATGCTGAGTCCCAAAAGTGTGCGAAAACACCTTTTTGTGTCTGAGTAGGCTACTTGAGTTGTTTTCTGTATAGTTTTGATTCGTTACTGGGCAATTTTTTGCTTTGTTTGGTTAGTAGCGTTTATCATCTGATTGGGGTGGCACACCGGGACTGATTTAAGGGGTACTGGGTCTGATTGAGGGGGTATTTTGTTCTATCAAATTTTACAACTTTGAATTCGATTGGGGGCACATACCACTCCCCTGCTCATATGACGCTATTCCATCAAAGATAAGGCATAATACAATCATTACGTTACGTCTTGAAATATTCGTAACATTTCACCGCTGACCGAATTTCCCGCCAAATTGATGGTTTAAAGTAACTCATTTAGTCAAACAGCACCTTTAGCTTGGTGTCCAATTATTTACTCATACGATCCATTTGGCACATACTTCGTTCAATATTCTCAAATATGCAAATGAGGGTTAGGGTTATCTCATTTGCATATTAAGAAATATCTAATGAAGTAACTAATTTCACTTTTATTACGAAGGTTTGGTAGCGATTTGAATGAAAATCTGGCGATAGAATTTGGTGGAGAGTATCCTCCAGAGACAGTGGTAATACCCAAAGAAGAACATGTGTGGATACAATTCGTATCAAAAGGCTGGGACACGTATCGTGGGTTTGTTATAGGACTTACTCTTCAACCCAATACAGGTTTGTTAGACGAGCACCCAATGTGCTATTCCAGTTACCATCCATACACCCCCTGTGGAAGACATGACGCCAATTCAGGTTATCCCTATTTGAAATTCACACTCCCTGTGTGGAAGATTATGGTTACGTCTTCCATCATACGGGGTATGGATTTCAACTGGAATAGCCCGATATGCGCATTACCATGCACTTGGCAATAAACATGGACACTGTATGCTGTCATTTGGAATACAGTGTGATGATCTTATGATCTTAGGTAACTGCGCTATATCAATCCGTGGCTTTGTTTTAATCACATGGTATCACATGTTCTTTTTATTTATTAAATCGAAATTTTAAATATCGCCTTATTCTGTTATCACAAGCGACGGGAACTGTTGCTATTGAAGACAAACTTATAGTACGCCAAAACGATGCTCATTTAAAAAACTTAAAAATAAGCGTGGATGTCCCCACCTAAAGTCCACCATTACTATTGTGCAAAAAGTGTCTGCAATTTAGACACATGTATGACAGAATGAATAGCGGGAACACCCCTACACAATACATGTATACTTTATTACTGCCTCTCATATTTTAAATGATTGAAAGTCACATATTAGTAACAAATAACGTTTTCTGCTGACTAATGTCAATGATCAACTTGTGTACATGTTTTCTCGCTAGATCCACTATGTAATGATGGGCAGTTCGTGTGCGAGTCTGGGGTTGGATGTTTGCATGACGATACAGTATGTGATGGTACAGCACTGTGTTTAGATGCAACAGATGAACAGTGTGGTATGTATACTAGCGGTCACCCGTCTTTCGCGGTCACCGTCTTTCGCGGTCACCGTCTTTTACGATGAGGATGCAATGATGATGAAGATAATAATGATGACGATGATGATGACGATGATGAAGAGGATAATGAGGAGGAGGAGAAAGAAGAGGGGGGAGGAGGAGGGTATAGGGTAGAGGAGGATGCCTGACGAGTAAGAGATGGATAAGGTATGATATAAATGTCGTGGTCGTGCTGCGCTATTAATGGTAAATAATTATGATTACTATATTTAAATGGCAAACGTATTTCTTGTTCATTCAATACTTTTTAACAGACGTTTGTGATTCGGGTATCAAAATCTTACACAAAGACAGTAAATACAACCTGACGACGCCGTTATACCCTCGTACGTACCCAGACTACCTGGATTGCCAATGGGTCATTTCGGCATCAGACAACGGACACATCATAGTAACCTTTCTCGCCTTCGATACCGAATTTTATTACGATTTCATAAACATCGGTTCCGGACCCGTTGTCACAGGTAACAGTACGGAGCACCGATTTTCTGGGAGCGATGCTCCAAACAAAGTAAGCGTCGGTGGTTTCCAGATGTGGATTCAATTTACATCTGATAGAAGATACGCGGAACCTGGAGTGTTGATGGAAATCGAATGGAGTATAGATCCAGGTTTGTATCGAAAAACTGTTTTCATTATGAAACTTGATTTAAGATTTTACAGTACAAATGTTGATCAACCCCTGAGTAAAAACATAGTATCGACACAATGTGCTATTGCAGTAGAAATCCATACTCCCCCTATGAAGATATGACCATATTCTCCCACACAGGGAGTGTGAATTATGGCGGGCACAAAAGGAGAGGGCGTACTTTGGTTTAGGTAACCTTTTGAAATTGTATGCTTCTCAGCTAACAAAAGATTACCCAAATCAAATTACGCCCTCTCCTTTTGTGCCCGCCATATTTAGAAAAAGGTATATGGTCAGAAAGTGATGGTCAGAATTTAGTCGGCCATGACCGAGTACATTGGAGTACCCGCAAAACTGGTGTTGTGACCGCCCAATTCGTCGGCTGTATTCCATAGTGGCGTATAGTGATTTTTGGTCATTTTTTGAAAATTGGCACATATGTTTTTAATGATGTTCTCTTTCATTTTTCTAAGTCTCATCAGTCATAATTAGCTAATTAATTAGTAATTAATTAATTAAATGTGGCGTATAGTTACAAAGTGACATTTTTCGTATTCCATAGTGGCGTATCGACCATACGCCACTTTTTATACACATTTTATAATAATTATGAAATATCGGCAAAAATGAAAAACATCGTATGTCATAGTGGCGTACGCGTATCGGACCTATACGCCACTATGGAATACGAACGACGAAAAGTAACGCCATAGGGATTACACGGCGACCGAGGTGGCGTACGGTCAACGTAAGGTTAGGTTATTGCGTTTTGTTCGTTTTCCATAGTGACGTATAGTTTTATTGTCAGTTTGCCAGCAATAGTATGTATTTATTTCTTTTGAAAAATATATAACAATAAAATCTATTTAGTTTACTACAGAAATTTCACATCATTTACAAAATATAATGAATGTCTGATTTACACAACTCGATTTGAAATTGGCATTTCTTCAAACCCGATTTTCTCGAAAAGTTGTTTATTCGCGGCGCCCCACTATACGCCACTATGGGATACGGACGACGAATTGGGTGGATTAAAGGCGCTTAAAAATTGATGTTAATTTGTAGTGTGTTGTAAATGCAGTTTAAAATTCCCTCCAAGGTCGCATCATTTCACATTTTAGGTGGGATGGAGCCGACGGCGACCCAGCTATGGCTGCCATTGAGGTGTAGGAATGCGTGAAATTATGAATGGCCAAGTGGAACAATAAACGTGTAATATTATACGTGTAACCTTACACGTGTAAGATGGCATCTTACACATGTACGATTATGAATGGCCAAGTGGTCCAAAAAACGCGTAAGATAAACGTGTAAGGTTACACGTGTAAGATTGCATCTTATACGCGTGAGATTGCTTCTTATACATGTAAGAATGAACCGGGATTTTTAAATTGACGAATCACAGAGTAAGAAATCAGAAACAACCAATCATCTCACGCGTAACAAACTTCAACCAATAATATGTTTTGTGTTTTGTAACACCCACGCCATCTTATACGTGTAAGATTTGGATTTTAGTGATGGACGATACGTGATATTATTGGCGGCGTACCGAGGATAATGAGAGCTCGTCACCAAAATCGTAAACGAGGCATTTTCTTAATTTGTATTGAGTGCTACAATGTCCTGTATTTTATGACGAATCTCTGTCAGGAATTGTTCCGACTGTTGGTCCGTCATGGTTACATCCCGATTTATCTCACTTTTGACTACTTATCAGTTATCTGGAGTCAATTAATACTCATATCAATTAAATTTCAAGAGGTGATGGTAAAATAATCACGTTTGCGAAAACTACCGCGGTGCAGATCAATATCGAGGCTGAGATTATTCGACATTCGTCGTACCAGTCAAATCGGAATACCGTCCATCCCTAAGAGGCAATTCTTACACGTATAAGAAATGCTATGGTGAGATTTCATTGGTCGAAGATGAATACGCGTAAGATGATAGGTTGTTTGGGGTTTAAATATGGGTTCATTTATATATGATTCGTCAATTTAAGCATCCCGCTAGATTCTAAGACGTATAAGATGCGATCTTACACGCATAAGATGCAAGGTTAAACGTATAATCTTACACGTTTTTTGGTCCACTTGGCCATTCATATACGATTGCATCTTATACGTGTAAGATCGCATCTTATACGTCTTAGAATCTAGCGGGTTGCTTAAATTGACGAATCATAAAGATGTAAAGAACCCATATTTAAACCACAAACAACCAATCATCTTACGCGTATTCATCTTTGATCAATGAAATATCGCCAAAGCATTTCTAACACGTGTTAAAATTGCCTATTATGGATGGACGGTATTCCAATTTGACTAGTACATACGACGAGCGTCGAATAATCTCAGTCACGATGTCGATATGTACACGGTAGATTTCGCAAACGTGATCATTTTACTTTGACCTCTTGAAATAATTAATTGATATTTAGTATAAATTGACTCCAGATAACTGAGAAAAAGTAACCAGAAAGTGAGATAAATCGGGCTGTGAACATGACGGTCCAACAATCGGAACCATTCCTGACAGAGTTTCGACATACAATACAAGACATTGTCGCACTCATACAAATGTAGCAAATGCCTTGTTTACGATGTTGGTGGCGAGCTCTATACTTATCCTCGGTACGTCGCCAATAATATCGCGTATCGTCCATCACAAAATTCAAAATCTTACACGTATAAGAAGTCGTGGATGTTACAAATCGAAAAACGTCTTTACATATTACTGATCGAAGTTTGCAACGCGTAAGATGATTGGTTGTTTGTGATTTCTTACTCTGTGATTCGTCAACTAAAAGAATCCCTCTTCATTCTTATACGTATAAGATGCAACCTTACACGTATAAGATGCAATCTTACACGTGTAACCTTACAAGTTTGTTGTACAGGTTTTTTTTGACCACTTGGCCATTCATATGAAATTGGATTCGTCTATAGACGAATCCCACAAGCCAAGTGATAGTAAGAATTTAGTCTGGCATGACTGGGTCCCCGGCGCACCAAACTGGTGTTGTGACTGTCCAATTGGGTGCATTAAATGCCGCTTAAAATCGATGTTATGTCGTATTGTGTTGTAAACTTTTATCATTCTATTGTCTACGTGTAACACGGGTGATGAAATGCAGTTTAAAATCCCCATACCCATAAGAAGATCATCACTCGGTCACCATAGTGGAAGGTCTTCATCGCTGTTTTCTAAGGTTCAGGGATAGTCTTGATAACAGTTCATTTGCCAAATGAAAGTCCAATCATAGGTTTATATATCATACAATTTTGATAGCAAAATTGAGGCAATCCATCAAGTGTCAGAAGGTTGGTGGTAGGAATGTGGCTGTTCTCGAATTGTGCCCTGTACCCTTTTCTCAGTTTGTCAAGCTGCCATTCATGACAGAGGGGTCAGGTAACTAAATCAACCATATTGTGGTCCAGCCATGTCCTCTAGTTAATGAAAACTATTTTAGAATTTTAGGTCTTACCTTCGTAATATCAGGTTTGGTGGTGATCAATGCTGTTGAACATTCACTGAAGAGTGGCTCATGGAGCAGTCGGAAGACCTCCATTTTGTTGACATAGAAGGTTCCAAGAAAAATTACGGTTGCATTGAGGTATGCAGGGATAATGTTCAAGAGTGAGATAGAAAGAATTAGCTAGTTCTCTTTCAAATACCATATTCTAAGAACTTATTAACCGCCCCTCGTATATAAGGCCGTTTTCGAGAGGGGGAAACGCTCAATACTTTCGCTTTGATATTATTATTGGCCTTAACACAAGAGACACAATCAATGTATTAATATTAAGATTTACACTGCAGGTTTTTAATTACACGGCTAAAACTGGGACAATATGGATCCTGCCATCCCACTAGCCTTAAGATTATGCGTTTCTACTTCCGGGTCAAACAAGCAGAAAGTGCATTGGACGCATACAAGGTTGTATTGTGCATAAACGTCAAATAGTATTAAATAAAACTAGTCTGAATCCTGGAATTATGGAAACTTTCGGGTCTTAACTGCTAAATTATTGGTCTAAAGGATATCAAATTATACATATTTAAAATAGCAAAGACTTGATAAATTCATCTATGAGGTCAAATTTGGGTCAAAATGTTAATTTTTAGATAATTTTCAAATTTCAAGTGCTTTAGTGAAGTTGGTCAAAATAAAAAAATAAAAAACTGTTCCTAAATACTTTTGTTTGGTTTTTAAAATTAATAATAAAAAAGGGCCCAAGAATTTCTTTGTTACGTTGACCGAATAAATTGGGCCAAAAAACCCCATTTTTGAAATTTTCTCCAAAAATGAGCATTTTGGCCCAAATTAAACCTCACAAATGAATTTATCCAGTCTTTACCATTCTAAAAATGTTTACTTTGACGAACAATTTAGCAGTTATGAGGCCCGAAAGTATCCATAATTCCAGGGTTAAGGGACGCATCGTTAAGGGACACATCGTTTAATTTTCAGGGGGGGGGGGGCATGGGAGTTTGGTCCGGCGAATTTTTCGTCTCACTAGCGGGAATTTTTTTTTCCAAAAAAAAAACCTCTCATGCCCCCTCCCTCGGAAATCAAATGATGCGCCCCTAACATAATATAGCTTTGATTTAATAACTAATTTGCTCTGTTTCTTATAGTTGTTTGTAGAGAGAATGAGTTTGGGTGTTTTTCAACGATGGCATGTCTTGACGCAAGTCTGAAATGTGACGGAGTCAGCCATTGTATGGATAATTCAGATGAAAATGATTGCGGTAAAATATTTCTTGTGATATTTGAGAGAGTACATTATTTTCTTACGCCAACGTTCACTCTTAAGCTGAATTTATAATTGATCACATTTCGTCACTCTGCTACGATAATTGCCTATGTCATTTTTTTTGTAATTTTGAGAATAAGTACGAAAAATGGTTCAAGTATGCATTAAACATATTTTTTCACCAATCTTTGCACACGAACAAATGATAATGAGACAAATTAAAAGAGATAACTAGAAATAAATATGGGTGATTAGGGGACACACCACTAAATAATTGTCCCATTGAAATACACGTGAAAACACAAGAACACTGAAGAAAGTGAATAATTTATTTTCATAGTCATGGCTGTAATAATGAATATTATTTTCTTATCAATATTGTTTGTTTCGTGTGTTTTTTTCTACAGACCTTTGTGGATATAGTGAAATCGAGATTACTACCGACCAAGCTATCAATATATCATCCCCGTTATACCCTGAGTTATATCCAAATTCCATGGATTGCAAGTGGATTATAACAACAATCGACGGTTTCATTCGGATCGAATTTGAATTCTTTCGTGTTCAGAAAGGATATGACTATTTATTTGTCGGTGAGGGCGATACAATCATACTAGAAATGTCAGGCACCGAGTCGGAAGTACCCAAATCAGTTATTGTACACCATTCAACAATGTGGCTGTCGTTTTTTTCCACGACATCTTGGAACGATGAAGGATTTTTCGCGTATGTGAAGACTGTAGAAATGAACGGTTAGTAAGAGGTCAATCTCCTTATGAACTCCATTGACCTTGACCTATTTTGTTACGTAACTATGTAACAAAACACTCTAGATGGTGCAAATTTCTGTATTTTAAATGGTTTTGCAAGAGGAATAATTTCAGATATTTTTGGTTACAATCGGTCAAACTTTGACCTTTTTGCTAATAACTCAAGAATCGTACGTCACAGGTATGTCAAACTGTACTTTTTCTGAATCCTTATGACCAGAAGAATACTCGGGTGGGCAGTAGCGTAGCCAGGGGGGGGCAGGGGGCAGACTCCCCTCCCGCAAACACTTGGGTGACAGTTGTGGGGTGAATGCCTTCTATCCGAAGAGCCACGGGTGCATGACAATCATGTTGTCTTGCCCAGGGGCCAGTAAAAGGTAAATATGGCCATATACCAGCAAAATCTATTTCTCGACCCCACCCTGAGATAATAGTCTAGCGACGGCCCTGGGAAGGAAAGGAAGAGAGAGAAGAAAAAGGGGAAGGATGGTGAGAAATAGGGACGAAACTGACGTTTGCCATCCCGAACTGACAAAGTGGGGTTAAAAAAGCCAAGATTCGTGCAATTTTGAAATTTGACCCATGTAACCTTTGATCCCATGCTGAGACCCCCTGTAGAGGATTGATTTAGTTGCCCCCCGAATTTATTGCCCATGATCCATAAAAACACCTGCATAGGCCAACCATTTATAACACGCCATGTCACTTCAAAGGGCCTGTCTCCTTAGGTAATACATTCTGTAATGCTAAGGCCTGAAAAAACGCACAAAATCAATGCAATATCATATAAGATGTCGGTTCTTCTGTCCTTTTTGGTACAACGTTCGATATCGACATATTCTTAATACGGGAACATTAATATAATATGATACATCGCTACCATAGTACATTCTTCATCCTAAAAAGTTCTTTGCAATATTTAGCTAAATTGAAAATAAAATGTACATAATATTTGTATTTTGCCAAGCAGCTACTTGTAGTCAGGGCGAATTTACTTGCAACCTCGAGAGGGCGCTTTTCTGTCTTCTTGATGAGAGCAAATGTGATGGACGTGCTATTTGCCCGGACCAAGCGGATGAAAAAAACTGCGGTATAGTTACAATTATTATTATTATTATTATTATTATTTTGTTGTTGTTGTTGTTGTTGTTGTTGTTGTTGTTGTTGTTGTTGTTGTTGTTGTTGTTGTTATTATTATTGTTATTGTTGTTGTTGTTGTTGTTAATATATTGTTGTTATTATTATTTTATTTACCTTCATGTCCTGAGACATTTGGGTATTCGAGTTTAAATCCATATACACCCCCATATTGAAGACATGACCACAATCTCTCACACAATGAATGGGTGTAGTTTTCAAATGGATTAAAACATTCAGGTACGTAACCCCATTTGAAATTTACACTCGCTGTGTGGAAGATTAAGGTTATGACTTCCATAGGGGTGTATGGATTTCAACTGGAATAGCCCCGTTTTGACGGCACAAACAATAATTGTTCAAAATGGTTCGATGAGTTCCTTTTAAAAATTTACCCATAAATCAACAGGTACATGTGGCGCCAGAAACATATACATAGAATATGGTGATGTGAAAAATTTGACGTCTGCAAATTACCCTGGCAACTACCTCACCGATCTTCTCTGCTCGTATCTTGTGGAGAGCGTAGAAGGTACTCCAATAGTAATTGATATCATGGACTTCGACTTGGAAAGAAATTATGACTTTCTTATCATTGGTGATGGTGAAGACCCATCAGACGCTGAGTCCACTATTGCTACACTTACTGGGATGGTCAAAATACGCCGTATTGTTTCTTTGGAGCACCAAATTTGGATCAAATTCGTCAGCGATAGAACGGGAACCAGGCGTGGGTTTGACATCCATATACGTGATTGGAACACAGCAGGTTTGACATCTTACATACGTTTGTTTAGCTTTTCCTTTTCAATAATAGGGACGGGTAGTTTATGCTTTAGGTCGAAGTCGAAGAAGATCGAGTTATAAGAGAAGTTGTGATTCCCATACGCCGTCATCGTACGCTTGTTTAACTATTTAAAATCACCCTGACGGAGCGAGGTTGCTAATTTGACCAGTATTGAATATTCTGCACGTACGAATTGAACGCGCGGACAACGCAGAAAATTCACAGAATTTGTCCGTTTTAAAATAAAGACAGTCACTGATATTGAACATACGAAGGAAAGTCTATTATGACCCATTTGCTTTGCAAGAAATCATTGTAAAGCAACAGTGATGTGTGAAAGTGTGACTATATTTATATACGTGCGGTTCATACGTGCAGATTATCCATTGTGTGAGATCGACCGCTTAAAAATAGGTTGCGATTTGAATCTTTGATACAAACTTCCATGTGTTACGCACAAATGACGTTGAAATTGACAGCAGCCCTACTGTAGAGCCTTTTTATAAGCACTAGCGTGTCCAGGGGGGGCTTTGGGGGCTTCAGCCCCCCGCACGCACGGACCCCGAAAAAAAAGAAGAGGAGAAAGAAAGGAAGAAAGAAAAGAAAAGAAAGAAAGGAAGAAAGAAAAGGAAAGAAAGGAAGAAGAAAAGGAAACAAAGAAAGCCAATGATAGCCAACGATATTTGAGCCCCCCCCCCTTCCCCGCTTAATGGATTTAGAGCACCCGGTATGTCGCCATATTACAGGCCTATGATACGTCAGAATAGACGTAGGTAATCCAGGGGAATCGAGGAGATATGCCCCCAACATTTTAAGTGGGGGTGGCGGGGGCTGGAGTATCCTCCCCACCTCCCCAAAAAAAATCACATATAGGTGGCCTACCCTTTTTTTCTTGATAATTTGGTGAATTTAGACTAAAAGAGGGCCTGAAATTATGCATTTTTAGTTCACCATATACAAACTTTTCTTACGTAAGGGCCCTTGCCAGGGGCCAGCCCGTGGACCGCCGCAAACGCTTCCTAAACCCACGATCCAAAAACTTTGCATATGTATATGATCGATTTGATTTATTATAGAGTAGACACTTTCTAACTTTTTGGAAACTTATATTGAATGTATTTTGATTTTTTTTTCAAAAATGTCTAGTCCAAATCAACCGATTTTGGCAAAAACAGAGCTGGGTTTTCAATGATATGGGCAAAATTTTAACAAAATATTCTCTAAAAACACATTTGGGTCATCCGGCTGGTATAAAACTACCTATATTGGTATCGTCTTATCGCCTTTTCTAGAAATTTACTAGTAATTTTCTAGTATTTACCAATTTGCATGATTCCAGTTTCAAAAATACAAATATTTTTAGCTTAAGAGGACACATCCCCCTCAGACACCCCCGGGCATCGGCGGCGGAACCGGGGGGGCAGGGGGGCCAGTGGCCCCTCCACTTTTTTTTATTTTTTTACCGGGGGCCTGCCCCCACTTTATCCCATAATGTGCTGTGTGTAACATGTCTGGGTGAACATAAATAATCAAATCTCTATAGACCCTTAACATGCTTAAAGAAAGTGTAAAAATGATGCACCAAATGGCTTCAATTGGACCTTCATTTTGCAAATTTTTTCCAACTCCCCTGTGTTAATACACTGTGTGTTTTCGCTTCACCCAACACTAAAAGCAATAATTTATACAATAATAGTGTAAATTTGTCCACGAATGACTTCAATTTGGGCCTTCATTTAACCCATTTTCAGATTTTTTCAAACTAAAATTGTACACAATAATAGTGCCAGAATGGTCCACCAAATGGCTTCAATTAGGCCTTCATTTTACAAAATTTTTCACTTCTGAGGGGGAACATCCCCTCAGACACCCCCTGCGTGCGCAACGTTATTGGTACGTAATTATAAAGCAATAATTCACACAATAAAAGTCAAAACTTGTCCACAAATGGCTTCAATTGGGCTGTTTTTCTCAAATTTTAGGCTTTTTCAAAATAAAATTTTACACAATAATAGTGACAAAATGGTCCACCAAATGGCTTCAATGGGTCTACATTTTCCAAAAGTTTCTAACTTCTGAGGGGGGCATATCCCCCCTCGGACACCCCCTACGTCGTGCAAGCGCTCCGGGATGGCCGCTTCGCGGCCCGCCATTACATTTTTCCAAAAATTGCCCCCCCCTTAGACTGCTTTGGATCCGCCACTGCTGCTTTGGACACCCGACACTTAATGTTCCCAGTAACAATTTATACAGTTAATAATACTAGTGAGAACTTGTCCACGAATGGCTTTTTAATAGCTTCTTTTCACCAATTTTCGGCTTTTTCAAACTCAAATTGTGAACAATAATAATACCAAAATAGTCCACCAAATGGTTTCAATTGGTCCTTCATTTTGCAAAAGTTTCTCACTTATGAGGGGGGCACATCCCCCCTCAGACACCCCCCTTCGCCGCGCAAGCGCGACGCAATATACTTAGTGGCGCAAACGATTTAGATTCAGCCCCCCGCAGTAACAAATCCTGCACACGCCCATGATAAGCACGCTATATCTCGAGAATCTATAGAACCTAGTGACCGATCTACCAGATAAAGAAAACAGAAAGAGGAAAAGAAGGCGGAAAAGGAAGGAGAAGAGTACGGAGAAGAAGACAAGGAAACAAAGACGACAAAGACAAAAATGGCCGAATAGATGTTCTCGAGATTTCTACGTTAGTTACGCTTACGAATATGATTCTGGGCGGGGTAAGATATCTTTTCTGGGGTTTGAGTTGAAAAATTGAGCCAATACTAAGTTTTAATACTGCTTCTTGATAAACATGGGGAACAGTGCCCTTATGGTCTGAACCCTTTTGAATAGTTTACGCAGACGGGAGCTTTTTTCACGCGAGCGAAGCAAGTTTCTAAACCAGTCTGTCAGATTTTAATTTTCTTAATTTTCTTTAAAATTCGGCCACCATTTGGGGTAAATTTTACAGGATATTTTACTTCTATTACACCAAATCTATATGAAAAAAACTGGAGAAATTTAAACAAGAGAAAACGATTTTGACTGTGATTACATCCCGTAACGGAACGGTCATTCTTGGTGTTTGCCAAATAAAAGCGACTTTAACAATAAGAAATGTCCTTTGCAACCAGCAGGCTGTATAACGCCCGAAAGACGTTGACATTGACAGTAGCCCTACTGTAGGTTCTCGGGGTATTTTCTATACCCCGAGAACCGATAAAACCTAGTGACCGCTCCACCAGAAAAAGAAAAGAACAGGAAGAGGAAAAAAGAAGGAGGAGAAGGAAGGAGGATATGAGGAAATATGAGGAGAAGAGAACGGAGAAGAAGACGTAAGAAGACAATGCCCGAATAGATGTTGTCGAAATCACTTCTGCGTTAGTTACGCTTGATACTGATCAATAAATGGTTTCGTTCTTAGCTGCCACATGCAATCAAACGATCCAACTGATTCGCCAGTGATATAAGCTGTGGCTACATCACATTAAGGCACCACGTTCAATTTGGTCCTATAGAACTATCGGTACCCGGGTAGGTACCGATGACTCTTAACATCGCTCCCTGCAGATATAATAAATTATATCAAGCATAATAATTAACAGTTGCACAGTGTTATCGTTTTTCATTTAAATAAAAAACAAATGCACTGTTCAAATATTCAGGGTACGATAAAAAGTGTCATCGGTATCTCTTCGGGCACCGATAGCGCTATAGGACCAAAACAATGTTGTGCCTAAAGTAAACGTTCTTTATTCCATTCGCAGAAATTTGCCACCCAAACGATATTGACTGTGGAAATAGAGTCTGTGTCAGCGTCGAAGCCCGTTGCAATGGTTTTAATGATTGTGTGAACTCGGCTGAAGAGAGTCAATGCGGTGAGTAAAATACGTACACCCCAATCATTCGATATTCAGACCAAAAACATTCCTTTTAGAAAATTCAAATTATGCATAATTACATAATTAATGAAGATAAATGCTTATTAAATAAGCAAATAATTGGACATTTCTCCATCTCGTATCATCCTCACTACAGCTTGTGTATCGTGTCTAGAGATCGGCACATTCTTGCTTTTGTTCAAGTTGGGTTGTGTGCCGGTCGGGATTTGTGTCTATCTGTTGTAATTGTAACACTTTGTGTTGGTAAACTGTTCTTTCATTCATATTTTCAGAAAACATCCATTGTCCAGATTCCTATAAGTGTGACGTTTCCAATGATTTGTCTGAAGCCCTGAAATGTGTTGCCATGGAAACCGTGTGTGATGGTAACCGTGATTGTCCAATGGGAGACGACGAGACTGAATGTGGTAAAATAAGACTAAATACCATTTACGCAAATGTAAATGATTTACTATATACTTCATATTTGAATACTTTTGATATCCAAGGTGGCCACGCCCTATATTGTTATTGGACAATATTAACTCTGATATTCGTTTGAAAAAAAAAGCACAATAAAATGAAACATGTGTAGGTTTGGTCAAAGGATTATCATATTTTTCAGATTTTGGAAAAAAAGGTTTGCACTCTTTTTAAGGTCAGTCGGGTATACACAGCAAACAAACATAAATAAGAGGTACAAAGAACCACTGAACCAATATAGGGCTTGTTTATACTCATTTTAATGCATTTTACATGCTGATTCCAAAAATGGCAATTGTGAAATTCTAGAACATAATTATTTTTCATGCCAAACGCGAAGGATGCCTACATTTGTGGTGGTCTTTGTTCTTCCAGATATAAAACGCTGCCCATTAAATTGTCGCTGTAAGTACAGCACTCCAGGAACAAGTGATAAAGATCAAATACCAGTCTTTCAAGTCAACTGCCAAAGCGACTGGACTGATGAAACTATCAGTAATCTCGCAAGAACAGCACACATCTTGTGAGTAAATATTTTATCCGCCGCTGGGTTCCGCGCGAAGCGCGTAAAGCTTTACCATGCATTTTAACGGTACGATAGGCACTAAGACATGTTTTTTCTAAGAGAATTACTTCAGAGACTCACCAGTTAACCTGGGAAAACTGACATCATCATAGACTACCGTTATCACTCGATAGTTAGCATGTGTGATGCGATCAAGCAATATCAGTCGGAGCTCGGGAATATTCATTTTTGAGATATAGCCAAGCAAAGGAAATATTTCCTTTTGTTTCCTGTTGTTTTAGAAACTCTCTAATTGCTTACATCTTTTGAACTGGTTGTTCAATTTCAATGAGGTTTTCTGCAAAATGCAGCGTTGTAAATGCTTTTAACTATGCCATAAGAAACTGAAAATTTAATATTTCCGAGTTCCGACTGCCTTTGCTTGATCGCATCACATATATGCCTTCTATCAAGCGCTTTTGAAAACATGCAAACATGAAGAGCGCCATCCATAAAAGTGTAAAGGGTTTTGAGCAAATCATCGATACACATAATGTTATATATGAACAAGTAAACCTGCAATTTTGTGTCTCAACCCCATTAGCTCAGTTGGTAGTCTGGACGGGGTCTGCATAAACCACATGGGCTAAGTATTAATTGGGGTGTGTCGTGAGATGATGTAAAATAATAATTGTTTGCTATGATAGAAAATGTGTTTTCCATGAGTTTACATTATAGTGCTAATAATGTAGTGAATTTGCCCAATGGCGGATTTAAGGAGGCTGAATTTAAGCTTCATGGGGGGGACAATATCTGACTTAATGCAACATTTTCTGTTATAATCAAATTGATTTGACTTTGAGGTGATATTTTCTTCGCCAGCAATTGGCAGCTGAAATGCACTTGCGATGTACCGCCATTGTGGGCTAATTCACTTCATTATGAGCACCGTTATGTAAACTCATACAAATTATTTGCAGACCCCTTTCAGACTAGTGTTGGCACTTCGTGAAGAAATATTTCAATAATGTCAAATCTATATTAGGAGCTGTGCAGTAATTATGAGCCCGAGGGGTAAAATTTTCAAATGACGCGCCAAAAATATTTGCCCCCCCGGCACATACCAAATTTTTTGGTTCCAATTTTGAACGTTTCTGTAGTACCCAGGGTTCATAATTATTTCACAACCCTAAGTCATTAGGAAATGAATTTGGAGAAAACCTTCTGTTAATAAAATACTATGCTGAGCCACCAGCCTGGGTGGCTCACGCTCCAGTAATTTCAGATGATTCGATTGCGCTCAGTAATACATCAAAGAATGTCTTCCAATTCATGAAAACAAATAGATAATCAGCTTATCGGATTAAAAGCTTAGAGGGAAGGTCTTGCTGCTCAGTAAATGTGTTATTATTATCATGTTGTTTTTTAGAACATTGTCAGGAAGTCAGTACAACACACTCTCGCCAGGAATGTTCAAAGGATTGGCTGGACTTCAAACATTGTAATTACGAACGATAATTATAATATTAATTAACGATTAAAAACATTTTACTATTAATTTTATTCAACAAAATATCGAAACTCTAGTGGCGAATTATAACCAAAAAATGAACCTGAATGCCAAAACGTTCCTTAATTTTCCTTTTTATGTCAGGTCACTGGCAGGAAATAGCATTAATGAGATTCGAACCCGGACATTTGACGGATTACTGAACCTGACGTGGCTGTAAGTGTACTATAGGCGTATTATATTCAGTATTTACAAATCTTTGTCATAGTAACGGTCTTGGGGATACACATCAACAGATCAAGTAATCATTTGACGCAAAACGGTTTCGTTATAATTAGTAGTTCTATCATGTGACAATAAACAAGGGATATTGGGAAATCTGTCATCTTTCAATCGAAAAAATCCTCTGTTCTATGCGCCCAACCGAACCAGATCTTGCTTTTTTTCAGCTACCTTCGACTATATCTATAAATACGTATTTATAAATACTTGCACGTGACCCATGGGCACGACATACCAAGACTAGCAAGCGTGACCAAATCCTCATGCCATTGAACACTATACAGAAAAGCATAGGAACTCCTTAGATGATATCATCAAATTTAAATATTAATTCAATGGCAAAATACATGTGGGGGGATCCCGAATTTGCAATATGTTATCACAAATGACATTTTGAAAGACCAGCCGCTGTGTCGAAGGCCACTTCCAGAATTCCGGTCTACAATCTGTTATGGCAGCGCGGCGGTTGTCACGTGCGTATTTATTAATACGTATTTGTAAATATAGTCGAAGCTTACTGTTTTTTAGCTGTATGGAATTTAAAACAGCCGTTTGGCTAATGTGGATTAATTTTGACTAAATTTTATTTCTTTTAATCCAAAATAGGCCTATGTTTACAAAAGAGAATCAGATTGTTTTCTTCAGATTTTAAAGCTGTTTTAGGGTCATTTAGCATCTTCCAGAAAAAACAAATCCCGACCGACCGGACCGACCCTACTTGGCAAGTCCGACCGCCCATAACAGTCTATGGACCGCCCGTAGTAGGCCTACAGGGGTTTCTTGTCGTCGCATAATGAATGAAATTTAGACACAGACATTATTTATGACGTTTTGTTATTCAATCCGTCGTTGCTGTTATGTTTTTGAAATAATAGTTAACATTTAACATAGTTAATATTTTTACCTCTTTTCAGCGATTTGTCCAAGAACAATATTACGACTTTGGAAAATCGTGTGTTTGAAGAACTGGCGATGCTGGAAACTTTGTGAGTTTACCAGAATAATTAAAAAACGAAGAATGAGAACAATGGAGAAGAGTCTTACGTTTTGCTGGCCCTGATTCTCCATTGTTGCGACAGATATAACTAAACACATTTGATACCTGCAACGAAGTAACATAATACACTCAGTTCGGAATCAGTTTTATTTCATCAAATTCTATCCATAAAAATGATTACAATATAAAAAAGCTTTTATAATAAACGAGAGAGAAATAAAATATAACAAAATAATAATAAGGGAGCGATCGTTATTTACGACAAGGGGGATGGGCATTTTGAGGGGGAACCCGAATTTTGTTGGGATCTTGAGGGGGGGGGGGAATGCGAATTTTTTTGTTGAAATAGGAGGGGGTATTTTTAAGTTTTTAAATGGAGAAATTAGGGAAAACAAGGGGGGAATCCGAAAATTTTGAGCGGACGCGAGTGGGGAACGCGAACGCGAATTTTTTTGTCGATATTTTTTCCAAAACGCCCATTCCCCCCGCCGTAAATAAAGATCGGTCCCTTATAATAACTAAAGACTGGAACAATACAAACAGACAGACATATGGGTCGAATTTGATGTGGAACATACTGATTTAATTTTATGCAAGTAGATCCCGAATAATGCGAAACAAACCAACAACTGTAGTTGTAGGCTAATCAGAGTTGTACATATGTGCAGATGAGTATTTTTAGAGATGGATTTGAAAGATGGTACCGAACTACAAGATTTGATAGTCCGTGCATCATGCAGTTATTGTTAACTACATGTATGCACACAACACAGGGGCACTCACAATAGGCAATTGAACCTACCGGTAGCGCTGAGTTGTAGCTATAGGGGATGAACTAGTTAGCGTCATATATCAAAAAGTATAAAAGCTATGATTTTAGTACTTGCTCTATGTTTCAATTACTTAATATTCTTTTCCAAATATCTGAATTTTCAACCCGGTACAAGCTTTAATAACGGGGGAAAATACATTTTTATGAAAAAAAAATACCCCAAAACTCGGTCAGTGGAGCTCCGCTCGTACATGTCAATAGCGTCATTATCGCATTAGTCATCCGTAGCGGACAATTCGGTCGCTCATTGGATTTACGTTATCACGTGGTAATAAATTTGCATTGGACAATAGATTACTATATAATGGTTTAGTACTGCATAATATATTGGTTTAATCTTCAATAAGCGGGTTTATGGCTGGAAAGGTCACGGTGAATTTGCCGTGGACGTAACTGCACTATGGCAAAATTTCGTATGATCATGGAAATGACGTATATTGCGTTTGGGAACAAACATGACATCTACAGCAATGATTTATCCTTCCCCCTCCCCATCAATCAATGTTGAACACATTGGGAAACCGCTGAAGACGTTGGCGTTTCTCAACATTGCCTGGGGAAAGGGGTGACAGTTTTCCGTTAGTTACACGCAAGCGTTCCAAGACTTATTTCCAAGATTGCAGCTTTCATGCATATTGCATGTAAATAATCTTTCTGACCATTTCACTTTTTGCTTAGATTCATGAACGACATGCCGCTGACGAGAATTCTATCAGACGCTTTTGTCGGTTTGAAGCAGCTTAAAACACTGTAAGTCGGTTATATATGGTAATAAATAGAACATACTGATTGCATTAGCGCCAACCCGGCTTGAAATGTGTGGGGGACATTCGGCCTGAATTGTCAAAAAGTGGCTAAATTAACATAAAATGGGTCATTTTGCCGAAGGGGGGGGGGGGCACCGGGATTGACGCCCATGAATGATTGTATATAATATATGTGACCGTACGCCACGAATGAGCCGTAAAGTCGGCAAATTGTATTCTGAGTTACAGTGCAAAATGTGCATAAAGGTTCTATTCATAAGGATCTCAACTTAATGCTACATGTATATTAGTGTCAGTCAATTACCTTTTAAACCAATCGTTAATCCTATTGTTAAATGGGATAATAAGCTTGTACCTATGTATAGAATTCTTAAATAGCTCTAGTCTTTGTTTGCATTGGCTAAATCCTGTTCAAGCGGTGGGATACAAAGCATTGTATTTGGTTTAGGTATGCATTTAACAATGAAAGTGACGTAATAATCGGATGAACTACCATAGCAATAGACGAATACAAGTTTTGAATAGATCGCCCTGCACTACAACCTTCACGCGGGACTTATGCATTGAGCCATAGATATTATGCTGATCACTCGTACCTGTTAGAGTGCAACCTGCTTGTAGTGCATGGCGATCTATTCAAAAATTTGTATTCATCTATTGCTATGGTTATTAATCCGATTATTACGTCACTTCGACGGTAAATTATGACCGTTTGATATTTATTACCAGCAATGTTAAAAAAGAGACTCATGTTGAACCGAAATAAGGTACCTTTTGCTGAAAGAGCAAATTGAAACAAACCATAACTCCGCTTCTGGATATCGTTTGGAGTCAAATGATATATCATTTTAAAGCTTATGATATATATTTTCTACACACGAAAAAAAGAAAAAACGGAGGCCGACTTAAAGCTCATTCGTAGCGTACGGTCACATATAGAACTTGCAAAGAGTAAACATTTTTGTTCAGTAAGTGCTGCCTATGAAATTAATAACGTTGTTCAAGTGAGATACATTACTCCAGAAGACATAATAGCCAGCATTGTATAACACTGCTTTTTTGGATGTAACCTAATGAGGCTAGCATCACTTTTGAACCAATGTGTTTTCTTTGCATAACAGCCGGGGATTTGTTGGTAAGCATGCTCCCCGTGGAACTGAAAATGGTGGATCTTTGGGAGTTGACGGTGTATTGGTAGGAGGGGTCTTCCAGGGCTGATTTTTGATATCTGGTTAAAAATCGCCTGAAAAAAAAATACAACCAAAGTTAGAGGAACGAGCAGTTGGGGGTATCGAGCTGAAATTTTCAAAATCAAGAGTCTTTCAGCGCTCTGTTTTGGTAAAAATTCGGGGTTTTCGGGGGTGCGCAGTTCAAAGGGAGATCATAGCCGTATCGGTTATTTGTGTAAAGTTTATGCCAAAATCACATATTTTATGATTGAAGATGTTTCAATCGATAGAATCATGCAGGTACCTTCAGCAGATCTGCATTAAAAACCCATTATAAAAGTGTATATTATCATGATTATAACATAGGCTTACTAAATTTCCTTTGGAATATCTCAAATAACGTACTGCAAAAAGGCTTTTTTATTTTTTATTTCAGTATCTTAGTACGCAATCAAGATGATTTAGAGAGACTTATGATTGAAGACACGGCTGTAGACGCACTCGAAGCACTTGAAATTCTGTAAGTACGCCCTACGGATAATTTTAAGAGGCTACCATATAGCTCCATATTTTCAGATGCAATTGTTTCCGTAATGTGACAACAGACTATCGGAGCATTTTTTTCAAGATATCCTCAGCACTATAATGAAAGACAGAGATAAAAACACTATACTAGTTTGCGTCTGAAATTCTGACAACTAGACAGAAAATGCTGTACTGGCCAGGTCGGCAACCAATCACGGAGCGCCATCGCTCTGACGTCAGACGCGAATTAGTCATATCTCTGTCTTTCATTATATCACTTTCATCAGAGAATATTTGGGTTTTACCGTATAGCGTAAGGCAACATTCAAGGGCACGAATATGACATGACTATGCACCAATTCGCTCCCTGAATGAAAGTCCACCACCACCACCACCACCTCTTCCTCCTCCTCTTCCTCTTCTTCTTCTTCTTCTTCTTCTTCTTCTTCTTCTTCTTCTTCTTCTTCTTCTTCTTCTTCTTCTTCTTCTTCTTCTTTCTTCTTCTTCTTCTTCTTCTTTTTCTTCTTCTTCTTCTTCTTCTTCTTCTTCTTCTTCTTCTTCTTCTTCTTCTTCTTCTTCTTCTTCTTCTTCTTCTTCTTCTTCTTCTTCTTCTTCTTCTTCTTCTTCTTCTTCTTCTTCTTCTTCTTCTTCTTCTTCTTCTTCTTCTTCTTCTTCTTCTTCTTCCTCATGTTAATGAATTTCTATCTTTTCTCTTTTTTTACAGGTACGTTGACGATCACCATTTGTGCTGCCATTTTCATAACTTAGAGCATTGTATCACTTTGGAACCACAACCACCGCTTTTTATGTGTGGCAGTCTAATGCAGAATTCACTTCTACGAGTGTCTATGTGGATTCTCGGTATCAGCGCACTCGTTGGAAATATTGGCGTTTGTGTTTGGCGCTTTCAAGAAACAACCAAATCTAAAGTCGCAGCGATTCAGTCTTTTTTGATCGGCAATTTGGCGGTTTCTGATTTTATGATGGGTGTTTATATGGTCATGATTGCGGGTGCTGATGTTTATTTTGGTGAAGAATATTTCCTCTATTCTGATGGCTGGCGTTCTGGTATTGTATGTAGAATTGCGGGATTTCTGTCTCTCCTTTCAAGTGAGGCATCGGTTTTCTTAATCACATTGATAACTATCGATCGATTTATTTGTCTCCAGTTTCCATTCAGTCGTTTTCGTTTGCGATTATCAACTGCTAGGATTGTCGTGGGTATATTGTGGTGTATTGCTGTAGTTCTCAGTGTTGTACCGGTTATATTTGCTGGTCCTGAATCTGATTTGTATGATCTATCGGATGTTTGTATTGGTCTCCCTCTTATAACGCGTCCATCAAGTTACCAGATTCTAGAAAGCGATATCGGAAATCATCTCTCCGATGACGCGTTTTCTCTGTCCGTCCCAAATGATTCAAAACCTGCTTGGTATTTTTCAATTGCGATATTTCTCGGTTTGAATTTACTTTGTTTTGTTGCTATATTCATGTGCTACGTAAAGATCTTTTGGACCGTCAAACAGTCTAAGAAACAAGTGAACCGGTCAGATGTAGCTGATGAAGACATCAAAATGGCGCTTAAAATGGCGGCCATAGTCGGTACCGATTTTTGTTGTTGGGTGCCGGTTATCCTTATGGGGATTTTATCTCAAACAGGTGCTGTTGTAATACCATTACAAATGTACACGTGGTCGGTGGTGTTTATTTTACCCATCAACTCGTCTATCAATCCCTATCTGTATACGATCGCGTCTGTAGTCTCATCTCAAAAAGAAAAGCGTACATCTAAGTCGGTTAAAGAGACTATCGTAACATCATCAACCGCCTCCACCAATGTGGTTATATAAACTATACCGGTAGTATCGTTACACTAAAGATGCACTTTGTGAGCCACAGCCTAATCACCTCCCAAATTACTTCATAAAGTTGAGATGTTTATAGCATCAGAAACCCAAGACTGCATGTTTGTGTCCGGGTTTGTGTGTACCTTTCTAGTAAAAGCTAGTAGATATAGTCGTTCGAGTTATCTGCCGGCATTGGGTAACTGTAATTGAATTGCAATATACGTCACTCAGAAAGTCAGTGTCTGAATCAAGTGAAATTCTAGAAATAAGCTTTTTCGTGGATCACTTAATTCAAAACAGTCGACATGTTGGCAATTTACATGAAAATAAGTAAGATTTCAAAAGATTTCACTCTTACCATGTTGCTGATTGGCTCATAATAGTCATAATGGCCTTCTTTTACCCAATCAGCATGATGTAGTCATGGGGTTAAGCCTCTTCACCACTACCACCATTCTTACCATGTTGCCGATTGTTTAAAACCCATGCGTACTACCTGAGTCCTAATTGGTTAAAAGAAGACTATTATGAAATATTGAACCAATCAGCAACATGGTAAGAATGGTGGTAGGACTGAAGAGGATTAACCATACCGGCTGATTGGTTAAAATAAGACATGAGCCAATCAGCAGCATGGTAAGAATGGTTGTAGGGCCATTTTCAGGGGTTTAGCTCCATGAACAATACCTGCTGATCGGTTAAAGACATGACTTTACCAATCAGCAAGATGGTAAGAATGGTGGTAGGGCTGAATTGAAAGGTTTAGCTCCATAAAAAATACCTGCTGATTGGTTAAAAGAAGACATGGCTAATATTGAACCAATCAGCAACATAGTAAGAATGGTAGTAGGACTAAAGAGACTTAACCCCATGAGAATTACCGGCTGATTGGTTAAAAGAAGACATGACTTATTGAGCCAATCAGCAATAAGGTAAGAACGGTGGTAGGACTAAAGAGGCTTAACCCCATAAGTACTACCAGCTTATTGGTTAAAAGAAGACATGACTTATTGAACCAATCAGCAACATGGTAAGAATAGTGGTAGGACAAAAGAGGCTTAACCCCATGAGTACTACCATGACTGATTGAGCCAATCAGCCGGTAGTACTCATGGGGTTAAGCCTCTTCAGTCCTACCACCATTTTTACCATGTTGCTGATTGGTCAGTAAGTCATTAATAGTCTTCTTTTAACCAATCAGCAGGTAGTACCGGGGTCATGGGGTTTAAAGCATCTGCTCTACTTAAGACAACAATTACAATAAAAGACACATTGTAAATCATATAAAATAATAATATAACACTTTAATTATTTCAAACCTTTAGGTAACATTTCTTGTTTGTAAATTTGTGTTTGATAATAAGTATAGTAAAATTAAGACGGATAAAAATATTTTTGCCGGACTAACAAATACTTTCTATGAATCTCAGACTCATATATATAGAGATTGCGATTTCCAAACGTAGGTATTGGACGGACGTCGATCTATTCTAAACCACTGTCCTGTATCGAAGCGACAATCAACGAATTTAATAGTTGGCACACCTTGACAATATGTTGGAACTCTTCATTGCCGCTCTGAGAGTTCAGTGAAATTAGTATAACTATGTTTGATGAGAAGTACACACCTTCTCCTTTCTCCTTCCCTCCCCCATTCTCCCTCAATCAATGTTGGGGAGACTGGAGAGCCCAATGGAAAAAGGGCTTTCATCAACATTGAACTGGGGGAGAGGGGTGGCGATTTACATTTAGTATGCCACAGTGTGCCAACATTAATTTCGTTGATTGGAGATCGCGTATTTAGCCAGTTTTGAAGATTTTCCACGTGCGAAATCAACATAGATACATCGTTGAAAATGCACAAAATGTGGCACTCATCTACCCGAGGGCGCGTCCACATCAATATTACATGTTACATACCACTAATAGGCCTGGGCGATACACGGGAATACGACGAGTAACTATTTGTTTGCATGGCATCTGAAAAGACTGCATTAAAATTCCTGAAAATGATCAAGTTATATAGCCAAAAAAGTACTTTTAAGGGTTTGATGTTTCAAAATGGTTTATATTCTCTCATTATATGACATTTTTGTTGTAATAGTACCAAAATTCATACGCACGGGTTCGGTTTTTAATAAATATTCGACCTACCATATTGTAACTTTCAGCTTCGAGGGCGCACTGCCATTTTAATGTGTTTACGGTTCAGTGCGTTAAAACAAGAAAAGTCTCAGGTCAACCTATGTTGAGTTTTTGATCATTTGGCATCTAAGTCACATAGTTTCACCTGATATTAGTGGCATTTAACTGTGAGAGTTCTGAATATGAGAAATTTCCACCCGAAATTAGCCATTTTCCCATTGAAACCCGTGTAATACATATTTAGTGGTATTTAACCTACAGCACATAAAAGATAATAACCATCACAAAATAAATGGAAGTACAAAGTCTCCATCAAAAACATAAGAAATATTTATAATATTGAATGGCTTTGAGTGTGATACAAGAATATTTTTCTATCGAGTGCAATATATTCTTGTATCACACGACAATAAGCCATTCATTAGTAACTTACCTTTTGACCTTCTTGTTTTCTGTTCTTTCCTTCCCCAAAGACAAATTCAGAAAATATACAGGTTTATTTGTAGATGTGGATTATATTTCCTAGGTAATTCATCATCCAGAATTGTCGCAAATTATACGTTTGTGGTTTTACTTGTTTATAAAGGCACCTGTGAGCCGGTACGGTGGCCGTGTTGTTGTGTTGTGTTGTGTTGTTGTATTGTGACGCGTGTTGGTGCTGTCAGGTGTCGTGACCATGCGGTGACGCGCGATACGCGTATGAACGATGCACAATATTATTTTTGAATCGCACAATATCATTTTTAATATTGTTTACATCAGGATACTCTTGTTGGACAATAACAAATACGTGTTTTTATTGTATCGATAAAAAGCCTCATATAAATAATAATTACAGATATATGTACATTTCGGCCATTCATGAATAAGTGTCAACTTCATAATACTAGTTCTTGCTTGAGATAATTATTTCTGTTCTTAATTTCCCAGCGCGTTTGATATAACTTTTAACGAATTTATCAAAAATGTAACCTAACGTTCTATCAATGTTTCCATTAGAAAATATTTAATATCGTAATTTTCATTACTTTGAAAGTAGAACCATTGCCAAAAAGAAGAAAAGGTATATGAGATGTTCAGTATTATTAGGTATATGAGATGTTCAGTATTGAACTCCAAAAAGGATATTTCACCCTCTTGAGTAAATGTTTACATAATTGATTTGGTGACTCTTCAACATGTGTGGCAATAGGTGTAAATGAGATGTTTGTTCATAGTCAGGGTTGCCAAACCAACAATTTGGTAGCCCGATTGAGTGACTTTTGTATTGTTCCCCGCAATTTGTACATTTTCTGTCCTATATCAGTTCGGGGGCACTCGTAATTCAAAGATGTCTCTGATTTCAAAGACGGGTCAGTGATATCATATACGGGGGTCTGTGATATTACATATGTCGAGCTTTGTTGACAGCTGGGCACTCGATGCAGCACATCGGAACGAAGCTGAGTGTATTAGAATAAGCTTTCCTATGTTTAGCAAATATCTACCTGTGCACAAATTATATCTATCTGTTCAAATTCTGACAAATGGTCCCAGAACACACTTAGATTGCAATGAAGTAAAAAAAAACCCAAGAGTACCCAAGCCTGCGCTCTAATTAGCAGGCACTCAACTTGGGCTAGCTACAACCCTGATAAGGCCTACTCACAAAATTATTCCCATTGCCCTGGCACGTTCAACAAAATTACTAATATCGTTTGCGACTGGGTTTTGAAATTAGGGAGTGTGTGATTTATGAGATGTCTCTGAAATATGATACTGTTATGTGACATGACGCTTCAAGAGTATTTGATATCAGAGACGTCCGTTAATTATGAGTGCCCCGAACTGATATAAAGCAATGGTTAAGGAAAAGAAATTGATCTACTTTTCAACATTGGCTCCCGCGACGGTAGTTTCCTAGAAAACCAATGGTTTTATAAGAGAAAAATTGGGAGATGTCCCAATGATTTGACCAGCGATTCTGACTGAAAATTTTTGTCAACCCTGAGTCTGAATCTCCAAAAAGGATTTTGAATGCCTAGGGTATAATAATAGTTGATGACCGGACTTCTCGGACAGATGCACAATTGTAGTGTATTGTGACTGTTTTCTCAGTGTTTACTCAGTGTTTAGCTCAGTGCTTTTGAAACTAATTAATTTAATTTGAGGGGTACTACACCCTGTGGTCAATTGTGACCATTTTTCCATTTTCTCAAAAATAATAACACACTGGTAACAAAAGTTATGTATATTATTGGGGCAAGGAATCCAATTACTACATTGAAATTTCAGTGACTCAAGATAAGCAGTTCAGTATATATGATAGGAAATGAGGTTCATCCTAGCGGTACCTTATTTCTGATCATATATAACAAACCGCTTGTCTTGGGTCACTGAAATTCCAGTGTAGTAATTGGATACCTTGCCCCTATAATATACGTAACTTTTGTTACCACTGTGTAATTAGTTTTTGAGAAAAAGGCAAAAATAGACACAAATTTATCGAGGGGTGTAGTACCCCCTTGACACCCTTAAGGGATCTAAAATGAGCGTTTATTGCGTTTCGACAGTATTTTTTGTGGCACATGAGAGCACCTCAGACCTATCGAATTGTATTCTGAATACGAAGCATGTCTTTCTGATATCAAATAATTTTCATTTTTGAAAATCACAATATAATACAAATTTTATGACAAATTATAAAAATTTGATATTTTTCAAATTTTGATATATAACAGTCCTCGAAGTAAATTATATAAATCTAATGATATATTCTTAAAGTGTATGTAGCAGGAGGAAAAACCGACGGTCAATTGAAAATTTTGACCTTTCATATTGAAGATATGGATTTTTTTCCAAAAAACCTTTTTTTTTTTGGTGTTTTGGGAAAAAAATCCATATCTTCAATACGAAAGGTCAAAATTTTCAATTGATCGTCGGCTTTTCAACCCACCTACATACACTTTAAGTATAAATCATCAGATTTATAAAGTTTTTTTCAAGTACTGTTAAATATCAAAAATATCAATTTTAATGATTTGCCATAAATGTGTATTAAATTGCGAATTTCAAAAAACCAAAATTATTTGATATCAGAATGACATTCTTCGTATTCAGAATGCAATTCGATATGTCTGATGTGATCTAATGTCCCAAAATAAATACTGTCCAAACGTTCATGCCCCAGCCCTTAACGTAAACAAAAACGAAATTCGACGTTTTATTGAAGTGCGTACGACCTTGTTCTTTGCATCGCAAAAGTCCCTTTTCCGAAATAATGTAAACCGTAAACGTTTTTAGCCTGACCAATTCGCCAAACTCAGTAATTTATTATAGATTGTATTGTGATGCCAAGGAACCAAAGTAATGCACCTTATCATTTATCAGAGAGGGCCAGAACTTTAAACAGTAGTGGACATGCTTCTTTTAAGCTTGTCCCTTACAAACATTGCTTGTATATATATCTGACATGTGGCACTTACAAGCCAAGAAAAAAAAACCCTGTCCTACGAGCAGACAGACTTGCCAAGTCGGTTACGATTTTTTTTGTAAACATATTTCAACAATTTTCTGGACTTTTTTCACAAAATTTCTGTCAAGATCAATACAAATTTTAATCTTTCCCCAGAGTAGGCCAGTGCACATAAACGTTGAAAAAAACCCAGTGCATTCGGCCGGATTCGAACCGGCGACCTTCGTATTACTAGCACGACGCTCTAACCAACTGAGCTAAAGAGGCACGTTGGAGAAGAGCGGAAGATATAAATCTATAGGTATTAGGTTCGAACGGTGTTCGTCACATTCCTAGCGGAAGGCATCAGAACTGCATATTTATAACAAATACACGAAGTCACATAAGTCACATAAGTATGAAAATGAAAATTTATTTATTTATTTATTTATTTATTTATTTATTTATTTATTTATTTATTTATTTATTTATTTATTTATTTATTTATTTATTTATTTATTTATTTATTTATTTATTTATTTATTTATTTATTTATTTATTTATTTATATATTTACTGCTGTCTACCGGCTTGAAGCTCTGCATATCCTAGTTAGACCCAATCCACCAAAAAACGTTGACAACGTAAAGAAAGCAGCAAGTTTAAAAAACCCACACCTCGGCTCACTTTTTGAAACTTGATCCCATTTGTAAAAGATACTGATTTAAACTTTGTCATAATTATCAACTTAAAACATTTCCAGAATGTATCTTTAATGAGCCGATGCGATATTAAGTTGTTAGCATTCTGGAACGATCAGAAAGGTTATTATGTTGTTCTTGGCCAATATCCTATATATGTTTTGTTTTATAATAATTATTTAGTTCATGACCAATGATTGAATTAAACGAATAACAAGTAGGCATGTTAATGGCAATGATGCTATTGTTTAAATGTTAAAAACACCGATTTGCTGTTGATATTCAAAATGGGACCAAGTGTCAAAAAGTGAGCCGAGGTGGGGGCTTTTTAAACTTGCTGCTTTCTTTACGTTGTCAACGTTTTTTGGTGGATTTTCTTTCTTTTTTTATGAATGTAGCCAAGCAGCTCTAAGCTTGGAAAGTCATCGGGTTACGAAGTACTCCATAAAACGAATAAAACGAAATGTTTGAAATTATGTTATTATTGATTTATGACAGTAAATAATTTAATAAAACTTTATCAGCCGTTTATTTTTAAAACTTGCTGGTCACAGCTACCGCGTGACTGTAATGTTAATATAGGGATACATATTACATATACATTTTAATATACTTTAATTATTCAAGGCAACTAAGAAAATGTAAATATGAACAACACATACCCAATGTTGACGATGCCAGCGAGACACAGAGTCAGTCCGATTTACTTCAAATTGAAACTATGTAGCAAGGCTTATACTACGGAAGCGTGTAAGTGCCACGACTTAGCAAGATAATTATGTTTTAATGATTGTGGTTTTTGTAGCCCTGCGGGCCAATCTAGTTGGATATCCAAATTTCGCGGTTGATAGTTCTTTGTTCTAGTTGGATTTTCCTATTAAGCGGCGGTTGTTGGCGGTCTGTCGCGGTTTGTAGTTTTAATTTCCCTCATTCTTCATGCCCTACCCTCTATCGGGGGTTAATTTATAGTTTAAGCTCGTTGGATAACTATACTTCGCGGTGTGTGGTTCTTTGTAGCCCTGCGGGGGCAATTTAGTTGGATTTACCTATTAAGCGGCGGTTGTTGGCGGTCTTTCGCGGTTTGTAGTTTTAATTTCCCTCATTCTTCATGCCCAACCCTCTATCGGGGGTTAATTTATAGTTTAAGCTTGTTGGATAACTATACTTCGCGGTGTGTGGTTCTTTGTAGCCCTGCGGGGCAAACTAGTTGGATATCCAAATTTCGCGGTTGATAGTTATTTAGATGTATAGATCTAGTTGGATTTCCCTATTAAGCGGTGGTTGTTGGCGGTCTTTCGCGGTTTGTGGTTTTGATTTCCCTCATTCTTTATGCCCTACCCTCTATCGGGGGTTAATTTATAGTTTAAGCTTGTTGGATAACTATACTTCGCGGTGTGTGGTTTTTGAAGCTCTGCGGGGCAATATAGCTGTATATATATGGATGTCTCTATTGAGCGGCGGTTGTTGGTTGTCTTTCGCAGTTTGTGGTTTTAATTTGTTGGATATCCAAATTTCGCGGTTTGTGGTTCTTTGTAGCCCTGCGGGCCAATCTAGTTGGATATCCCTAGTGAGCGGCGGTTTTTGGCGTTCTTTCGCGGTTTGTGGTTTTAATTTCTCTACTTGTTCAGTCCCTGGCCTCTATCGGTGGCTAATTTGGCTTTTAAACTGGTTGGATAACCATATTTCGCGGTTTGTGGTTCTTTGTTGGATATCCAAATTTCGCGGTTGATAGTTATTTAGATTTATAAATCTAGTTGGATTTCCCTATTAAGCGGTGGTTGTTGGCGGTCTTTCGCGGTTTGTGGTTTTGATTTCCCTCATTCTTTATGCCCTACCCTCTACCGGGGGTTAATTTATAGTTTAAGCTTGTTGGATAACAATACTTCGCGGTTTGTGGTTTTTGAAGCCCTGCGGGGCAATATAGCTGGATGTCTCTATTGAGCGGCGGTTGTTGGTTGTCTTTTGCAGTTTGTGGTTTTAATTTGTTGGATATCCAAATTTCGCGGTTTGTGGTTCTTTGTAGCCCTGCGGGCCAATCTAGTTGGATATCCCTAGTGAGCGGCGGTTTTTGGCGTTCTTTCGCGGTTTGTGGTTTTAATTTCTCTACTTGTTCAGGCTCTATCGGTGGCTAATTTTGTCTTTTAAACTGGTTGGATATCCATATTTCGCGGTTTGTGGTTCTTTGTAGCCATGCGGGGCAATCTAGTTTGACATCTCTATTGTTGGCGGTCTTTCGCGATTTGTGGTTTTTAATTTCCCTCATTCTTCAAGCCCTGCAGTCTCTGGGGGGGATAATTTATAGCTTAAGCTTGTTGGTGAACCATGGTTCTTTGTAGCCCCGCAGGGCCATTTAGGTGGACAAAATTCGCGGTTTGTGGTTCTTTGTAACCATGTGGGGCAATCTAGTTTGACATCCCTATTCAGCGGCGGTTGTTGGCGGTCTTTCGCGGTTTGTGGTTTTAATTTCCCTCATTCTTCAAGCCCTGCTCTCTATCGGGGGTTCCGTGTGTCTGTGGTCATGGTGGTGGGGACAGTCGTTCCTTTCAATAGGCATTTGGCCGCTTTGCTAATTTGTCTTTACGTATGACTTTAATGGCCTTCCATATTTGGTTGTCTCTTTTTGGATACGTTTTTGTCGCTGCTGGCCTTCCATACTAGTGGAACAATAATTGTTCACACCTATAGAGTGTATGCAATAAACCAACTGGAACGGTATAACAATTGAAATGGCAGCCATGTTGGAGTGCAGTTCTAAGATAGCTGAAGATGACAGAAAGACAGGTCTCTAGGTCGATTCCACAACATTCATATGTTTTATTGTCCTATTTATTCATGCGAATTGGGCCGTGGTAGGACAGAATTTTATTTCAATGAAGTCGTGTTCACACGGTCAGCCTGACATATTAGCGGTAACATATTAAAAGGTTTGGCTACAGAAACGATTCTGGAAATGGAAGCAAAAATATTTGTTTATTACGAACAATGATTGACTGTAGGATTGGTGGCCCTTTTTGAATTAATGAGTTGTCAAGATATTACACATGGGACTGTAAATAACATTTAGCATGGTTTTAGCCACATTTTGTACCCAGCGAAAAATAACATCGAACAATAGAAGTCAAGTGTTTTAATGTTAGGTGTAAATATAGTCTCGCGGGAGCATCTGTTATTAGTCTTCTTTATCAGTCTTTTTTTTAAAACTTGCTGGTCACGGCTACCGCGTGACTCTAATTATGAATTTGCTTGCTTCCTCACAAATCAGCTAGAAGGTTTTGTCTGTTTGTGTCGCATTGATGTCTTTCATAGATATAGATATAACACATTAATCAGATTTTTGCGTCAACAAAAACCTTTATACAAACTCCGACAATAAGAAAGATACCATAATGTTTTTCAAAACTCATTTCTAATTAACTTCGTAAGGATATTCACAAAAAAAATAAAAATAAAAAGATACATTGATTCGATGTGAGTTTATAACGATCTTCAATGACGTTACAATTAGTGCACAAATTAATATCAAACTTAATCTGATGACTTTGACGAGCATAATCTAGTTCATCATTCTTCATTCGTTTTGTTTCATTTCTTTACTTAGAACTTTTTAAAGCTTTACGGGCAATGTCAAAAGTGATTATAAAGGGCATTAGTGAATTACAAAAGCTAAGTATGTTTTTACTATGTTTTTATTATCACATTAATCGATACTTAATTTCTTCTATGATCCAAGGTCACGAATTACATATACATACGGGCAGTGTTTAAATAGCAGACGCTACATCTGAAGAATAAGTACAATCAGAAATAAAAGCATACAGAAATAAAAGAAAATGACAAACAGATAAAAAATACTAGTATAAATCTTTACAAAGTATTATCATTCGGATGCAATTTGTAAAGATGTAATTTTGTTTTGAACTTGAAAATTCTACCCATTGATCCCAAAAAATAATTCTACGCGAGTAAACAAAAACCTATTAAAGCAATAATGTGCGATTTCTACTAAGAATAGTTTCTTATTTGCTTTCCACAAAATGTTTCATTGATCACATTATGTAATTTCGAGCCAACTAGTATAAAAAATATCTTACAAAGTATTTTCATTTGGATGCAATTATTTGAAAAGGTGTAATTTTGTTTTGTACATACATACATACATACATCCACACACACACACATCCATCCACACACACGGACAGACAGAAATAGTGATTACTAAGACCCATCCTGAACAAAGTTCAGGCGAGACAAAAACCACTGTGCGTGCATGCATTCCACTGCGTGACTTGATGACGCAATATATACCCAGGGAATCGCTGCCCGGGGCAGCGTAACCTCGGTGGCTACAGGGTCGGTGATCTTTTGCGTGGCATGCGAGGGGTCCGAGGTTCGAATCCCGGGGATACCAAGTGACATCTTTCTTCATCTTTTCAGTTTTCGGAAGTTTATTGTTCAGATACGAAAACGCAAGGGATTGGGTGAGTTGATTTGCAACTTGAATTCATTGTTAATGTTAAGCTTGAAGTACCAATCAGCTTATTTCAATAGAGGTGAATGCCTGTGTCAATAAAGGCTGGATAAAACAAGATTATGGAACAATGGTGGTTTAGTGCCCCTCTTGTCTTTGATGGTGTTAAATTGGCTCACATTAATGTGACAAATGGTCTTCCTGTACATTTGAATGCAAATGCGGCATGCGGTAAACAACAGGAGAAAATGGCAAAAATGGCAAACATCACAGCCCTATTTTAACAAAAAGGGGAGAAAACGGACCCTGGAAATTATAGACCAGTGTCCCTAATTTCTGTCATCTGTAAAGTGCTCGAACACATAATACACAGCCACACCTGGCTTAATTAATGCAAACTCCGTCCTTGATGATAATCAGCACGGTTTTTTAGCCAAGTGGTCAACAGAGTCGAAATTGATCCTGAAGACATCGCAAGAAGCCTAAATACCAGTTCCAGTGGATGTGGGAGTGCTCGACTTTAGTAAAGCCCTCGGCAAAGTGCCGCATAAAAGACTTATCCATAAATTATATCATTATGGGGTAAGAGGATCCTTACTGAAGTGGCTAGAAAACTTCCTAACCAATCAGAAGCAGAGTGTTGTCATTGATGGGTCCAAATCTCAACTAGCCGATGTGCTCTCTGGATTGCCTCAGGGCACGGTCTTAGAACCACTGTTGTTCTTGCCCAACAGTCTGGATGCTAGCTGCAGACTTTTTGCAGATGACTGTTTAGTGTATAAAGATATCAGGTCACCAGCTGATGCAGAGTCCTTGCAAAATGATTTCATCAAGCTGGAACAGAGGCAGGATAAATGGTTGATGCAGTTCAACCCAAAGAAATGCTGTGTCATAAGCTTTGGTGCAAACGAAGTACCAAGCCGTAAGTACACATTCTGCAGTGAAGAATTGGATGTGGAAACCTCTCATCCATATTTGGGGGTTCAATTTAGCCAACACATTAGAACGGGACATTCAAACCCAGCATGCAGTTAAAAAGCCCAGCGAGTTTTAGGTATCGTCAAAACAAATCTTTGGAGTTGCCCAGAAAAGGTGCAGACAACTGCCTACTCGACGCTTGTTCGTCCCCACTTGGGAGCATGGTACAGCTTCATGGTGCCCTAACAAGAAGTCAAGTAAATCTGCTTTGGAAAGAGTCCAACACCAGGCTGCGAGAGTCTGCAGGAGGGATTACACTCGAGAACCTGGTCTATGACCAAGATTTTGCAAGAACTTAACCAGAATACAATTCGCCACTTGCACGGTTCCGCCATTATGCACTATGTGCGGGAGAGCCTCGAACTGGCAGCATACATGAATGGGAATTGAACCAGTCATATAACATTCTGTGTAAGGTTACGTAATTCTTCCTTTCATGTATGCTGCCAGTTCGAGGCTCTCCCGCATATAGTGCATAATGGCGGAACCGTGCAAGTGGCGAATGGAAGAAAGAAGACAGGGAAACGGCTCACAATATTTTACATGATGGTCAACAAGCTCGTCGATGTTCACATGGATGAGTATTTAACTCCGAATACCAGGCTCACCAGAGGGCACCAACTCAAGTTTAAAGAAACATCAACCAAGCTATAGTTACAAGAACTCCTTTTTCCAGCCACTACCAAGATATGGAATAGTTTGCCCGCATCTGTTGTCAACTCAACAAGTTTAGGGATGTTCACAAATAATGTCATGGAGCATATCACAAGAAATAGAGTCAAAATTAATTTGCGCCTCCATGCGAGTGATAGGTCAACGTTGGGTTTAGATGTGTTGCAGCAGCTCACCGTTAGCGACGTACGAAACCACATTGAGATTGAGAATTCGGAATCCCCCCATATGTAATAATTTTACTATTCAATTAATATTAAAGATTTGATTTACACCTGGTCAACCAGACATACCTATTTTTGATGGACGAACCGACGTTGCGACTGAAACCTTCAGTCTTCAGCTCGGGGCTGTGATACAAATGACCTTGAGTACGGGACACTTCCGGTATAGACGACAATCGGCGAGGAATGTCCTTTATAGCTCTTTATGATTCGGTCCCAGCCGTGTGACAGTTTGGCCCGGACGCCTCCTCCACGCGTACGGTTGAAGGATGGTTGCTCCAGCCCTCACCCAGATTGCCTCTTTCACGCCACGCTCAAACCAACGCTGCTCACGATCTAAAATTCGGACATCCTTGGTGTCCGGCCGGTACTCAAGGCCATTTGCATATCGAGCTGAAGCGTCCATCAAAAATAGGTATGCCTGGTTGACCAGATTTAAATTAAATCTTAATTTCAAAGACTTAAATTTGATGATATTTACAATGTATATTTAACTAACCATATTTAGCCTACCATATGGCACGAGGATTTGGTCACGCTTGCTGGTTTTGGTATGTCGTGCCCATGGGTCATGTGCGTATTTATAAATACGTATTTATAAACATAGTCGAAGGTAGCTGCTTGTGGAGATTTGCAAATATCCACTGGGAGTATGAATTCGAAATGGAATGAACACATTGGGCATCTCCATTTGAAACTCACCCTCCCTTTGTGGTCGATTCATGTTGAAACTTTCTCACAGAGTAAATGAAATTCAAATTGAGCTGCCTAATTTGTTCATTCCATTGGAAATTCTTGCCCCCTGTGGAAGATATTTCCCAAATATTCCACATAGGTAATGTGGATTTTAAATGGAAAAAGCCCAGTGTGCTTATTTCACATCAAGGTATTGCGACGTACCCGAGTAACTTAATTCGATATTTAAGGGCTCTGGTATGAGCGTTTGAACAGCATTTTTGTGGGACTTGAGAGCGCATCAGACATCGAATAATAACTGCATTCTGAATCTGAAGAATGTCAAAATATCTGAAGATATCAAATAATCTAGATTTTTTGACATTCGCAATACAATACAAATTTTATCACATATTATTAAAATTTGATATGTAACCATGATAAACAGTCCTCGAAGTAAATTTGATAAATCTATATATGTACTTAAAGTGTATGTAGCTGGGATGAAAAGCCAACGATGAATTGAAAATGTTGACCTTTCATACTAAAGATACATTTTTCCCAAAATGACCTAATTTATTTTGGTGTTTTGGAGGAAAAATACATATTAGATTATAAAGTTTACTTTGAGGACTGTTAAATATAACAAGAGCACCACTGGTGCTGTAGCTCATTTGTTATGGGTTATGGTCAGGAATACCATGCGTAGCTATGTATAGCCATGCATAGATATGTATAGCCATGCATAGCTATGTATAGCCATGCATAGTTATGTATAGCCATGCATATCTATGTATAGCCATGCATAGTATAGCCATGCATAGTTATGTATAGCCATGCATAGCTATGTATAGCCATGCATAGCTATGTATAGCCATGGATAGCTATGTATAGCCATGGATAGCTATGTATAGCCATGGATAGCTATGTATGGCCATGTATAGCCATATGTAACCATGTCATGGCCATGTATAGCCATGTATAGCTATGTATACAGGGCTGCCAACTTTGAAAAACACATTTCAGTATTCTCAAAATCACCATAGTGCTGTGATCAAGCACAAAATTAATCAGCATTTTGAAAATATACTTACGGTTCTCAAGATATTTATTTATTCAAGGCATTTATTTATTTGTACCTTTTGCTTGTCGAGAATCCTTTGATTTTATTTTGTTTAATACAGCTTTGTTTGTATATTTAATGTCTTGGATGCACCATCGGATAGATGAGTGCCACTGATGTAAAAGCAATTTCCAAATAAAAACTTGAAACTTAAAAACTACAACACTTTCATGGTAAATGGCATGCATAGCTATGTATAGCCATGCATAGTTATGTATAGTCATGCATAGCTATGTATAGCCATGCATATCTATGTATAGCCATGCATATCTATGTATAGCCATGCATAGCTATGTATAGCCATGCATAGCTATGTATAGCCACGCATAGCTATGAATAGCCATGGATAGCTATGTATGGCCATGTATAGCCATGCATAGCTATGTATAGCCATACGTAACCATGTCATAGCCATGTATAGCCATATATAGCTATGTATAGCCATGTATAGCCATGTATAACTATGTATACAGGGCTGCCAACTTTGAAAAAACACATTTCAGTATTCTCAAACCTCAAAATCACCATAGTGCTGTGATCAAGCACAAATCAGCATTTTGAAAATATACTTGCGGTTCTCAAGATATTTATTTATTCAAGGCATTTATTTATTTGTACCTTTTGCTTGTCGAGTATCCTTTGATTTGATTTTGTTTAATACAGTTTTGTTTGTATATTTAATGTCTTGGATGCACCATCGGATAGATGAGTGCCACTGATGTAAAAGCAATTTCCAAATAAAAACTTGAAACTTAAAAACTACAACACTTTCATGGTAAATGAAATAAATAAATAAATAAAATTTTGCACACACATCTAATTTTCCCGACTTCATATTTCAAACAAGTGGTCCCTTCAATCTTCAGAACAGGGAAAGGCCACTAGCCTAGTGTTTACCCCCAACACTTCCCTGTTCAGAGTTTCTGTTTGTCTGTTTTGTAATGTCAGAGAGGGGTTGTCATGGTCCCATATACTGATATAAGGCCAGTGCCAGTCAAAAGGACATTTCACCTTGAGGTAAATGTTTACACAACTAATTGGGTCACGATGTGTGATATAAAGTGTAAATGAGTGAGATGTTTGTTCATAGTCAGGGTTGCCAACCAACAATTAGGTAGCCCAATTAGTTCTGATTTGGGAGAATTTGAGACACTATTTGCATGGTCATGGCTCGTGCACAAAAGGGCCTATAGACAGCACAAGCCCAATTGATGCTAAAAGCAACACTGACAAGCAGACATTGTAGCCGCACTGAAACAGTAAAGTTCAACATCTCTTTTACAAATTCGCACGATCAAGGAGTTTGTACAGTGTTTGTAATATGAAAAGCACCACAAACAGTCTGCATAGGAGACTATTCAATGAAATTAGGTAAAACTTTTCGTAAGAAAATGCTCCAAAAATGATACTTTCCGTCCGAATTTTTTTAGCTAAATAAGTAACAATCATGAACCATCATGCAAACATCGCCGCCTCAAATTACCAGATCCATTGCTCAAACGATGTAGCAAGAGAAAGAAAAAAAACACACAGAAAAATGGACCATGCCTAGAGTTCATTGTGCTAACACAATGAGCTAAAAATATCAATTTTTAATCATTTGCCATGAATGTGTATTATATCACGAATTTCAAGAAAGCAAAATTACTTGATATCGGAGCGTTCTTCGTATTCAGAATGCAATTTGATGTGCTCTCATATCCCACAACAATACTGCCCAAACGCTCATACCAGAGCCTTTAGCTTTGTTCAATTTAATCCTCTGAGCATGCTGAGCACTACATGCCAATCTAACATTACCTCTGATTGATCAATTATGTGATATCTTCACTTTAATCACCAATCAGAATGGAGCTTTGCAAATAATTCACCCCAATTTTTTTCCATGGTGAAATTATTCTAACAATGTCGCACGGCTGTTTGATGTATATAGAATTGGCTTCATTATTAACTAAATGCAAACTATAGATGGCGCTATTTATCCTAAATCATATTTCTTTATTTACAAGGGTTAGGTGATTAATACCGCCATTAAAACAGCTGGATAGGTGAAACAAGCAACAAGGAAATTTTATAAACATATTTTATCAAACAATAAAAAGAATTATTTGAATTAAAAGCTTGAAAGGGTTAATTTCCAGTAACTAAATAGCGCCACCAATTTTTTCATTAATAGATACATTTTATATCCGAAAAAACTTCAAAAAATACTATAAAAGTTAATAATTTTGTGACAGATGGGAAATTAAAGTTGAGAACGACTCAAAAGCATCTGTATACATTAGCACGATATCACTTTTAGCTGTTTAAGCCTAAAATTTGGTTATACATGATGTTTTGTTTCAAAAATTAATAAATGATCCCATCAAACAACCGTGGTCGCTGATTGGTCAAATTGATAATGCAAACTTCTTTTTGACCAATAGACAGGTAGTTCTCATGGGGTTAAACCTATTTCATGAAAGATGGGAATCCCCTCCCATGATGTAATCACAATAACAGAGTCAATCAGACCCAAGAGGGATGCGTCAGGGATCTTCATGTTGTCCCTCGGGTGATGGAAACATGAAGATCCCTGGACAAACAAATTTTATAGTTGTGTGATCTTAATATGACGATTAAATTGATACGCTTTTGAATGAAATCGGAGCGTATTTAATTTTTAATCGTATGGGGTTATATTGGAGGAGGGGGGTCAGACCTAGTCATGGGCGCAGATGTCCCTCGGGTGATGGAAACATGAAGATTCCTTTTCTAGAAACTAATCAAGACATGTTGAGAGGCCGGTCGAGTGCAGATCCGTCGGAACACGCTTTTCAATACGGAATAAATGCTAACCTCATCGTGACATCATCCACACAGCAAAGTTCATTTCCCATTGAAAAAGCGTTATCCGACGGATCTGCAGTCGACTATTCTGTGAGGATTATAAAAAGAGCAAGTGATTAAAACATACCTCATCTTCCTACTATACTAAGGGAACAAACCAAAAGATCGATGACGTCCTTTAAACGTAACTGGTTTCGTTTCTCAGCCGACCCCCTCCCTCCCTGCCAGAAACGTAACAATAAAATTTTGAAAATTTTGACATAATAATAATGACACATTTCTTCAGACCGATGTTTTTGTACAAACGTAATCGAGTATTTTTACCCCCTCCCACCTAAACGAAACCAGTTACGTTTATAGGACGTCATCGATCTTTTGGTTTGTTCCCTAAATATTCTTCCACACCTCATACAACTACCGGCAGCTGGAATTATTCAGTAAACATTTTTTGTAAAACTAATAGGTAGAATTGGATGGTGTGACTTCATTTGCTTATCATCATCAAATATAACGGTAGATGTCTCATTGAAGACAGACCATCAGGATATGCTAATTAGGGTCAGTTTACGGGGGTTATGGTTAGTAACCCATGACCCTAATTAGCATAATGATGATTTGTGTAATTTATTAATCTGTTTCGTCCCCCTCTGCGTACTGTCTATACATTGGTTCGCTGCAAGTTTGGTAGTGACATCAATGCTTTTTTGAGGTTGCATCGCGTACTGATAACTGCCCTTGCACGTGTACGAGTACGCTGTGTAATTAACTTTACGCACACGATTCGATACTGCAGCAAGCGGAAAATGCACATACGTCACTCCCGAACTTGAGGTGAACCAATTTATAATCTGTATAATACTTGTTTCCCGACATCAAGTTGGTGTACCTTGCCTCTCTTTTTTTTCTTTCCAGTATATCTGTTAAATAAGTTTGAAACATAAATGTGATTGTGTGACGCCAGCTATACATGTATTCAGTTCTCTGTGCGGTTATAGTATGCCAAATATTCTTCTGAATCTTTAATATCATTCATTCAACTTTATTTCCATAATAAAAGCAGTCAAAATACATAATTATCAAATGTATTGTTACAAAAGAAAGATTAAAGGAGCACTTCGTGATGCACAGCCTCATCCACCAAATGACTCCAAAAAATGTTTTATACCATCAATGACAATGACCTAGGACTATATACATGTAAAGTTAGTGTACATAACCATTGATGCAGATTCAGTTGTTTGACAAAGATTCGTCCAATTTGAAAATCGTTGTTGGGCAGGAAAAACCTACGTGTTTGTGGCCCCTTAACATGTTTAAAACAAAACTGATAACCAATTACATAACGGTTTTGCTTTAAACATGTTCAGGGGCCAATGACATAGGAGTTTTTTCCTGCCCAACGACAAATCTAGTCTCTCAATGGACGGGAATTACAACACTGTGGCCTACATGCATGGGGCACTGTAATGCATGCAATTATGTGTTACACACAAATTCAATGTCCAAATCAAGTTTTGAAAATATGCTTGTTTTGTGGATACATGTATTTACCAAACCCTATATAGTAATAAAAGAATGCTAAAAATCACAAAAATGCCCCTTTAAACGAAACTTTATGGAGGCAACATCAAACGGCCAACATTGACCACCCCATTTTTATGAGACAGAAAATAATAATAAAGTAAAATAAGACCATCACACAAGAAACGAAAACGGCTGCAAGAGTTAATCATAACTGAGACACAATCTGTATTCATGAAACCAACAAGTTGTAATCATTAACCATACACATTACATTACCCACCAAATATAAGTATTTGGTGATCAAATACTTGCAATAATCTCACCTGAAATAGTAAAGAAAATCTGGTGACAGTAACTCACACTTGAATACTATAATTAAACACCCAGCAAACACAAAACGTTTGAAAACAATGGCAAAAAGGTTGCTATAAATGTTGGGTTACATAAAGAGTATAAAACGTTTTAAAATGGATCATGGCCTTTCATATAACCCAACATTGAATGTTATCTTTTAAATGCTTTTATCAAAAACAAACAACAAATCAAAAACGGTCTTGTGTTTGCTGGGTGAGCTTATACTGTTCACCAAAAGTATTTGCTGATCAAACAGCTGTAGCACTCTCACTTTAGTAAAGAAAATCTAGTGATATATTTTGGTTGCTCTCAAGTTTGGTAGTGATGTAGGTGCATAGTTCACTGGTCGCAGTATTAAATTGTACTTGTAAATGAATACAATGTCATACACACAAGCGTAGCTCATGTAATGCATTCAAAAGCAGATTGTTGGCATGCCTGCGACGCAACATACAGTGGAAAATCATTGACATCATTTCCAAACTTGAGGTAAACCACAGTTGAATCTTTATCATTTAAAAAAACAAACAGTTTGAAAACTAATTCTGCAAACTTGTGTTTTCTTTTCATTATATGTATGTTATGAACTAATAAACGACCCAGATGTGGGTTAAAATGATGTTCCTGAAATCATATGACCCATTCCCATAAATCAGCATCATCAACCTTTTTTTTTCTTCAGATTTTAATATCTGTGTAAAGACTACAAAATAATTGTGACAATGACAACACATTTGCCTGTATTACATACAATTTTGAACATACAGTTTGTTAAGGGTTCTTTAGACCATGGAAGTAAGAGACTACTTCCATGTTAGACGTTAAAGTTATTGCAGTTTTGCCAAATTAAACGATGGTTACACATCACTGACTGAGAAAGGATGAACACTAGTCAGAAGACAATAACATTAATACCAATTCTCCTTTTCACAAATACTTTTATGCTTTAAAAAAAGTAACATGGGCGTCATTTCAGGGACTGCTTCCTCTAGTAAGTTGCATGTGCATTTTATAGCTATACTTGTTGAGTCACTATAAACTCATTACACCCCAATGGTCATTGGTGCAAACACCTCTTCTCAAGCTCTTTTTGAAGAGACCAGAGCATTCTACAGCTCTTGCTTATTTCAAAAGGCAGTCCCTGTGCCACATTCAAAATTATAACAAATAGCCCAGATTTTAGAAATTTGATACATCCGAAAATACAAAACCACATTTCAGATATTTGCATCTTAAAATACAAAATTTGACACCTTTCAAGAATTTTACCATTTTTCATGATAATCTTATGATTTTGAACGAAGTCAACGTCAGTAACCACTTTTTTTTTTAATTCTTCTGTGGTGCGTGCATGTGTGCTGTGCGTTTAGCTAGCATATATCTGCCAGCGTGACGCAGAAGTGCAACAATCACACTAATTGGCTGATCAACAAGCATGACAGCAACACATCCGAGATGATCTGATCCATTGGCCAACAACGCGAAGAAGGGGAGGATACCTCTCCTCGTCTACGCGATGCCCGGACCATAGAAGAATCAAAAACTTTACTTTAATGGCCAAGTAATGGAAAACAAAAAATTGAGATTTGTTGATACTTACATGAAGAAACATTAGGATGTATTCTTCAACTTAAAAAATACAACTTTTTACTAATCCCCCACCCCAATTTTTTCTTGATTTAAAAATCACCATGCCAAATTCCTTATTCAGAAGAGTCACATGGCTCAAGACAGCTGCAGCAAAGTGGCGGGATAATATGAGTTCAGATTGCGCTTGTACACGCATGATGACCCGGTACTCTCAATTCGGAATTTTACTTGGAGAGCAAAAAATATGGGATAAAAACATGTTTTTATGCAATTTTCTGAAAATCTGCACATTTTAGTACACATCTGACCTCGCACTGATATTTCTTGGTCCATTTGCTTTCTAAAATATACACTTTTATATACTTAGTAACATTAAACAATGGAGTTATAAAAGACAATAATTCCCTCACCCTACTCTCCACTTTATATCAATAAGGCCAAAGAAAAAAGGGATTCTGAGAAACCTGTGTGCTGTTTTGCCACATAGCTCTACATAATCATCTCATTGTGGGTCAATTTTTTTCCAAAATGGACTAAAACACAATCAGAAAAAGAAGAAGAAATGCAATGTAGCTAGTTTATTTTAAAAAAATGACACACTATTTCTTCTTCTTTTTTTGCCAAATGTTTCAGAACCAAACTTTTTTTTTCTTTGGCCTTACTGTCTACTTAATAATTCTGCTGTGAAGTTCTGATTATATTATGATCACCTTTAAAATACTTTGAATCGAGTTCTGAATTGTGGTAAACATGGTGCATATAGTTCATGTTTTATGCTTATAAACCGTATTAACAGTCTTCTGCTCCTTTGTATCTTTGAACCGCATCTTCAAATGGAAGCAAAGCCAGTACCCATAGAATTACTAGATGCTTATCAGTCCTGCTAATTTTATAATATGATCAATACTGATCACCTTTATGCTTTGAATATTGGAATTGTAGAGTTCTGGTGCTTTATAGTTCATGCTTCTGATTGCCATAAACATGATGCTTATGTATAGTTCATGGTTTTATGTCAACAATGGTGGATCCAGTATGGGGCAACACGGCACCTCCGAATTTATATTAAAATCATCCAACAAAAAATGGCTGTTTCTAGTTTCATCCAGCTTTAAAAATAAACCAAACCCAAAACAAAATCTGGGTCGGTTGGGCCCGTAGAACAGGGCTGTTTTTATCATGGCCCAAAATCTATAAATACCGACTGTAATCAGCAGACAAAAACAAGTTAATTTTGTGCACATTGGGCTATCCCAATTGAAATTCATACACCGCCCATGGAAGACATGACCTTAATCCCTTAGTCTCTCATGGGGATGTATGCATTTGAAATGGAATAGTCCATTTTTGCAACCTGTTCTAATGTTCTGCAATTAAATTACAGATGTCTGTGATAGTAAGGGCATAGATGTGGTGGTGATAGATGGTTTCACCATGGTGTGTATTATTATCAGGAATGTTTAAATTGATCAACATGCCCAACTTCAGGCAACATAATTAGTGCCCATATTGCAAAAAATGACCGAAAACTAATTGATTTTTAAAAATTTTACTTTTTGGTGCAAATATTTAGTTGCACCATTTTGTTCAAAAAAGGGGCTCAGAATGACTTCCATGTATGATATTACGCCCGCTAATTTGCCCCTAGATGACCCCTTAACTGGATGTGAGCAGTGGACTACAGCATAGATCTAGTAGCCTCCAGAGTAGCCTCCGCCTCCGCCTCCGCCTCCATAGCCACCTCCGCCTCCAGAGTAGCCCCCACCTCCAGAGTATCCTCCGCCGCCTCCTGAGTATCCTCCGCCACCACCACCACCGACAGGTTTGACCCATGTGGCTGCCGGTCCTTTATGTGTGGTCTCAAACTGGTATTCAACTTGATCGTTTTCATTTAGAGTCTTACGACCTTGTATGTCGATCTTTGAGTAGTGTACAAAGATGTCGCGGCCACCATCGCTTGATTCTATCATACCAAAGCCTTTCTGCTCGTTAAACCACTTCACCTGCCCTGTGTAAACGGGAGCTTGACTAGCCATTTTCTGTTATGAAGATCTCTGCGTTTCCTGGATAACAAGTATAAAAGCAATTAGAATTATTAAATTAGGCCAAAAAAAATCGTTGTGTTGCCCTCACGCTACCAAGGTCGTAATTGTGACCGTCCACGGCGAATGAGCCGTAAATTCCTCCCGCTGTCAATTTTGTTTTATTTCGTGTTTAAAAATAAACATCATAAACTTAAAAATGGTATATCATTGTACTTCAAACGATATACAGAAGCGGGGTTATGGTTTGTTAAACTTTGCTCCTTCAACAAAATTATTGCTTTTTACATTTTTACATGTGTCTCTTTTTCCACATTGTTGGCAATAAATATCAAACAGTCAAAATTGGCGGTCATTTCAAATCATCCCCCAAGTCAACGAGGTTTAAGAAAGTTCTCTCATTGTTAATTGTTGGTTATGCATACCTGTACAAAATACAATGCCTGGTAACCCACCACTTGATCAGGATTTAGCAATATAAGCCAACAAAGACCAGAGCTAATAAAAGTTCTATAGCCATCTAAGGTAGAAGCTTATTATCCACTTCAACAATAGGATTATTGATTAGTTTTTGACTATCGAAATGAGACGGATGTCGGGCCAGCTTAAGTTACCGATGAATATGACCTTCGTGATACATTTTACACGTAACTCAGAATACAATTTAGGGAATTTACTTTCGTTTGTGCTGCCGGGTCACAAATTGGAAAATTCCCAACCGGCATTTTTATTTTTATTTTTGTATACACTTTTTCTCATATTTTTCATATTTACGTGTTTTTCCCCGTTTTTTCCACCACCGAAAATCTTGCCGACTCGGTGGATCGAATTTAAAATGAACGTCGATGAATCTGACTTGTTTTGTGTACATAGCTAGTCTCTTGTCACTTGCTTGAAATCTCGATCACGATCTGTGCACGCCATGTGCAAGCCAGTCTGTGTTAAAGCCCATCGGAATATTAAGCGTAATATTTTGTTAATTAGTCCGTATATGGTCATTTTCACGGTAAAGGGTGTAACTTTGGATTTTTAACATTTTGATCCGTTGTGTTCTAATAAAGCCACAGAATTCCATGATTTTTGGCCACATAAGTCATCTAGTTAACAGCTACATGTACCTTGGGTAGCATAATCATCTTCGGGAGTTACTGCGTTCAGTTTTAGCAGGCTTAAATGTACCTAATATTGCCATTTTGAAAAACTATAAAAAACAGTAACATTATTTGTAAAACCCTGTGTTTTCTTCAGTTAGTTCATGGATAATTTTTCTTATCCTGAAAGTACGGTCATATGTTCAGTAAACACTGCCACATTAGATTTAATTGTGAACAGCCCTGTATTTTTGAGAACCGGACTTCGAGATTTGTCGTTTCGGAGGCTTCATTTTCCGTTAACAATTGTTAACAAACTTTGTGGGTATAGCTTTGGTTCATAATTCTTGGTTATTTCTTCACTTCTTCTTGATTCATAACAGTTGATATCTTTACTTGAAATGGGTAACAAAAATTAGTCGATTTGCAAGCTTTTAAAATTTTTATAAAATCTTGACTTCAAAGATAACTTTTAACGTTAACTTTTTTGAAGCCTCAGAAGCAAACTGTTCAGCAAGCTTGGGCAAATATAAATAAAAGAGCTCATCCAATCTATTTATCAAAATGTAGCAAAGTAGATCCTCAAGTCACTTGTTTTTAAATTGTGGAGATATATATCACCGTTTGAAAATGGGACCCCAATACAAACTTTCTGTTAACAATTGAAGCCTCCGAAACAAATGAAGCCTCCGAAACAACAATAAGGTTAATTATCATCTATGCATATCTAAATTGGTGTGTTCCATATTGATATCTGCATTGTAATTGTATTTGTTACATGATATGTGCAGAATGTCATAAATTTAAAAAAAAATTGATATTATATGGTTAATGTTTGAAAAATATACTGATACCCAAGAAAGCCCGTTTCGGAGGCTTCACATGCAAATAACACCATACTTAACAAATGGGTGAAAAAAATTACCATGTTATAAATCTACAATATCTGCCGCATAGAATCATTAATTCAATACACACAAGAAAATAACAGCTTAGATGATCCCAACAGTGTTGTTTTCAAAAAAACTACTTCTGCAATGTTTAACCATTGTTAACATGAAGCCTCCGAAACAAAAAAAAATGACTTGCTGTGATAATTTAATTTTTTCACAACTGAAATTCAATACTTCTTAGAAGCAAAGCATGAAAATTGGTAATTGTGATATTTTTTCCGACTTTTTCATGTCAACTTGTAGTAGTTAGCCAAATATTTTACTTTTATGATCACCTGTGTTGTTAACTGAAGCCTCCGAAACACAAATCGCTTGAATTGCCAATTCTAAAAATAACTCCAATTTCTGTGAAACTTGGCTGGGAGGTTCCTTTCAACAAGTAGTATTTGTACATGAAGTTAGACATTCAAATTATTTTAGGAACCCAATTAAAACTTAAAAAATATGTTTAAGGTTGGGAAATTTCCATTGCAAATGACCCTTGATGTTAAAAATTTTCAAAATTGCAATTACAAACATAGCAAAACATGGTATAAAATTTAACTTATATCTGTTGACTTACTTTTGGAATGGGATTTCACATGTATTCCAGCTTTCATGTCATAATTTTCTGAGCTTATGTAACATACATTTTTTCTTAGATTTTAACCAAAATGTTATGGAAATGTCAATTTTTTTATTAGAAATCAAAAGGTTTAAGCCTTAAAACATTATTTTACTGGAATTTAAGTTGCTTCTATGCATGATAATTACAGTAAACAAAAACATATTTAAGCGGTTTGAAATTTTGACCCTAAAAATCAAAAGTTACACCCTTTACTGTGAAAATGACCATATAAATTTATAATTCATTAATTTATCAAATCAAAATTCAAGAAGAAAATAAATAAATGTGTAATATTTTCACTCAAAATACACTAAAATATTTTGTAAATGTCTTTTGATGAATTACAAATATTGATGGATAGATTTATATGGTATTTTACCATTTTACGCTTTCAAATATTCATGAATATATTTCTGAAATTAAAAAAGTCTATCGGAATATTAAAAAAGCGTACTATTTTATCAGTCCGTATATTCATTAATTTATCAAATCAAAATTCAAGAAAAAATAAATAAATATGTAATATTTTCACTCCAAATACGCTAAAATATTCTTGAAATGTTTATTGATGAATAAAAATATTAATATAATGATTTACCAGTTCCCAATGTTTCATAAATATATTTTCAAAAATAAAAAGTATGTGATGCATCTCGCACGGTCTGAGGTCACCGCGGGAGGTCAATCGTTGTGTTTTGAATTCGTGTTGTTTATGGTACATGTACCGTTACCATGGATTTCGCGGTATGTATGACTGCAACTGCTGGTTCTAAAAACATATTTAGCTTTGTCAAAGCTGTATCTTTGACAAAAACCTTGCAAGAAATATATGGAGAAAGGGTGGAAGCTGGTAGCGTAGATGGTTTAGTGAATTGATATTTTGTTGTAACACTTCTGTATTTTGTGTGGTTTATATTCAGCTTATTATAACTCTACCTAAACTTTACAGAGTAAATATCCTAAATATGTGTTGGTGTACCATTATCTCAAGATCTTCAAAAAATCCCGACCGTCCGACCCACCCGTTTTTTGGCTTGTGAGGGCAACACAACATTTTGGGGGGCCTTATGCGAATCGCTCGGTTGTATAAATAAACGCCTACCAAAAAGTAATTACCCACTTTATTACATATTTGTGACCGTCCACGGCGAATGAGCCGTAAATTCATCTCCCGGTCAATTTTGCCATAGACGTCCGTAATTGAGAATTATAAATCCCCAAATCAAGAATCAAAATATTATTCTTCAACTAGAGCGGTTCTCGGCTTGCGCGGTTCTCGACGCAAAGCGTCGGCCGCAATGCCTCCACCTTGAGGCGTATCATGTTGAATGTACCCAACCAAGTTTCATGCCCATACGACGGTTTTTAGTAATTTGACCTCAGATGACCCCTGTGTGAACCCAGATGACCCCAAAATGTCCATCCAAAAATTTAACTTTAAATGTTGACTGTATCCACCAAGTTTCATGCCCATACGACAGTTTTAAGTTATTTGACCTCAGATGACCCCGGATGACCCCAACATGACCATCCTAGAATTTAACTCTAAATGTTGACTGTAGCCACCAAGTTTCATGCCCATACGACAGTTTTAAGTTATTTGACCTCAGATGACCTCTGTGTGACCCCAGATGACCCCAAAATGACCTTCAAAAAAATTTGGTTCTAAATGTTTTACAGTACCCACCCCTACGACAGTTTTTGCTAATTTGACCTCAGATGACCCCTAGATGACCTTGGGTGACCTTGACCCACTAACCAAACCTCCTGGAATTTGAAGACCGCCAATGACCATCCCTCCACCAAATTGCATCACTGTACACCAAGGTTCATGCCCATACAACGGTTTTTGCTAATTTGACCTCAGATGACCCCTAGATGACCTTGGGTGACCTTGACCCACTAACCCAACCTACTGGAATTTGAAGACGCTGAACCACCATCCCCCACCAAATTGCATCACTGTACATCTTACCAGTTACGAGAAATTGCACCCGCAAGCTCGGACGGACAGATGGACGGACGGATGGACGGACGGACAACCAGGAAACATAATACCTCCGGTGGAGGCATAATAAGAATTATGTTCAGGAGATGTCCAATTCATTTGATTGAGGGAGAATGGGTGATACATAAAATATTATGATAGCCTTGGATGACCTCTGCATCATAACGCAGGTAATACATACACATGTATACATAAAGGTATTTATAAAGCGCCTAATTTAAAATTTATCAAAGCGCTGAACAAGGAGAGAAAGGATGGAAAAAGAAAAAAAAAGAAACACAGCGGAACAAGAAAGAAGCTAACTGAAAAGGTGAGTTTTCAGTTTCTTCCTGAAAACTGGAATTGATGGAGACTCCCTGATGGCTTTAGGGAGTTTGTTCCATTCCCTTGGGCCAGAGACAGAAGGTATTTAAACCAGATCCTCTATGTGCCCTAGGCTGACTAAGCAGAGTCTTAAAGTATCGGAAGAAGATCTTAATTCTCTTCCGGGAGCATAGGCTGAAAGAAGGTCACAAAGATAATTAGGGGCACGGCCCTGAGAGCACTTGAAAACATAAAGCAGAAGTTTAAAAAGAATTCGGTCCTGGATTGGAAGCCAATGCAATTGAATGAGAAGGTGGAGGTAATGGATGTCATCTTTATTAAGCTCCCTTGCATACGATGAATGAAGTGTTTTCTATAGGGCCTACCTGTGCGGCTTACATGTATACAATTTCACTTCATATTTTCAAGACCTGACTGCTTATCTGATGTGCGCATTTTAGTTAGCTTTTTATACACAAGAAAATACAGTAAACTTTAACTTTGTGACCATCTAAATCGAAAAATTTTGCAAGGGCACTACCGCACTAGCTTGTTTAAAATTTTTTTTTTTAATCGGAATCTGATCGGGCCGATTTTGGAATCCAAATATCTAATCGGTTTTTACCCAATCGATAACACAATGCAAAGGAGTAGTTAATAATGATACCTCCACTCTACTCAAATACCACTTTTTTGGGGTAATATAGAATAGGGCCAGAGCCAAAAATGGTCATCACTCTAACCTAAAATTTAGAATTTGTCACAGGAGTGAATTTCTTCTGGTGTGGGGTATAACATTTGGACAGTATTTATTGTGGGACAATAGAGCACATCAGACATATCGAACTGCATTCTGAATACGAAGAATGTCCTTCTGATATCAAATAAATTTGATTTTTTGAAATTCACAATGTAATACACATTTTATGGCAAATGATTAAAAATTTATATTTTGATATTTAACAGTTACTCGAAGTAAACTTTATAAATCTGATTATTTATACTTAAAATGTATGTAGGTGGGATAAAAAGCCGACGATCAATTGAAAATTTTGCCCTTTCGTATTGAAGATATGGAATTTTTTTCCCAAAACTCAAAAACAAAAATTAGAGGTCTTTTGGGAAAAAAATCCATATCTTCAATATGAAAAGTAAAAATTTTCAATTGTTCGTCGGCTTTTTCTCCCAGCTACATACACTTTAAGAATATATTATTAGATTTATAAAATTTACTTCGAGGACTGTTATATATCAAAAATGTGAAAAATATCAAATTTTAATTTTTTTTAATTTGTATTATATATCGTGAATTTCAAAAAATGAAAATTATTTGATATCAGAACTTTAGACATTCTTCGTATTCAGAATGCAATTCGATATGTCTGGTGTGCTCTCATGTCCCACAAAAATACTGTCGAAACGCTCATTCCAGATCCCTTAATAGACTACTAACCAAAGATTATGAATCAGCAAACAAAAAGTAAAATTTGCCCATCAATTTCGGAATGCAAGCAATAAAATACACACATGGTGCCCTCTCGGTGTGACGGGGTACTGATGAAAATCAGGGTATTATTCCCCCTTTTAAAGTGATTCAATTGCTCTTTTTGTTGATTTTGCCATGGTGGACAAAATTCTGTCCCTCCACATTCTTTCCCGCCACATTGACATGATTTTAAAAATTTAATGAGCATACGGTAGCCTACCGTACTATAAAGAGGGGGTGAATTTAATGTTTGGAAAAATGTTTTATCCCAGTACTTTTGATAACAAATGTACTGTGTTCACAAATACATGAAGTTTATCATTCCGTCCCGCCACATCAATAGATTGGTGTTACCGTGGGCAACATGTTGATTCTTTGGACTATTTTTCTTGTGTGTGAATACAGTGAATGTAGTCTGTAACTTACTTGTTTTTATTAAGAACATAAAGAATCCATAAAACAAACAGGCACAGAGCTACAATTCAAAAGGTCTATCAAAATTCTGTCCTGCCACAAACAGGAATTTTGGCTTTGGCCCAATAGGGACTTAAAAAAAAAAAAAAAAATGGAAAAATTAGTTTGTTCAAATCACTAAATGAATGCATAATTATAATATCATCACCCTCTATAACCAAAGGGCCTACATCATAAACATGTTTCTCATTTGCAATTTTGATTTCTGAGTAATAAACCCGTAATTAATCAAATTTCCAGCCGCATTCTTCATGAACTTGTGGAATATATCAGTTCTCTTTTGTTACCTGAGAACTCTAGCTTCGAATTTGCACACGATAGTTACGCATTTGAGTACTTTACTATGGTTTTTCAGTCGGACAGCGGTGCAATTTTTTACACCGGAGGTTATTTATTCTGTTAATGTTGAAATTTGGATGAAAGTTATTTCGATGAGTCAACTGTATCTTTTGAGCAAGATTTATGTATTTTGGACAGTCTAAAATTTTGCTGAAGTGTAATTTTAGCAACATTTTTGATGCAATTGCCTGTCGTGATCGGCTGTGTTTACTTCTGAAGTTCCATTGCTTTACACGGTGTCATGCTTCAGCAAATCCGACTAGATTTTGAATGCAATGGTCTCTAGCCTAGAATGTGAAGCTATCAGTGAGCAAATTCTTGGCTAGAGTTCTCGAGCAACTCTTTTGATGTATTCCACAAGTTAATGAAGAATGCAGCTGGAAATTTGATTAATTTAATATATGGGTTTATTACTCAGAAAATCAAAATTCGGTTTTCAGTTTTGGCTTTCTTTACTCAAGGGTAGGTAGATTCACATCATTGATTATAGAGGGAGTCCTTTATAGCATACAAAAATGTATCATCATGGCATGCCATGTGAGCAAAATTTGGCAGTGTACTTTACTGTGTAAACGTATGGGGGAAAAATTCAACATTCATTTTTATTCTTTATAAATCCCATGTTGTAAAATCTCTTATATCAGGTTGTATTCACAGATGCCTAAATAACCACACACACGCAACTGGACATAAGGCCAAAAAAAAAATGTTTGTTTGTCCATAGAGGTTTTTTTTTTTTTTTCACTTGAAACTGACAATTTGAAGACTGGTAAATAAGTCAAAACACACAGCACTTTACTGGTTTAACTCTTGAGATGGTTCTGCATGATATACTGTTCATTTTCTTTACATTTTCTTTCTTTAAATTTATACTAACCACTGTTTTATACGATGTCCCATCGATGCCAAAAAAAAATCAAAAAAAAAAAAAAAATTTAAAAAAAAAAAAATTTAAAAAAAAAAAAAAAGACACGGTCGGGACCAGGGTACACGGTCGGTCGGACGTGGACAAACAAACAATTTTTTTTAGGCCTCATGAAAGTAAAGCGCATTTTAGCTAAAATGGTTTAAAATTTAGCACAGGTTTCAATGGGAATCATGCTATATTTAATGGCAAGCCATGATTAGGAGGTGAACAAACTTTTTGTGATCCAAAAAATTGCAATTGCCATTTGCCAATGCAAATTTTGTAGTGCTGTAATCGATAAGCTTTCTGGGTATCGATATGTCGGGAGGCAAACATCCGACATGTCGATACTATTATCGATACTCACGCAGTTTGAAACAGGGATTTGAGTTTAGGGGATCTGGAGGGGCTGGAGATCGTGAAGACGACATGATGCATGTATTCCAGTGCTGTACGGTGCGACCATTTTAGGTGCAATGGCGACTAGATTTTTTCTGATGGCGACTAAATATTCAATCCCTGGCGCCAATGGCGACCAACTATTGAAGCTTTTAATCGCCAGCAAATGCAAAACATGTACATGTATGTAATTGTAATGTAGCATTCAAGAGTATGAATGTATGCTATGAATATATGCATTTATCATGTCTCAATGGGGACTTCCTGGAAAACATATAGGCCTACACTGTACATTGTACATGCTGTGTAAGAAGTATGTAGAGTTCAATGGGAATATGTAGATTGAGTACAGCAGCTATGAACATTCAACGCACATGGCTGTTCAGTTAACTTGGCACCACATATTTTTTACCTGGGAGCAAAATTTGGGCGCCTAAATTTATAAAGTTAGGAGCCATTGGCTCCTAAATCAGGTTTTGCACCGTACAGCACTGATGTATTCTAGATGTAAAGCTCACCTTGGAATTGGGAGACGGTAATTTGAGTATTTGACGGTAATTTGAGACCTGATTTGAGATAATCTAAGCATGTGTGCCATGTCGCTTTGTGTATCGATACTGACATTGAGTGTTTCGACATGTCGGAAGTCTATGTATTTTCCGACTATCGATACTTACGACAATCGATTACAGCACTAAAATTTTGGCAATAAAAAGGCGACATACTTTTGGTCATAGATAACTTTGTAATTATTTAACCTGCAGACATGGTTGAACCGTCATTTTTTAAAGAAAATTGTCATCTTTCATTTTTAAAATTGCATTTTTAAGGAGATATTCTAAAGTTCAAAATTGTATGATTCTACATGTACCTATCAAGGGCTGTAATTTGATATAAAATGATGTGGTTTGATGACAAATTTGAATTCACTTTTCACTTGTATAGGGCCCTATGGTAGTAGGGCACCCTGAGTAAGGATAAACACTTGTGCTGAACGTCAAATTGGTCACTTATCGCTCACTGTTCAAAATGTGACATCTACACCAATTACAGTCCCTAAACGGTCTACTTTTAGCCGACCTCAATTCAAACATTTAGCAGGGATGTGAGAGTTCCGCGTTTGCCCGCGTTTTTAGCTTGCCTGCGTCGCGTTTTTATTTTTCCCAAACTAAAAATCCACATTTTGCTTTTTCCCCAATGATTTATACATTATACGTTGTCCGTCCATCTGTCTTCCATTAATTTAATGTACGAGACTAACTTACGTTGCGTGTATTAAACCTGCATATGAGACTAATTTGCGAAAGACCACCGCATGTATATGGTCATTTTCACAGTAAAGGGTGTAACTTTTGATTTTTAGGGTCAAAATTTCAAACCACTTAAATATGTTTCTGTTTACTTACTTTACTGAAATCATGCATAGAAGCAACTTAAATTCCAGTAAAATAATGTTTCAAGGCTTAAACCTTTTGATTTCTAATAAAAAATTTGACATTTCCATAACATTTTGGTTAAAATCTAAGAAAAATGTATTTTACATAACCTCAGAAAATTATGACATGAAAGCTGGAATACATGTGAAATCCCATTCCAAAGTAAGTCAACAGATATAAGTTAAATTTTATACCATGTTTTGCTATGTTTGTAATTGCAGTTTTGAACATTTTAACATCAAGTGTCATTTACAATGGAAATTTCCAAACCTTAAACATATTTTTTAAGTTTTAATTGGGTTCCTAAAATAATTTGAATGTCTAACTTCATGTACAAATACTACTTGATGACAGGAACCTCCCAGCCAAGTTTCACAGAAATTAGAGTTATTTTTTAGAATTGGCCATTCAAGCGATTTGTGTTTCGGACTTCGGAGGCTTCAGTTAACAACACAGGTGATCATAAAAGTAAAATATTTGGCTAACTACTACAAGTTGACATAAAAAATAGGTAAAAATATCACAATTACTAATTTTCATGCTTTGCTTCTAAGTATTGAATTTCAGTTGTGACAAAATTAAATTATCTCAGCAAGTCATTTTTTTTGTTTCGGAGGCTTCATGTTAACAATTGTTAAACATTGCAGAGGTAGTTTTTTTGAAAACAACAGTGTTGGGATCATCTAAGCTGTTATTTTCTTGTGTGTATTGAATCAATGATTCTATGCGGCAGATATTGTAGATTTATCACATGTTAATTTTTTCACCCATTTGTTAAGTATGGTGTTTTTTGCATGTGAAGCCTCCGAAACAGGCTTTTTGGGGTATCAGTATATTTTTCAAACATTAAACATAATGTCAAAATTTTTGTTAATTTATGACATTCTGCACATATCAAGTAATAATTACAATCAGTGTTCGATTTTCATCTATTTTTTTTGTGTAGCAAAAATTGCTACTCACTTTCAGATTTGAGTAGCAATTCCAAAATTTTGAGTAGCAGTTTGTTTTCACCATATTTTATCGATTTTTTTGTATTTTCTTATCTTCTCACAGATTACTCAATCCCAGTACTCAATGCTTAAAAATGTTATGCAACTGCAGTGTTGCAGACCGAATGTGGTTCAAAATTCGCACCTAAACTTCCTAAGCTGATTATCGTGTGCCCTTTCTAAACACAAATTTTCCTTCAGTAATCAAGAGAAGTCCTACATTTTTGAGTAGAGGAAACTCACTAATTTACTAGCTGAAGCATTAAAATAATGTGAGGAATCTATGAAATCCTAAAAATCTTGTATAATTTTGGAAGATTGTCACCAAGGACACATGATATTTCCATCTCACCACTGAACTATACACCATATAAACACTGCTACTTCTATGACGTCATAAAATTAATATGCACGTTTTTAGTTATCTGGTAATACATGGCAGTTTGTAACACAACATGTCATGGAAAAAAAAATTTGCATACAAGGGAGGATACTGTATTTAGTTTAATGGCGTAAACATCATGATTTAGGGACTTTTGGGTCATATTTTTGTCATTATTTTCTTGGAAATGGAATTTATGGAAACATTTTTGACTTTGACAAATGGCAACTTGCAAATGATGGTATATCAGCGTGGTTCACGATCGCAAGTAGGCATTTTCCCCCAATTTTTTGGGATCGCATTTTTTGCTACTGGTCTGTGTAGTTGAGTAGCAGTTTGTAAAAAATGACTCGCATTTTGCGATGCGAATCCAGGTAAATCGAACACTGATTACAATGCAGATATCAGTATGAAACACACCAATTTAGATATATATGCATAGATGATAATTAATCTTAAATTGTTGTTTCGGAGGCTTCATTTGTTTCGGAGGCTTCAATTGTTAACGGAAAGTTTGTATTGGGTCCCATTTTCAAACAGTGATATATATCTCCACGATTTAAAAACATGTGACTTGAGGATCTACTTTGCTACATTTTGATAAATAGATTGCATGAGCTCTTTTATTTATATTTGCACAAGCTTGCTGAACAGTTTGTTTCGGAGGCTTCAAAAAAGTTAACGGAAAAACGGCTCTTTGAAGTCAAGATTTTATAAAAAAATTTAAAAGCTTGCAAATCGACAAATTTTTGTTACCCATTTCAAGTTAAGATAACAACTGTTATGAATCAAGAAGAAGTGAAGAAATAACCAAGAATTATGAACCAAAGCTACACCCACAAAGTTTGTTAACAATTGTTAACGTAAAATGAAGCCTCCGAAACGACAAATATCGAAGTCCGGTTATCAAAAATACAGGGATGTTCACAATTAAATCTAATGTGGCAGTGTTTACTGAACATATGACTGTACTTTCAGGATAAGAAAAATTATCCATGAACTGAAGAAACACAGGGTTTTACAAAAATGTTACTGTTTTTTATAGTTTTTCAAAATGGCAATATTAAGTACATTTAAGCCTGCTAAAACTGAACGCAGTAACTCCCAAAGGCAAAGCTGATTATGCTACCCAAGGTAGCTGCTAACTAGATGACTTATGTGGCCAAAAATCATGGAATTCTGTGGCTTTATTAGAACACTACGGATTAAAATGTTAAAAATCCAAAGTTAATACACCCTTTACCGTGAAAATGACCATATTTCAAGTTTATATCATGAACATGTCAAATGCATGTGGCAATCACTGGGCGCGATACCAGTCTTGATTGGTCTACCCAGAATTCCTGTAGATGAAGATCACAAACCCTACGTTGCAATGATCAATGCATGCATGCAAATTGCATTACACATGCACACATGTACGATTGTACGTGCGCGGCTAGGTACATGTGTATGCATGTCACATGACAAGCACAGTCATGCTGCATGACAGTACACACACAGGGAAGGAAATTTCTCAGTTTAACCTCAAAATATCCTTTTAAAACCCACTGAAAATCATCACGTTTATCTTTCTCAATTTAAAGAACAATATGGCACCAAGAATTTACATGTGCGGTGACATGCCTTCTTTATATTTGAAAAAATGTGGTGCGAAAGAATCAATAATTATTGTTCCGAGTCGAGGTCAAAAAGTACGCGCCTTTGAATTTTCATAATTGCAACGCATGTACACTTACTTCCTGTGATCCACCTATGTAACAACGGATTTTCCGTTTATAAGTCAGCGATGAATATCTTTCTTCAGTATCTGGCTACCAAATTTCAGCCTCAGGAGTGGCTTCCAACCTATGAAATTCGGTTAAAATTGAGAGCAAAATACAAATCGACAATAAGTCGTTGTTACCACAATGGGAAAGGGCTAATACTCTACCCCACACCAACAGGCGGAGAAGGATTTTAATATTAATGAAGTGACGTCATGCGACGTATGTCGGGAATATTCATCACTATGTAAAAAAATTGGTCATTGATATTTCAGCTAAAAGGGGCTGTCCCGGGGGGCTGTGCAATAATTATGACAATCGCTTGCCCCCCCCCCTCGGCCTGCCAAAAATCGCTTGCCCCCCCTCTCGGCCCGCCAAAAATTATCCCCCCCCCCTTGTGCATGCCAAAATAGAGATATATGTTGCGAGCGCAGCGAGCAGGAAAATTTGCATATTTACGCGTTTCCGTACTGTTTTCCTGAGTTTTTAGAGCGTTTTATTTAAAAGGCACCCCATGAATGTGTGCCAAAAATCGCTTGCCCCCCCCCTCTAAGCTTGCCAAACTTGCCCCCCTTTCGGCTCACCAAAAATGTCTTGCCACCCCCACCCCCAAATTTAACCCTCCCCCCAGGGCTCATAATTATTGCACAGCCCCTAGCATTGGCTTAGGAAGATTTTCAACATGGGGGGTGGTTGAAACTTGAAAAAAAATGGTGGGCCACCCTGGGTGTGCGGAGTCAGAAAATTTTGCAAAATATATAGGTCACAAACAACCATTTTGCCTCTATATTTGTATTTTATCACACTTTTTAACTTCACCTATGATTATTGGGGGGGCTGAAAGCCCGGGGAGGCGCAGCAAAAAATTTTGGTGGGTATGTTCCCCCGGAATTTTGAGGCTAATTGCCTAAATCATTTTTTGTAATTTTGAGAACAAAGTAGGCCTACATGGTTCAAGCATGCATTTAAACATATCTATATTCACCAATCTTTGGGCACAAGAACAAAGGGACCGTTCACAAACACTTGTAAGGGGGGGGGGCCTGATGCAAAAAAATTTTATCGCAAACATTTTTCAGGGCCCGCCTTTAATTTAGAGACCTCGAAAATTTCAGGGCCCCCCTCATTTGACATGAAAATTATCGGTCAACCCCATATAAAAGCATATTAAATCAATAATCCCAGAACAAATTGTGGTCATTTTTTCAGGCCCCCCCCCTTAGGAGGGTCAAAAAATTTCAAGGCCCCCCTTTTTGCATCAGCCCCCCCTTACAAGTGTTTGTGAACGGTCCCAAATGATACTGATACTTGAATGAAAGGGAATAATCCGAAATAATTAGGGTGATTCGTAATATTGATCCATGCTTGAACCACATTGTTATTCGTTCTCAAAATTACAAAAAACAGATGATGGTGGATGCGATATCGCTATTTTTGACGTCGCCATTGGATTAACACATAATCATGAAATCTTCACAAACAATTCTAAATTTGTTATGTGGTGTCAAAGCAAAATTATCTTACTCTAAAACCGTTGGGGTTCTGCAAAGTACCCCACTGCAAGTATGTTAATTGTCCATTTATAATCGCTAACCGTGTATTGTGAATGGGGCTGTCAGCCCTGTATCTTCGCCAGCCTCGTACGTCCGTGTTGCGTGTCCTATGCCGCCTGACAAAAAACAAATGAAAATGACTTAGGGACCGATCGTTATTTACGGCAGGGGGGAATGGGTGTTTTGGCAAAAATATCGACAAAACATTTCGCGTTCCCCCTTCGCGTCCGCTCAAAATTTTCGCGTTCCCCTTGTTTTCCCAATTTTCTCCATTTAAAATTTAACAATCCCCCTCCTGGTTCAACTAAAATTTCAGGTTCCCCCCTCAAGACCACAAAAAAATTTCGTGTTCCCCCTAAATTTACCCATTCCCCCCCCTGCCATAAATAACGATCGCTCCCTTAGGCACGTTAGCGTATAGCAGGCTGGCGATATTTTCCTAATCATAAAGGGGTGGTGCAATATTTATGTGTATACCCGCGGTCTGGTGAATTATAGGTGGGGGCAAAGATTTTTTGGCAGGCCAAAGGGGGGGGGGGCAAGCATTTTTGGCAGGTCGAAAGGGGGGTCAAGCGATTTTTGGCAGGTCAAAAGGGGGGCAAGCGATTTTTGGCACAGATATTTTGGGCACCATTTCTATATTACGCCCTTAAAAGGTGTAGGAAAACGTTAGGAACACATTCAAATAGGCCTATGCAAAATTTCCTGCTCGCTGCGCTCGCATTATATGAAAAGACAGTTTACGGTTTGAAATTCGGGTTCCCCAAAATCTTGCATGTGTAAGGGGGGGGGAGAATTTTTGGCACGTCAAAAGGGGGGGGTAATGTTTTTGGCACATCAAAAGGGGGGAAAAGATTTTTTGGCACGGCCAAAGTGATGCGATTTTTGGCTGACCATTTTGAAAATTCACCACCCCGGGCGGGGTACACATAATTATTGCACAGCCCCTAACGGTACCCTAACCCTAATTTCCTAATCCGACGAGACACCACATGACTTAGGCCTATTACAGTTGCTTAAACGGATAGGCGCTACCTAGGCCAAAGCATTTTTTATTTGACAATTTTTCCGCCCTTTATTTTTTAATGATTTTTTTTTGCCGCCTCTTCCTCTTCCTTTTTGCCGGCCTGTTTTTACCCCGGGAGTAATAATTTGCAATCGCAACAGGCGAATATTGGGGTGCAAATTGCACTGCGATAGGCCTATAGGGCTTATTCCGGGGGGCTCAACTTGTACTGCGTGCGGCGAACTTGGGGACTAAGAACTGATTTACGGACAAGAATTTTTGGCGGGTCCAAAGGTTGGGACAAGCGATATTTGGCAGGTATATTTTTACTTCATCATGTAGCGGCGAAATTTTTCTTTCTAATACATTAGTTCCGATCTGAAAGTTTAAAGCGATATTACAGACTCATCACTTTCCGCATCTGACTGTTTCTCTATTTTTACCGCTCTCTTTTTTCCCCCCCCCCCCCCTTTTTTTTTTTTTTTTTAATAGCGCGGCATATAGGCCGAATGCCGACTTTTGTTATTCGCGCGTTTTAGGATTTTTTTCGCTAGGCCTATATCTACTGAAGATAGGCCTAGCATTTAGAATCTCATAATAGTCCCAAATTAACGCATATAGCCCCAAATTAAACCAAAACAAAATGTCGCAACATTTGCAATTTTAATTTGATTCTCAGTAGATCATCACCAGTAGGCCTATAATTCGATTCGAAAGTATATATCTCGCGCGCGTTTTACTAGAACTTGTGAATGTGATCTCTACAAATTTGTACGGAAAATGCGACAATTTGAGTGATATTTACGATTATATGCGCATGAACAAACGAGGTCAGAAAGCGGTTAGCAGTCGGATGTAAACACAGGAAAATGTGACCTTTTTATATAGCACTAATTTCCTGAAAAATTAGTCGGACCTAAAATTTGTAGTCATTTTCAGAAATGTTATGCAGAATTTTGTTCTAGTTAGGCCGTGTAAAATTAATATTTTGGTTCTCGTCCCTCCCTCCTCAATTTCTGGGATTTGTCAGATTTTTTTTTTTTTTTTTAGATTTTTCAATTTTTTTAGACTTTGGAATGATTTATGAAATCTTCATACATATAAATAAGTTTATTAGAGAACAAGCATCCCTTCCAAGTCTTTTTGTGGTACTCCCTCAGAATCTCACATTTGAAAAAAAAAAAAAAAGGGGGCCTCATCGTTTCCTCGAGCACTGTTGGAGAAGACCGAAAACTACTGACAATGCTAATTTTACATTGGAAAACAAAACAAACAAAAAAACACCTCCCTCCCTCATCAATTCATGAAAATCCTCTGGACGAGAACCAAAACATTAATTTTATACGGCCTTAAGATGATATCAAATATATATTTCAAAGTTGGACGTAACTCGTCTTATGGCCAAAACGCGTGACCCCTATTTAGCACGTAAAGTCTCTGGAAAGCTTTTCTGTGGTATGTACCCTTTATCTCGTTGAGCAGACAAAAACGACAACCAACGGGCATTTAAATTTGAGCCTATCTGCAGTTGATAGCAAAATCACACTTATCCGACAAACACCAAAATGACATAAAACAGATAGAGAAAGGTAAATGCTTTATTTCAAAGTTTGTTTCAGTGTCATACAGTATTCGGTTCTTGAGATATTTCAATTTTAATATTACCCATGTAAATCAATGCAGGAGCTCTATAGACACCGGCACCAGAATCGAGCAAATTACGGCATGTCTCGCCACATTTTCTTTTTGTATAAAAATCGGCACTAGGCCGAATGCAAAGCTATAAAGAAATATTAAAATGACGAAGCTGACCAAAATTGCTATCTTCAGAAGAAAGCAAGCAAAAAAAAAATATTAATATTAAAAACAAACAAAACAAACAAACAAACATTGCCTAGCACGCGTTGTAGATGATGATTCAGTACGGCGCGAAACGGTAAAACTGCATTGAACGGGGTTACGCGCTCAGAGAAAAATCGGCATGCCGACTGCAGAGCTATAAAGAAATGTAAAAATAACGAAGCTGACCAAAATTTTAAACGGCACTTATAAAGCAGAGATTATCATCTGCCTGTTTCTCTATTTTTACCTCCGATTTTTTTTCTCCCTTTTTTTTAATAGCGCGGCATAGGGCCTATAGGCCAAATGCCGATTTTTTAATTCAGGCAGAGTAACCGTGCGAGTTTTAGGATTTTTTCGCTATATCTACTGAAGATAGCATTTAGAATCTCATCCCGATTCATTGCATCTTTCTACTCTAGAATTAATGTCTTTCCTTATTATCTCTAACTTCTTCCTTTATCATGTAGCGGCGTATTTTTTCTTTCTAATACCGGCCTACATTTGTTCCGATCTGAAAGTTTAAAGCGATATTACAGACTCATCACTTTCCGCATCTGACTGTTTCTCTAATTTTACCTCTTTTTTGCCCCCTTTTTTCTTATAGCTTGGCATATAGGCCGAATGCCGAGAAAGATCATTTGGTATATTTTATTTATATTTCATGTTTGTTTGTCTGTCTGTTTGTTTGTTTGTTTGTTTTTTATCTACCCAAGATACCATTTACGATGCGATTCGCAAATCGGCACCCGTTGCGACATGCATCATCCTCTGTGAACACGCGCGAGCCCACTTCCGGCATGCATCATTTACGATCTGCATCATTTTCTCGAACGCGCCCGTAAAAGGCTATCTTCTAAAGATAGCATTGCAGGCCTAATAAATAAATAGCATTTAGAGTCTCATCCCGATTCATTGCATCTTTCTACTCTAGAAGCAATGTTTTACATTAATTTCTCTAAATTTTTACTTCATCATGCGGGGAATTGTTACCTCCTTTTTTGCCCCCTTTTTTCTTATAGCTTGGCATATAGGCCGAATGCCGAGAAAGATCATTTGGTATATTTTTTTTTATATTTCACGTTTGTTTGTCTGTCTGTTTGTTTGTTTGTTTGTTTGTTTTTTATCTACCCAAGATACCATTTACGGTGCGATTTGCAAATCACCCGTTGCGACATGCATCATCTTCTGTGAACACTCGCGAGCCTGTGCTTACGGCATGCATCATTTACAATCTGCATCATTTTCTCGGAACGCGCCCGCAAACGGCTATCTTCTGAAGATAGCATTGCAGGCCTAATAAATAAATAGCATTTAGAATCTCATCCCGATTCATTGCATCTTTATACTCTAGAAGTAATGTTTTACATTATTTTCTCCAAATTTTTACTTCATCATGTAGCGGCGAGTTTTTTCTTTCTAATACATCAGTCCCGATCAGAAAGTTTAAAGCGATATTACAAACTCATCACTTTCCGCATCTGCCTGTTTCTCTATTTTTACCTCCCCCCCCCCTTTTTTTTTTTTTTTTTTTAATAGCGCGGCATATAGGCCGAATGCCGATTTTGTTATTCGCGCAGAGTAACCGTGCGCGTTTTAGGATTTTTTTCGCTATATCTACTGAAGATAGGCCTAGCATTTAGAATCTCATATAGTCCCAAATTAACGCATATAGTCCCAAATTAAACCAAAACAAAATGTCGCAACATTTGCAATTTTAATTTGATTCTCAGTAGATCATCACCAGTAGGCCTATAATTCGATTCGAAAATATATATCTCGCGCAGGGGACAATGAAAACATAGGCCTCAGTGCATTTTATTTCAGCTATATAGCCTACTAGTATTCAGTAGGTAGAAGAAAAAACCACATGCAATTAAAATTATAAAGCAAAACAAAATGTAGCAACATTTGACATTTTAATTTGATCTTCAGAAGATAGCAGTAACATGATTCTATAAAATATCGCTTTTGGGTTCATATACCACTAAATCCGCCTGCGAAGCGGTTTCCGGTAAAAGTTTATCACGCCTAGTAGTCCCAAACTTTGCATAAAAATTCTAGAAAATCGGTACAATATTAACAATTTTTAGCACTCGAAAAGAGTGAAATTCGCTCCAAAAGAGTAAAATGCCCATTGCCCATACTCTCTAAGCCTACGGAGCCACATGCTCAACATAATAAGGGTCAACTCTCCGAGGCTTTGGGCTGGCCCTCTGGCTCCTTGAAATAGTGGAATTAAAAATGAAAAAGCAATTTTAAATCTAAACTTTTAGGACCATAATAGCCCTGTCATTATAAGAAAACGGTGGAATCTACAGAGAGTAGCCTATACCAATGAGTTTTACACTTGATTGTAGGCTTATACGCGGTATTTTCTTTCCATCCATTTTACCATCTGTCGTATTGAGCTTATATGGACACATCAAAACATTGCTATGTCATTTCATCATGTTCAAGTTGGTAGCTTGATACCTCTTTACTCATTTTCCCACCATATCATCTAAACCATGAAATGGTATCAGTCTATATAATGTGTAATAGTATGTTACTATAGCTTACTTGCTTATGAACTGACTAACTAACCTTTTGGTCTGAAATGGACATAGGCCTATCTCGAAATGCTATGAAGGTATGACCCCGAGTGGTGTCATGAAAGAGAAAAAAGTAAGGAATATTACGAAAAATTTTCCCCTGAAAATAATTTCCCCACCGGGGTGCCCCCACCCCCACACGGACGGACTAAGCTTTCACTGCAGCCACATGATTCAGTGCGGTATAATCACTATAGTTTTAAAACTCCCAGGATCTAAGAGACCGTTCACAAACACTTGTTAGGGGGGCTGATGCAAAAAAGGGGGCCCTAAAATTTTTGACCCTCCTAAGGGGGCCCTGAAAAAAACGACCACAAATTTTCCTGGAAAAATTGAGTTTATATGGTTTTCTATGGGGTTGACCCATAATTTTCATGTCAAAAAGGGATGGCCTGAAATTTTTGAGGTCTGTAAGGGGGGGGCCGAAAAATTTTCGCGATGAAATTTTTTTGCATCAGCCCCCCCTTACAAGTGTTTGTGAACGGTCCCAACGGTCTGTGCTCGACATCATGAAAAAAATGCCAACAAAAATTCCTCCGTATTGTTCAGAATATTGAATTAGACCCCGGGACTAGACCTCCGTGGATGCAGTTTTGTTACTTTCGATCACATTAAAGGTCTATTCAGTCATTTTCAGTGATTTGCTCATCCGGAGAATCGTAAAAATCATCCTAATTCAGATTTTTGGACCTTCGGTAGGGCCTATAGTGTTAAATAAGATGTGTTTTCGGTATTCAGTGGTGTACCGTGGCCGCTCCTACCCCGGGGGGCTGAAGAAAATTCAATTTTGCCGCCCCTTTCTCAACAGCTCGAAAAGGTTGAGCCAAATTTTTTTTCGGTGCTTTGAAAAAGTAAAGCGCCTCTATAAGCAACACATTTTGATGTATAGTACCATTTTTTATACTTTTATACAAATTTTGTCCGACCTTTTTTCTTTACTAATACTTTTTGCCGCCTCTTCTTCTTCCGCCGCTTCTTCGTTTTGGCCGCCCCTGCTTTTACCCGGGGCTCGCGCCCCAAAGCCCCCCCAATACTCGCATGGTAAAGTTAAATAGGCCTAGGGACTCAATTAATTAATTCAGTGACTCATCACTAAATGCCAGCAGAACCATTTTAGACAAGAAAAAATGTTCTGTATAAGGCCAAAAAGCCGGGCCAAAAAGAACCATGTTGGGATTCTTGCAATTGCCAACAACCCTTTTCTCTATATCGACTGTTCAGTGCAAGAAGTGGATAAGTGCAAAATAGATGCCATGTTGTGTACCTACTTTAAAAGGGCATTTCGTGATCCACAGCCTCATCCCCCACTTTTCTCAAAAAAAGTTGAGATTTTTATATCACTGGAAACCTCTGGCTACATAATGTTTATGTACAAAATATTTCTTGCAGATTAATTCGTTTAGCAAAGATATCGTGAAATTTGAATTACGTTCTGGTGCACCAGAACGAAATTACAACGCATTGTCTATGGAGCAGCGTAATACACATAATCATGCATAACTCGCGAACGGAAAATCTGAATCAACTGAAATTTTGGGAATAGGTTTTTTCGTGGATATCTAATGAAAATGACATAAATAGAGGATGCTAGGATCACGAAATACTCTTTAAGTTACTTTAATTCAGAGCCATTTTTCCATCGGTTGTAAAGGGTAGTATACGTTTCATTATATCTCCATATTTTGTATTGGCATTTGCTCCTTATTTTTTGCACTTCAGGCTTAGTCTTTCACATGGTATTTTAGTACACCACTGGGCATTTACAATTATGCAAAAAGAAGAAATTCAACCAATATTGAGGGCGTCGCAGTGTAGTAAATCACACCCAGGCGGTGATGGAAGCGATATCGCCAATTTTGAGGTCGCCATTGGATTAACACATAATCGTGAAATCTTCACAAACAATTCTAAATTTGTTATGTGGTGTCAAAGCAAAATTATCTTACTCTAAAACCGTCGGGGTTCTACAAAGTACCCCACTGCAAGTATGTTAATTTTCCATTTGTAATTGCTAACCGTGTATTTTGAATGGGGCTGTCAGCCCTGTATCTTCGCCAGCCTCGTACGTCACGTGTTGCGCTTCCTATGCCGCCTGATCCCTGAATCACACATTGTGGCTTTAATGAAGTGGTTATGCCCATGACTGTATCTCTAGTCTATTTTATCATGACATCATTAATTTTTAGTGACATGTTTTGGTTATTTTTAATGAATATAATGAATATAATAAATGAATATATCAATTCTGTTTTATCATGTTTATGTTTATTTATGTACCGGTGTTGTTAGTTTTTTTATAGTTTTTATAATAGCATTTTTAAATTATTGATGACATCAATACACATGATTACCATCATGCAGTTATTGTTAACTGCATGTATGTACACAACACAGGGGCACTCACAATAGGCAATTGAACCCTTCTGGTAGCGCTGTGTTGTAGATATAGGAGATGAACTAGTTAGCGTCATATATCAAAAAGTATAAAAGCTAGTACTTGCTCTATGTGTCAATGACTTATTCTTTTCAAAATATCTGAATTTTCATCCCGGTACAAGCTTTAATAACGGGGGACCATACATTTTTATGAGAAAGAAATCCTACCATCTATCCAAACTCCCGTGTTATTCCAATGCACATTTTGCTTCACCGGGCAGCCCTGGCTTGGTCGTATTTGGAAGATTGGTGTCACGAAACCGTAATAGGTACAAATTTAGTACTTTCTGTCAATCAAGTATGGTTTATTCTCTAGGCTACATGTCAATCTTTAAATAATTAGCATAGTCCCTGATGAATAGGCTAAATGACAGCAAACCAGTGAAAAATACCCCAAAACTCGGTCAGTGGAGCTCCGCTCGTACATGTCAATAGCGTCATTATCGATTGGATTAATCGACCGTAGCGGACAATTCGATCGCTCATTGGATTAATATTATCATGTGGTAATAAATTTGCATTGGACAATCGATTACTATAATGGTTTAGTACTGCATATATCGGTTTAATCTTCACTAAGCGGGTTTATGGCTGGAAAGGTCACGTGAATTTGCCGTGGACATAACTGCACTATGTATCTCTTTTGTCGTGTTTATCGACATGTTTCAGGGTGTTTTTAGAGAATTGGCCACATCATAAACATGTTTATATAATTTTGGTCAACCACTTGGTAATGTGTATACATACGGAAATCCGATTGGTATTCTGACATTGGGAAGGTAATTGTATAATTATGGTGGAGGTGACGTCCTTAACTTATAAAAACTTCATTATGGGCCCGAAGTAATAATCCATCATATACTTCGTGTACATCAGTTATAATAAAACAACAGGTCATCTTTTCGTTTGAACATTTAGAAATGGGCACTAGAAGTATTATAGCTAGAGTTACATTGACATGATCAAATCATCTGTTATTGTTGTTGTTGAATTGATTAGCCATGGGGAAATAATAATAAATAATAATAAAGACAGATTTAATATAGCGCCTAATGTAAATGCCTCTAGACGCTTTACACAACCAGAAATATCTTAAACTACAAACAAAGAAAATTTAAGGGCCTAACAATTACATGTGCCCAATAGAAGGGCAAAATTCAAAAAATTACACAGAGTGGTACATTTTCTTCATAATGTTCGGGGTCCGGGTGTATTCGTGGGGAAACGATTTTCAAGCCGAATCGCATTGTAACATCTAATCATCCAAGTTGTTTCCATGATTAATTTGGCAGGCTCACCCCGGTTTATCTAATATAAAGTCTTCATTGTATTGAGGATGATTGTGGCAAAAGCAGACTTTACAAGTAACATAATTCAAGTGAAATATGTATTAGGCCAAAAAAAAACAGGTTTGTTTCCTGTAGTGCGCGCACATTTCGTTTTTGACGGCTTTTTTGCGCATTTAGATTTTTTTTTCACTTTTGAAAAAAAAAACTACTGGAGAAAACGTCACACATTTTTTTAATACTTTTTTTAATCTGCAGGTTGAAAGGGGATCATAAATATTCTTGAATATGAAGAAATGATTTGTGTGTGTCAGAGAGACCAACTGTAAATTTCCATTCCAATTTGCAGCAAAAAGGGTATTTTTTTTTCATTTGAAGACATGGATTATAAAAAACAAAAACCGCATTTCGCATTTGACTTTTTTGACCTGCTACAGGAAACAAACATGGTTTTTTTTTTTGGCCTTTTAGAAAGTACGCAAGTTACTGGTCAAAGGCTGTCTTGTTTTGTTGCATGTCTTTTAACTTTACGTTTCGTTTCACGGGGCACGCTATACTCTCCCTTCTTTGATTTTTGTGGGCCGTAAAAGAGCAAAAAAAAAATGTAGTTCACAGCATCTTGCGAATGGTAGTGAGCTTTAGCAAAACTGCATTGCTCAATTCATAGCGAGCGTGTAGAAGAATTCAAATATCACAGATATAGATATACTTTTGTAGGTCCTGTGGTTCTTGAGTTATGTTGTAAAGAGGGCTGAAAGAACAACACTTTTGTAAAACGTACATAACTAATTAACAACAATAAATTAAGGAAGTTTTTAAAGTATATGATTTGTAGAATGAACTTTTGCAAAACACCAAAGTGTTATTTTCAACAATGTATTGATTCCTAGCTATGGCAAACTATTCTGTTTTTTAATTGTTTATAGAAGACGAAAAATTTGAGACTATTTTCATAGAAATCGGAGTATTTTTCAGATTTTGATCCCTGTGGAGGTCAAATGGTGACCTTTGACCTTTCTGCTTATAACTTCAGAAGGGAATGTCTCAGATAGGTATGCTTTTTCTGGATGGCAATAAGAGCAATAATTGGGGAACTGTTCAACAGCATTTGAGAAATTTGAATTTTGACCTCTGTGTGAACTTTGACCCGCCATATCTCAAAACTCTCAATGCTGACAGAGTTCCAGGGAACTTATTTTTGAAGTTGGTGAGCTTGAGAAGCAATATCCATCAAAATCAAAACTATGGACACCAAAACAACGTCAACCCACTGGCAGCCGGACTATACGCTATGGGGATCATTCCTGTGTGTCTCTCATCGTCTTACGCCCTGCCAAGGTGAAGCACTCTTGTGTGACGTCGCGTCGTTACGCCCTGCCAAGGTGAAGCACTCTTGTGTGACTCGCATCGTCTTACGCCCTGCCAAGGTGAAGCACTCTTGTGTGACTCGCATCGTCTTACGCCCTGCCAAAGTGAAGCACTCTTGTGTGACTCGCATCGTCTTACGCCCTGCTAGAGTGAAGCATTATTGTCTCGTGCCCTGCTAGAGTGAAGCATTCTTGAATGTCTCACATCGTCTTACGTGCCCTGCTAGTGAAACATTATTGTGTCTCTCGCACCCGCTCTCGCACCGTCTTACGCCCTGCCAAAGTGAAGCACTCTTGTGTGACTCGCATAGTCTTACGCCCTGCTAGAGTGAAGCAATTATTGTCTCGTGCCCTGCTAGAGTGAAGCATTCTTGAATGTCTCGCATCTTACGTGCCCTGCTAGTGAAACATTATTGTGTCTCTCGCACCCGCTCTCGCATCGTCTTGCGCCCTGCTAACGTGAAGGCGTGAAGCATTCTATTGTGTCTCGCACCCGGGGGCACTCCAACTTTGGAGGTGACGCGTATGTAGGGCTGTTAAGACCCCTTTTTCAGCATCGCTGTCACCCAAAGACCCCATATTTTTTTACGAACACATGCTCTGTCCATGCTCTGTCACCCAAAGACCCCCTTTTTTCCATTTGATCTGTCACCCAAAGACCCTTACAAATCCAATTTGAACAGCAACTTTCATTTATCATGGATTTTGTTACTTATTTTGAAAAAACAAGGAAATTTGAAGCCATTTAGAACTAAATACTCAATTTTCGAGGTTTCTGTGGTGCTTTTTCGGCTCTCACCCAAAGATTCCATTTAAAAAAAAGGTCATGTTCTCACCCAATGACCCCATATTTTTCACATTAATTGCTCTCACCGAATGCCAAAAATCATGCTCTCACCCAATGACCCCATATTTTTTACATTTTGCTCTCACCGAATGCCCCTTAGTGCGAAAGTGCCAGCCCTACACCTATATCCATTTCATATTGAAGTGCCCCCCCCGGGGTCTCGCATCGCCTTACGCCCTCCTAGGGTAAAGCATTCTGTATCCCGCATCATCTTACGAATTAAGGTGAAGCATTGATTCTTGTGTGTCTTGTATCTTCATGTGAAACATTCTTGTGAGTCTCGCATATCGTACACCCTGCTGGGTAAAATAAGCATGTGAATAAGCAGTCTAGTCCCTCTCTTTACCCCAGTATTTTTCTCATTACAATCATATCCCTTTTATCATTGTCTATAGTCTGTGCTGAAGTATGTTTTATATAGTATAAGCTAGTATATCATATGTGACCGTAGAATGAGCCGTAAATTCCTCCCCCGGTCAATTTAGTTTTATTTCATGTTTAGAAAATATATATCATAAGCTTTATAATGGTATACCATTTGACTTCAAACGATATCCAAAAGCGGTTTTATGGTTTGTTGAACTTTGCTCCTTCAACAAAGATAGTACCCTTTTTCGGTTCTACGTGTGTCTTTCTTTCCACATTGCTGGTAATAAATATCAGTCATAATTGGTGGTCGTTTCAAATCATCCCCAAGTCAACGAGGTCCTCTCTGGTTAATTGTTGGTTATACATACCTAGACAAAATACAATGCTTTGTAATCCACCACTTGAACAGGATTTAGGCAAAGCAAACAAAGACCAGAACTATTTGATAATTCTATAGAAACAGGTAGAAGCTTATTATCCTCTTCAGTAATAGGATTAGTGATTGGTTTAAAAGATGTTTGACTAGCGCTATTAAAATCAGATACTTGTCGCACCAACTTGAGGTGCCTATGAATACGACCTTCATGCACATTTTACACTATAACTCAGATTACAATTTAGGACATTTACGGCTCATTCGTCGTGTACGGTCACATATAACACAAAAAGTCAGTGAAAAGTGGTACTACATTGGGTTAAAGGACCGGTTACCATGGTTACAAGTCGATAGTCCGAAAATATTAGTCCAATATAAAAAACAGACCACCACATTAATGTAACAAGTTTCAGATATAAAATACAGATCATTGTCTTAACACTCGTGCGAGTGTGTTCAAATTATTCTTTAATAACGGAAATTATACATGAATGTGACTTATAAAATATACCAGCACCACGGTACCTTTATAAAACAGTTGTAATTACCCCATTAGCCTTTTAGAAGTATGGCGTACACAAAAGGGGTGCAGTCCGAGTTCAAGCTGGTTAAAACCCGGCAAATTCAAAAGACTTTACCCACTTCGTGCAGCGCCATCCTATTATGTCCGCCATATCTCGAAAAGGCTAATGGCTTGAAGCAAGGACTACGTAATGTTGCTAATCGGATTATATTTTACAACCTTCGATTACACGCGAGTTGCGCGCTGAGCCGAGGGCGCGATGTTTGATTTCTTAATGTTGCCCTTCAAAATGCCGAAAAATCATCAAGATATTTCAATATTTTCTAAAGTTATGTCAAATTGTGTAAAATCCCTATGATTATTCGCACATAATTCCTGTGTAGCGTTGAGAATCATTTACATAGGATTTGGGAGACAAAATGTGATAATTTTTGGGAAATATGCTAGAACAAACAAATTAAATATTTTCCTTTCCTGGAATGTGTACACCATGCACCATACTCTTTCTGTTCCTATTGATTTCGATACTGAAATAGTTCTTGAAAAAAAGTTTTGCGTTTTAAAATGTTAAACTCCAGATCTAGTAATTATCACTCCTTTATCTGCAGTTGCATAACCTTGAACATTTCGCGAGGGATTGGTGCCTGATGGTCCTACCTGCAAAAGCTGTCCTATAGACATTTGACAAAACATTGTACACAATACCGTAAAACCTCGTCTACAAGCATATAGAGTGTTTTTGGTGAAAGCTAAATTAATACAAAACAGCCGTAAATATGCCAATCCCATACAATAGATTGGTCTTACAATAGTATTTATTTGTATGCTTGTATCGGTAATTTATTTGCTCAAACTCCATAATATTATAATTTTGTCAATGGATGGCGCCTTGATTAATTTAGCTTTCTTCAAAAGCACTTTATATGCCGACGAGGTTTTACGGTATAACAGCTATTGCAATAGGGCATTCTTTCCATAAACTCTTATGTATTTTTGGCATAACATAATATCGAGGGTTTAGAACCAGAAAGCCGTAGGTCACCATGACCAGCTCTCACAAAATGGGCATAAAGTTGGCTCCTTGCTTTGGTCCTGAATCAATATTTCCGCCACAAGGTCTTTTGTTTTCTATTGAATTTTGTCATGATTATGGACGGTATATGCACTGGCGACTTTGTGCTCATTTTGTGGGAGCAGGTGATTGTGAGTTGAACTTTCTGGCGCTCATCCCTCGATAATGTAGGAGATATATATAGTAGAAAATAAGAACAAACATTGTGTTTGCTAAGGCGCATCGTATATGGTGTGCGGGATGGTGTGGTTCTATATAAAGCTATCAAGCGCACGATGACACCGATAGCATATATCTGTCTCAATAGAACCGTATAGTGCTTAGGCACTAATAGCAAGAAGTTGAACATTATAAATGTTGAGGTTTTTGCTATTAAAGTTAATGTTATAAGTGGCACTTACACAACATGATTATGTGTCATGATGGGTAAATGTGACGCGATCAAGGAAAATGGAACAGCTCAGTATTTTTACACATTTGATACAATACCGTAAAACCCCGTCTACAAGCATATATAGTGTTCTTTATAAAAGCTTAATTAATTCGAAGCAAGCGTTAATATACCAATACAATAGATCGGTCTTAAAATAATACTTGTTTGTATATGCTTGGATCCGTAATTTATTTGCTCAAACTCCATAATGCATAATGGCGACTGGATTAATGTAGCTTTCATCAGAAGCACACTATATGCTTGTAGACGGGGTTTTACGGTATCGACAGTTTAAAGAAAAATATAAGCGACCAATCTTATTATGTGAAACACTCAGCCTGAAAAGAGTGTCATTCACTATGGACCACAATGGCCTCATCCTAAAGGCATGGTTAAATAACATCAATTAAACAATCATAGTGCAAAAATTGACCTCAAGTTACAGAGTATGAGTTTTTGTACCTAAATTTTCAAACATTCAATGAATGTGCGAATGTAACACAGTATTGGAGTTAAAGAAAAAGAACTGTGTGCCCTTATTATAGATGAGCATGTTGTGGATCCTAGTGATTTACTTAATCTCCACTCTGAATAAAAGGGGTACGTGACTATAATGATCTGTCGTATGGCCCTTAGCGCCATTTTAGAGTGATTTTAACTTTTATACATTTAGATATAAGACCACCATCTTTGTATACTACTTATATAGATATAATTAGTTTCTTTGCTGAAGACGTAGATTTTGGACATATTGCTGTAAGGATCATCGGCACACGTCATCAGAAGGTTGTCAAAACATCGTTTACATTATTAAATTTGACTGAATTACTGACTTAATAGACACATACGTTTAACAGTGCAGTATATTGTTATAATTTTTCTTATTCCATTAAAATCCGACGCAAGAAATCCGATGGTTGTGGGATATCCTTAAAGCGACACTTGAATATAGCTGCAAAAATCTCTGTGAATTGCGGATGAGTTAAAGAGTAAATTGCTGGGTTGATTGTACTGTTGATGATGGTCAGCAATGACGTGTATATAATCCATCGCTGTGGTATTCCTTCGATAGATATACATATACAGTAAGGAGTAATACAGATAAAGAAGGCACACACTATCAGGAATAGTCTTCCTGTAACCTGCAACTGCTGACGCCTGACTTTCCTCTGTTTCCGTTCTTGCCTATTAACTGTATTATAAGCTGTACTTATTGTGTCAACATCCGGGGCTTTGCCATTATTAAGTTGATTCGCACTATCCTCACGGTCATTCTCTGAAGTTGAAATATTTGTCATATTGATATTTTTGGCGGGAATTTTAGAATGCTTTGAATATGCGTTTTGTTGTGCGTCTGCGTTGCCATGTTGCTCAAGATCCAACGAGTAGTCTATGCTTACTGAAATTTGTTGGCTTTTCTTAATGTTCCGTTTTTGGCGCTGAAAATGTCGTTTGACGTGAGAGAAAATTAATACGTAGCAGACGACGATTCCTACAATAGGAAACACACTGACGATAACCTGCGCCCATTGGTAAGCTTTCGCTCCAGGACTTGCATCAATATCTGTACATCCATTCCCTCCGAATTCGTCATACCCAAGCATTCCAATTCCGGCTAATGGTAATGCAAGAACTATCGAAAATGGCACCAACCACGATACGCTTACCAAGATACAAATATTCCGCACTGAAAAAGTTTTTGTAAAAGTCTCAAAAGTATGACATACTAATATGTACCTATTAAATGCAATTGAAGCAAGATTGTACATACTTGTAAGAACACAAGCGAATACCATGAATGCAGACGCACTACAAAGCCATTCTGCGTCTCCTAATGGCCAACCGTGTCGACTTAACAATGCAACCGCACTCCATGGTAAAAACACACAAGCTAGTAAATCACAAATGGCGAGGTTGGTGACGAAGACATAAGTTGAATTTTGAAGTTTTCGTGAGAAAGCAACAGCTAAAATGACAGCGGTGTTGCCAATGGACCCAGTTAAAGAGACTATGATTACAACAGATGCGACGAAGATCCTCTCTGCGTAGGTATAAACTTCTGGTGTAATCTCAGAAGGCGGCATTGTTGAATTGGTTTGATCCATCGTTGATTTCAAAATGATAGCAGTCTATGTTCAATCTCAGAAGAGTTGTGATCAGACTCTGCTAGGATTACCGATCGTTAAATTCCATTATTAAAGCCAGGTTTCGCTGAGAATTGTGGTGATGATGTTTTAAAAAAATACAAGAGCGTCTTTAGTTTTTATGTGTAGTTCAATAACGTAGCAGTTAGCACGCATTGCATTAAGCTATGTCGAGACCAAAATGATAGTAAATTATGGTTATACTCCAAAACATTATGTTTAACTGCCTTTACACAGATTGTCGAAAGTTATTACTGCAATCGTTCACTTTTGAAATCCGTAATTTAATGTTCTGAAAGCAAAACTCACATGAAGTTTTTCCTCGAGGTTCGATACCGGTCCGGTCCCGTGCATCTGTTTCAAAGTATCCTTTAACTATGAAACAAACCCTCTGATGTAGTTACTAGTAATCGAAAGTTAAACTCCGTTGCAGCAAAACTCATGCACCTGGTTCTGAGAAAAATGAAGTACATGTACACATGCAATGGTAGTTAGTCAGCAGTAGTGAATTCAGCATTAAAAGTGAGACAAAGTAAATCTACCACCCCGCAAAAATATCACAACTGTTCCCGTTGTAATTTTACACGTTGTCTTTTGTATGCGTGATAAAAGAAGCCTTGGCGAACTTAAACCACGAGTTTCCGCGGGTATAGCGTGTTTTGATTTTGACAAAACAACGTTGCTCATGACAATGTAGAAAATAACTATGGTATTGGTAACCCATGCCGCGCCGGGGTGAATTACCTTAAAGTCGCCCAATTATGGAGCCAGGGCAAACTTGGGAAGAATGCCAACCAACTTACTTGAAATGTTCAATATGGTGGAAATGGTTATTATTCATTGCACTTTGCAAAAAAATAAAATTAAAATAAAAATAAAATAAAAATAAATAAAAAACCAACTAACTTTTAAATAATATTTTAAGGGTTTTATATACTTAAGGGGTCGAATATAGCAACGTTTGAACAGTATTTTTTGTGGGACATGAGAACACATCAGACACTCCAAATTGCATTGTGAACACGAGGAATACCTTTCGTATAACAAATAATTTTGATATTGTGAAATTCGCGATTTTCTACAAATTTTATGACAAATTATTAAAAAATAATATTTTTGACATTTAACAGTCCTCGCAGTAAATTGTATAAATCTAATGATAGTGTACTTAAAGCGTATGTAGCTTTGATGAAAGGCCGTCCATCATGTGAAAATTGTGGCTTTTCGTATTGAAGATATACATTTCATAAATCCTAAAATATCTTGGGTTTTTTGTTTAAATGTATATTTTTCAACACGAAATGTCAACATTTTCATATGATGGATACCTTTTCCTCGTTTTAGACATAATCATTAAATATAAAAAAAAATGTGAAAAATATAAATTTTTAATTTTCAATCAAATTTGTATATATCGCGATTAAAAAAATCTAAATTATTTGATATCAGAAGGACATTCCTCGTATTCAGAATTAAATTGGGTGTGTCTGATGTGCTCTCAAAAAGCCCTACAAAAAATAATACTGTGCAAATGTGGCTGACCGACCCCTTAAGAGCATAAAGCGACGAAATAAAACCCTGCACGTACGGGCGGATGGATTTGCCAAATGGGGTCGGTCTAATAACGAAAACCAAATCAAACCTTTGATTTTTCGGAGCAATAGCTTTTTCAACTATAATTTATTCCATCTCTTTGTCATTATCCATCTCTTTGTCAACATCCATTGTATCCCTCTGGGTTTTCTGTATATGAGTCATAACATCTGCTCACTTTTTGTGTGTTAACATGAGAACGGTGGTCTTCTTAACCTCGAATTTGGGAAATTTTGTGCCCTAACTGCTAAAATATTGGTATAAAGTAGGCCCTATATAAAAGTATACATATTTAGAATAGCAATGACTTGATAAATTCACGTTAAATTTGGGCAAAAATGCTCGTTTGTGGAGAAAATAAAAAAGGGTTTTTTTGGCCCAATTTTTCTTCGGACCACGTAACAAAAACTATTCTCGAGTAAAAAAAAAATATTATTGATTTAAAAAACAAGATCAAAATACTTGGGAAACGTTCTTTTATTTTTTTTGAATTTTGACCAACTTCGAGAAATTTGCACCAAAAATGGTTGAAAAGTGCTCAATTTTCAAAAAAACACATAAAAAGTCTGATTTTCGCCCATATTTCAATCTTTTTTCTCAAACCTCACAGATGAATTCGCCAAGTCTTTGCCATTCTAAATAGTATACTTTTATATCATTTAGACCAGCAATTTAGCAGTTATTGAGGCCCAAACATTGCAGGGTTAAGGGCTGGGGTATGAACGTTTGGACAGTATTTATTTTGGGACATAAGAGCACATCTGACATATCGAATTGCATTCTGAATACGAAGAATGTCATTCTGATATCAAATAATTTTGATTTTTGAAATTCGCAATTTAATACACATTTTATGGCAAATCATTAAAATTGATATTTTTGATATTTAACAGTTCTTGAAGTAAACTTTATAAATCTGATGATTTATACTTAAAGTGTATGTAGGTGGGATGAAAAGCCGACGATCAATTGAAAATTTTGACCTTTCGTATTGAAGATATGGATTTTTTCCCAAAACACCCAAAAAAGTAGGTCTTTTGGGAAAAAAATCCATATCTTCAATATGAAAGGTCAAAATTTTCAATTGACCGTCGGCTTTTCCTCCCTGCTACATACACTTTAAGAATATATCATTAGATTTATATAATTTACTTCGAGGACTGTTATATATCAAAAATTTGAAAAATATCAAATTTTTATAATTTGTCATAAAATTTGTATTATATTGTGATTTTCAAAAATGAAAATTATTTGATATCAGAAAGACATGCTTCGTATTCAGAATGCAATTCGATAGGTCCGAGGTGCTCTCATGTCCCACAAAAAATACTGTCGAAACGCAATAAACGCTCATTTTAGATCCCTTAAACTCACAACAAAAGACACAACACGACACCAATTACTAACGCCCTGCCGATGTATCTCAACAATAGGCGTCAATTAATTCTTATGAGATAAAATAATGTTTTCAGATTAGCCATTGTTATCATGGGTTATGCATTACAACCAATTTGAACCATGAATTCACTGGGTTCGGTTCAAATCTTTCGTATTGCATAACAATGGTTTTTGTAACGGATTTTGTCTCCTTTTGATGTACCTATTACAAATCATGGCAAATTATTAAAATTCGACATTTATATAAACCCAGCAAACACAAAACGTTTTCGACATCATTCGCAAAAGGTTATAAAAGGTTGTCAGAAAGCGTTTAAATGTCGGGTTATATAAAGGGTAGGCCCTATATTAAGAGTATAAAACGTTTTCATAACCTTAAAAAACATTTTTGATAATCTACTGCTCAGCAAACAAAAATGTTTTACAGAAAACGTTTAAATGTCGGGTTATATAAAGGGTATAAAAACGTTTTAATAACATTCCAAAAACATTCTTGAAAACTTGATACAAAACATTCTAAACAGAATGTTATTTTGGGCTTGACAAAATATTTTGCGAAAAATGTTTGCCCAAAATATTTTCAATAACGTTTTAAAAACGTTTTCATGACCTTTATATAACCCGACATTTAAATGTTATTAAAAGGTTTTGAAAATAACATTTTAAGAACATTTCTGTGTTTGCTGGGTTCAAATATTTTAACATAATGTTATTTAAGTATTGACACAATATTTGGCAAAAATGTTTCCAAAAATAGTTTACAATAACATTTTTGAAAACATTTAAAAATATTGTTGTAGTGTGTTTTTCATACGAAACGTTTTAAAACGTTATCATGACCTTTATATAACCCGACATTTTAATGTTATTAAAACATTTTTACCTAAACCAAAAGCCAAAATATAACTTATTTAAAACGTTTTTAAAACGTTTTTGTGTTTGCTGGGAAGGTAGACTTGAAAAAGCTAATGTTGCTTATAATGTGTATGTAGCTGGGATGAAAAGCCGATCATCATATGAAAATTTTGACAAGTTTCCCAAAAGACCCAACGTAACAATTTTAGATCTTTTGGGAAATTTCATGTATATCTTTTTTCTGATTGGCTAAGCTAAGAGTGATGACAATGGAATAAATTATGAAAATCTTTGTTTATTTATAATGAGGAAAATTACCACAGATTTGAACAAAACCTCTGAAAATGTAATGACATTTCTTTAAATGAATCATGATTTTTAATACTTGCAAGAATAGCCCAATCGGGCGTAAAACGGGTGCCACATGGCAACCCATTATTTTCATGTTGTTCTCACACCCAATATTTCTGGGTTAGAGCGTAGGTCAATGGTAATCGAAGCTATTTCAATCCTCTACTTTACGTAGTGAATTCACTGCAACATGTGTCGCCTGGCTTTCCTAGGGCTATATAATAAACGGGTACATTAAAATGAAATCAGACCGCTACAGAAAGGATTCAATTTTAAAGGAACATCAGAAAGTTACACATGTATGTAAATTTACTTGTTTAAATACAAAGAATTGAATAAATATATGAGCGGTTTTTTACAAAACAGCCTAATAACAGCAGCAAAATAACAATATGGCAACATTATAGCAAGTAGCAACATGAGTAAGCAACAACACCACCCTCAATAAAAACTACTTTATAGTTTTAACTTAACTTAACTTAACTTTGTTAAAGTAACTTAACTTTTTAACTTAACTTACCTTAACTTTAAACTTACCTTAACTTTTGTAAGCAACATGGGTAAGCAACAACACCCCAGTGACCCCCAATAAAAACTACTTCTTAACGTAACTTAACTTGTTAAAGTAACTTAACTTTTTAACTTAACTCATCTTAACTTTAAACTTCAGTTAACTTAACTTAATAACTTCAGTTAACTCAACTTCAATTAACTTAACTTTTAACTTCAGTTAACTTAACTTAATTAACTTAACTTAACTTAACTTAACTTAACTTAACTTAAGGAAAACTAAACTAAACTAAACTAAACAACTCCTAAAAAACTCCCATGAGTCACGAATATTTCTGAGTAATTCTTTAGATTGCTTGTGTGAATAAGTTTAAAGATTTCAAAAATTAGAAAGTACTCACTGCTTACCATGCTTTTAATACAATACTGGCATTGTTGATAAAAATAAGAAAAAGAAAGGGGTCCCAAGGCAGACCCTGGGGGCACACCAGATACAACAGGAACAAGGAGATAGGAAGCTGAAACGACCCGGTGAGAGGATTAACACCATTAAAAACACGGGAATAATATAATAAACGTAAATGTTACATTTTAGTCACATTACCGGTGAGAGGATTAAAATCACAGGGGAATAAAAACGCGGTAATGCCAGGTATTCAATATAAACACTTTCAAAGACATTAGGGCCTACAGCAGTGATTCCGAAAATCGGAAAAAAAATCATATTTTTGCATTTTTGCTACCATACAAATGACAAGACCGCAAGGAACATCATAACTTAAAGGTAAAAATGTTACATGTTTTGTAAATGAGGGAGTTTGTCCTTACGGACACGTGTAGTTAGGGACGTTCACAAACATTTGTTAGGGGGCTGATGTAAAAAACAATTATCGCGAAAAATTTTCGGGGCCCCCCTTTTCAGACCTCAAAACAAAAATTTCAGGGCTTGACATGAACATTATAAGTCAACCCATAGAAAAGCATATAAACTCAATTTTCCCAGGTTCATTTGTGGTCATTCTTTCAGGGCCCCCTTAGGGAGGGTCAAAACTTTTAAGGCCCCACTTTTTTGCATCAGCCCCCCTAACAAGTGTTTGTGAACGGTCCCTTACACGCGATTGAATAGATCTTCATATTTATCAACACTGCCGTTTCTTCGTTGTTTGCATATTTTTCATTATGAAACAACTTCCTATAATAGTATGGTCGTTGAAGATAAAAAACAGGTACTACCCGGAAAAAATTGTTAACAAGCTGATTTTTGCACCAGATAAGTAGAATGCATTATAGAATAACATATCCAAAATCCGCAAAAATCCGCCATGGGGAATTTGTTTTATCCAAGATGGCCGCCAAAATGCCCACCAAAACATATAATTTGCTGTATCTCAGCTTCTGAAGCAGATATGATGATGCTTTTAGTGTCTTTGAATAGGTGTAAGAGGTCAGAGAATTCATATGTGAACATATTTAGAACACTGATGTCTTCATTCACACTAAAATCCAAGATGGCCACCAAAATGGCCGCCATACCATATAATTAGCTGTATCTCAGCTTCTGAAGCAGATATGATGATGATTTTAGTGATTTTGAATAGGTTTTGGAGGTCATGTGATTCAAAAATGCAATTATCTATAACACTTATGACTTCATTCACACAGCAGTCGACGATGGTTGCCAAAATGGCCGCTACCACATGATATAATTGGCTATATATTTGCTTCTGAAGCATACATGAAAATGACTTGCTGTGTCTTTGTATAGGTTTTAGGGACAAAAGATTCAATTTATTACATATATAACGCACTGAAGTCTTCCCTCACACTCGAATCCAAGATGGAAAACCAAAATGAATATAATATACATAATTAGCTCTCGCTATATAGCTACTGAAGATGCTTTTAATCTATCGTAGAATAGGTTCTTGGGGAATAGGTTTTAGGGATCACAGATTATAATTTTGCTATTACTTTTCACACTGCAAGTAATAATCTCCTCAGTATTTCAGCAAATTTTAAGACAGTTAAGTCCATTTTTGCTTTAGCATCCGTTACTTCCACAAGGATTCCTGGAGGAGAGTTTACACTTGTATCAAATAAACTGAAGCAAGCTTTGAGGTGCTGAATCCAAACTAATCTGTCATGACTGGTGCACATGTACTCTCATGGACTGATGCAGAGAGTTTCCAAGTGAACCCTATTGCTCTTAATCATCAAAGTCGTTGGTTGTGAGCTTGTAGCCGAGGGAAACCCAAAGTACTGCTCACCCGCTTGCAAATGATTCTGCATGCTGTGCAAATATGCCGCTCTTTCAGCAGGTAGAAGCTTCTGTGTATTAAGAGATGTCTTGTTTGAGGATACCACAGTGATGAATTTGGCGAAGAGTAGACCGTTTAGAGAATCTCCTTATTACTTGCTACCATCCCGGGCCACCATATAAGATAACAAACATTCTGATGCCGGATTCACCAATTTGTTGAACTTGTTCTACTGTCTCCTCAGGATTGCTCATAACCACAGGCAACTGCTGTAATTCCGGTGACTGTTTTTCTTCAACAGATTAGTTTCACGTTTTCACGTTTTAATGTAGCAGAAGTGGTGTCACAACAACCACTCGATGCGCGGATGAACAGCAGATGGGATGTCACTACTTCACCAGGTCTTTAACTTTCTATACCACCAACCCTTTCTTCTGTGACATATTTGATTATCACCTTTAATCCTGCCATCCCGGGTGATGCAGCTTGAGCCTTGTTCAAACTTTCCAACTGCATCCGTGAGTTACAAGCTTGGCTCACCAGTAACAGGCTTAAGCTCAATATGGCCAAGACTGAGTTTTTTGCTGCCTCTTCTGATTATCACTACATTAATCTCAAACATCTCACCCTCTATTTGGATGGGTTGGAGATCTCTGTATCTTCACCCATAAAGAATTTAGGGGTCATTTTTGACCATGACATGAAGATGTCCAGTTATGTTGCGCATTTGTCCAAAACTTTGAACTGGTAGATTGGCAATATTTGGAGGATTAGGCATTTCCTCAGTTTTGATGCATGTACCAATGCGGTTAGGACTCTCGTCCTGTCCAAGATTGCTCCTCCTTGCTCAATGGCATTTCCCAGAAAAACCTCACCCGCCTGCAGCTTCTCCAGAATAAGTGCGCCAGACTCATTTTCAGAGAGCCAAAATATACTCATACCTCTCCTTTGCTTCCATAGTCTGCACTGGCTTCCAGTTGCTAAACGTGTCCAGTTCCGCACTCTCGTCCATGTTTATAAGGTCCTAGATTCATCTACACCTGGATACCTGTCATCCATACTTCACACTCGTCATTCTGGGTACTCATTGCGCTCTACTGCTGCCACTTGGCTTTCCATTCCGAGATCCCACAAGTTGGCTGGTGACAGAGCATTTTCCACCATTGCCCCTGTTTTATGGAATGGCTTGCCTTCCCACATTCGTGACTCTGCAAATGTCTAAACCTTCAAAACGAACCTGAAAACTCACCTATTCACCTAATGTTTCCTCCCTCTTGCATTTTTCCTTTTCCATAGCTTTGTTTCTTCATTTAAAAAGCACTCTCTAAGTCTGTGTATTATTATATTATTATCATTATTATTATTCCTCTGAATGGAAGTAGATACCGGCCATATTCTGGTTCCAGTGGTAAATCAACAGGACAAGTATAAAACCTGTGTCATCTGCTACCTCTGTTACTTCTCTTCCTTAAGGCAAATTGAAGGGTACATGCCACTATCAAGGTGTCTACATATCCAGCACTATCATTGTGCACGATCTGAACATTGGCTTCCAAGTATCTACCCAGCAAAGAGATGATCTAACCATAGACCATTAAATGGTCTATGGTCTAACTTATTTGTCATTCATTGTGATTGCATCAGCTGTGACAAGACAGGTAGGGGTAAACATTCAGAATTACATTATGAATCTTAAAGAAGCGTCAGGTAAAAGAAATGACCAAGTGAGGTCTTTAGATCATCTGCTTTCATCAGCAATTCAGGTTGATAAACAGAAAATTCATATTAAGTCATCTGCTTTCACGCCTTGTAGCTATAGTACAGAGGAAAAACAGTGTGACTTCATCATACTATGATCTTGCCACAATTGCCACTTCTCTATTGAAGGATAATGCTATATGCGTAAACCAGTGAAAGCACAGATAGCATAGCCTAAACGGTGTGAAATCGTCTTAGCAAAGGGAGCAACTTATGCATGTTCTTGATGGCAGCGCTCTTTCTTCATAAGGTTTAAATGAAGTAAAAAAAATGTAGCAATGCAATTTTCAATAGTGTGCGTTCAAGATATGGAAACTGTTGCGTTGTTTTTGATGGCTACGCACAGGGTCTGTCAATAAAAGACCCGATGATGAGCACCAGAGAAGAGTGGGGGAAACATGTGCAGATATCCAGCTCACAGAATCTATGAAGACTCACCACAACCAGCAGATTTTCCTTTATATCTCGAATTGAGAAGAACAAAAGTCAGTTCATCTCGTTATTGGGTCGATACATGGAAACCATTGATAGTAACATCAAATCTAGATCAATCAGGAATTACAGCAGCTATCTTGAGGCGACAGTAGAACAAAATTGGTGAAGCCGGCATCAGATTGTTTGTTATCTTTATATGGTGGCAAGTAAGAAGATTCTCTAAACGGTCTACCCTTCACCAAATTCATAACTATGTTATCCTCAAGCAAGGCATCATGTAATACACAGAATCTTCTACCTACTGAAAGAGCGGCGTATTTCCACAGCCTGCAGGATCATTTGCAAGCGGGTGCGCAATGCTTTGGGTTAAGCTCGCAACCAATGACTTTGATGATCAAGAGCATAAGAGCATCCAGAACATGTTCAAAGATTAAAATCATCATCGGCTGTATAGCGAGAGCTAATTATGTATAATAGTACTTTGAATATTCATTTTGGTTGTCATCTTGGATTCCAGTGTGAGTGAAGACTTTAGTTGCGGTCAAATTATTGAATTCTTCATCACCTAAAACCTATTCAAAGTCACAAAAATCATTGATATATCTGCTTCAGACGCAAAGATAGCTAATAATGTCATATGGTGGCAGCCATTTTGGCAGCCATCTTGGATTCCTGTGTGAATGAAGACATTAGTGTTTTAGATAATTGCATATTTGAATTATATTACCTCCAAAACCTATTCAAAGACACTAAAATCATCATCATATCTGCTTCAGAAGCTGGGATACAGCTAATTACATGTTGTGGCGGCCATTTTGGCAGCCATCTTGAATTCAAGTGTGAGTGAAGACATCGGTGTTCTAGATGTGTACAAATTTGAATTCTCTGACCTCTTACACCTATTCAGAGACACTAAAATCATCATCATATCTGCTTCAGATGATGATATACAGCAAGTTATATGTTATGGCGGCCATTTTGGCGGCCATCTTGGATAAAACAAATTCCCCACGGCGGATTTTTGCGGATTTTGGATATGTTGGTCTATAATGCATTCTGATTATCTGGTGTAAAAATCAGCTTGTTAACAATTTTGTCCACGTCAAAATGTTCAACGACCAGACTATAAGGCCCTAATGACAATTTTATTGACTTTTTTTAGCTTCATTTTTTATTCATATCACATACACATTTTAAATTTGTTTACGCTTTCGTTGGGATCACTAATAATAGTGGCTTAATGGGCTATTCCAGTAAATAAGTGCAAACCCTTTATAGAGAGGAGTAACTATACTAACTTTTCAATAAAAGAAATGTCTGGATTTTCAAGGTTGCTTTCTGAAAACGACTGGAATTCCAGTTGCCAATGTTACTGAAAAAAGCTCGGAAATTCAATGAAATGGATGAAAAATCACGGAATTGTCCAAATTGAGCTCTCAAATCGGATTTCCGATTTTGAACTATTTGTTTCCTGTTTTTTTTTTCACCTTTGGACACTTTAAAAGTCTGGTTTCCAACAATCATGATGATGGACAAAAAGTCTGGAAATTCAAACTCCTGTAGCCTATAGGGGGTGTGCATCTATTTTCTGGAATAACCCATATAGGGCCTAGAGAGTATCATTTTATTTACAATATACATGTAAAGCTAACTTTATACTCCATCGCTGAGCGACGAGCGATTGGTATTTGACCAATGAGGTAGCACGCTTTTCCCGACGTAACAAAAAGCGCACTGCCACATTGGCTAAAATCAATCGCTTGTTATTTAGCTATAAATTACTAGAATAAATTCAGCTTTAGTCACTGTATGACACATTGAATTCCTGGACAGAATCTGTAGAAGAAAGATGCCAAAAGAAAGCATCTTCGAAACTGTGTACATAAAACGATAACAGGCCTTATAAGGAGTCGCGTGTGTTACCATCCAAGCACGCGACCGAGAAATCCTAAATGCAAACCAGCTGAAAACAACATTTTCTTCTTTGAACAACACTTTTTGTTTTTCAATCTTAAAGGCCCATTTAGTGGTCTGTGACTGGTCTCAGCGAAAGTGTGAAAAAATTTGTTTATAAACTGCTTAAAGGTAAAGGATAAGCTATTTCGAATTGTCACTAGGTATTTTTCAAATGGAAATTTGGCGATAAAACCTGTTGAAAACAGCAGTATTAACAAAGTTGAAGCCTCCATTCAAATAACTGTACGCTATAATAGCTATTTTTTCTACTTAGAGATATTAGGCCTACATTTTCATATTAAGGGATCTAGAATGAGCGTTTATGGCGTTTCGACAGTATTTTTTGTGGGACATGAGAGCACCTCAGACGTATCGAATTGCATTCTGAATACGAAGCATGTCTTTCTGATATCAAATAATTTTCATTTTTGAAATTCACGATATAATACAAATTTTATGACAAATTATTAAAATTTGATATTTTCAAATTTTGATATATAACAGTCCTCAAAATAAATTTTATAAATCTAATGATATATTCTTAAAGTGTATGTAGCTGGGAGGAACCGCCGACGATCAATTGAAAATTTTGACCTTTTATATTGAAGATATGGATTTTTTTTCCAAAAAGACCTATTTTTTTGTGTGTTTTGGGGAAAAAAATCCATATCTTCAATACGAAAGGTCAAAATTTTCAATTGATCGTCGGCTTTTCATCCCACCTACATACACTCTAAGCCTAAGTATAAATCATCAGATTTATAAAGTTTACTTCAAGTACTGTTAAATATCAAAATATCAATTTTAATGATTTGCCATAAAATGTGTATTACATTGCGAATTTCAAAAATCAAAATTATTTGATATCAGAAGGACATTCTTCGTATTCAGAATGCAATTCGATATGTCTGATGTGCTCTAATGTCCCACAATAAATACTGTCCAAACGTTCATACCCCTTCCCTTAATGTCCTATTTTGTCTTTAATACGCTGCTTTCAGCCTGCTACTAAACATGCCAAAAAAAGTGCAAAAAAACTGAACTTTGATGATTTTTACGATTTTTCAAATCAGCAAATGGCTGATTATAGGCTTTTAAAGGTACGTGGCTAAATTGTGGTCCGATTTTAAGGGGTTGTGCAATGATTATGTCATTCGACGTGCCAAAAATATATCCCCTATAGACGAATCCAACGAACAAGTCATGATTTGGTCGGCCATTTTTGGGTCCCCGCAGCACCAAACTGGTGTTGTGACTGCCCAATTGAGCTCAATTGGGTGGATTAAAGCCGCTTAAAATTAGATGTTAGATTCTTTTGTGTTGTAAACTGTCATCATTCTTTTGTCTACGTGTAAAATACCCTCCAAGGCCGCATCATTTCACATTTTAGGTGAGATGGAGCCGACAGGGACCCAGCTATAGCTGCCATTGAGGTGTAGGAATGCATGAAATTGGATTCGTCTATACACATGCTATATTATGGGTATCATATTTAAAACCTTAGTCTTGTCCCACAGTTGTCTAGTCCTGCGATGCGAGCACAAAAGTGCACACTTCAACGTTTTCTATGCCTAGCATTTTTACAGTGTAATATCGAAAAGGTGCCCCAAAAATAAAAATAAAAGACCGTACATAATTTAATGTTGCACAAAATAGCAGAATCACAATGGAAAAGTGTAAAGGAACAAACAATAAATCTATTTTATTTAAATATTGGTATGCATTACGAGTTAATATGTTTGTATCTTTTCTTTTTTTTTTTTTTTTTTTTTTGCTCTTCACTTTTTCAAACCACCGAAAAAAATTGGGTCAACCTTTTCGGGCTGTTGAGGAAGGGCGGCAAAATTGAATTTTCTTCAGGCCCCCGGGGTAGGGGCGGCCACGGTACGCCACTGAGTATGTTTGTTTCTGTTTAAACATGTTTAACAGATGTGTAATGATAAATCCTCATCATGCATGTTTAACATTGACTACATGACAACGATCTCTCTGTCAGTTCCGATCAAGGCAACACTTATATGTCTGTACACCTTATACATGGTATCATGGTATAGAACATATGTCTGACATTAAATGATTCACCCAGGTTGAATAAGTCTAGAAATAACAAACAAAACAAAAGAAACGAAAGAGACAGAAGAGAGGGCAAGTGAACACTCATGAAACATGTTTGCGTTTAATAATGTACAATTTTTATTGTATACGTGCAGTTTTTTTTTATTTCGTTATAATTATCTTTATCACAATTATAAAATATACCTAATACAACTCATTTTTATATCCGTATAAACTTAGCTCAAACCTGTGATATTTGTACACCGAGGCGTTTAATGCCAGTTTGCACTCTTTAACGAAGTCACTGATGAAAGATTAAACTGGTTTTAACAAGCTATCTAATTCATGTAAACCTGTTTAAAATTCATATAATCAAGATCATTTTTAGAAGGCTTCATCTACATTGTATATAATATGTGCACGCTATTGATCATGTTGAGTTGAAACCAATGTCATTTTGGATATATGGTAATATTATATACAAGTATATACACTAACTATATCCCAGCAAACACAACACGTTTTACATAAAGCGTATAAATGCCTAGTAAATGCCCAGTTATATAAAGGGTATAAAACGTTTTAATAACATTTAAAGATATATTTGAAAATTTGCTGCAAACATTCAACATAATGTTTTTTTACACTGAAGTGTTTTCAAAATTTTAATATTATAAAATTGTTTTGCCAAACAAATATTTACAAACATTTTGACATTTTTACAATGTTGTTGTGTTTTTTTATACAAAACGTTTTAAAAACATTTTTATTACCTTTATACAACTTGACATTTAAATGTTATTAAAAGCGTTTTGACTAAAAACAAAACACATTTTTAACGTTTTCAAAACATTTTTGTGTTTGCCGGTGCCTTACCGGCTAAAAATGTAAATTGCACTTTCTTGTAGAACTAAAGATAACCTATTATTCATATTATTATACTTACAATCTTATATTATAATTTTAACACGTTTATTCAGTTCTAATTAAGAAGTGGTATACAGGCGGCGAGTGGCATGATAGAGCCGGCAACTTGTGAAACCGCCCGGTTGTATGGCATTTTCCATATACTCGGTTAGTTTTGTGGGGTTCATTATCGAACCCCAACGGTTTTAGCTTGTATTTATATTATTTATTAACATAGGCATATTTGTTTGTGATATTTCAAGCATTTTAAAATGTCAAAATAATCCCATTCAATTACACGGTTGACGATGAAAATTTACTGAATTTAGAGAATGCACGGCGACCACCACCTGGTGGTATGCCCTATCATTAGCGCCAATCCTGCTTGAAATAGGGGTGTGTGTGGGGGTGTTAAAAAGTGGCTGAAAAGAACAAAAAATGGGTAATTTTGCCGAAAGGTGGGGGACACGTCCCCCTGCCCCCACCCCCCCAAGATTGACGCCCATGGGCCCTATTACACCGGCAATGTACAGTCGCCAGACAACAGCACTGTGGAGGACAAAAATTACAAATCCACAGCAATTCAGAATTTGAACAAAGAACCTTCATCACCTTTAAATGTGTTTGCTGGCAATGTTAGCAAAAAAAACCGTTTTACAGTGGCGGGTCCTGAGACGAAAATACCTCTGTAGGTACTCAGGCGGGACATTCGCCAGACAACAGCACTGTGGAGGGAAAAAATTACAAATCCACAGCAATTCAGAATTTGAACAAAGAACCTTCATCACCTTTAAATGTGTTTGCTGGCAATGTTAGCAAAAAAAACCGTTTTACAGTGGCGGGTCCTGAGACGAAAATACCTCTGTAGGTACTCAGGCGGGACCATAATGTTATCCGGACCGGCAAAGTTAAATCTTGGGGCAAAATTCCACAAAAGTGGGATTGTTGGTTCTTGCAGAGGTAGGGTAAGTTGGGGGAGGGGGAAGCTCGAGTGTTTTCATTTCAGTGTTGTGTAATATTCTAATCTTTCTTGAAAATTAACAAAGTGCACATAAATCATGGTTCTACATTCTCATTAACTTTACTAAAATCCTAAATGGACAGCACAATTTTAAAATGAATTTACATATGTACATTTCAAGTTCTTTGTATAAGACCAAGTTGTTTTCTACATAAAAGTACACAAAATACTGGAATGTTTAAGAAAAATTAAAGATTATTCTACAAATTTGCTGTAAAAATAGAGAAGTTGTCCAGAGGCTATTAAGAGTGAAGTGACAATATACCTCAAGCATGTCGATAGGCCAGTTCCTAAGGGATGAAATCAAAACTCGACCGGCGGACGACCGTCGGTTCCGGGCGGTTCAGTCCGGTTGAAGTACATACATCAAATGTATGGAGCCGGTATATAAACCATCTTGTCCAAGTAAGGCTTGTCCAATTGTCAAAAGCCATAACTCGCACATACGATGGGTGTACGGTTGGAGCCGGTTTCTATTGTTCTAAACAATGGAACGCGGTTCAACCGCCGGTCAACCGCCGGTCAACCACCGGTCGAATTTTGATTTCATTCCTAATCGTTGTTTATTAACACCGCAGTGAGATAGTCACATCACCTTGAGTTGTTGTTTTACTCAATACTGATAATTGGTTTATTTTCTGTCAATGAATTTCAGATCCATTTCACCATCAGGTGTAAGGAATAAAGTGTGTTTGCTTCCCACCTCCTTAGTGCTATCAATGTGGATTGATTCGGTTTATTTTCTGTCACTGAATTTCAGATCCATTTCACCATCAGGTGTAAGGAATATAGTGTGTTTGCTTCCCACCTCCTTGGTGGCCTCTATCTGGAACTGTTGCATGATCTGTGGAAAGATATACACATATCAGGCATGGATTTTAGAGACATGCATACTACCGTAAAACCTCGTCTACAAGCATACAGGCAGTTTTTGATGAAAGCTAAATTAATCCAGGCGCCCTCCATAAACAAAATGAGTTTGAGCAAATAAATTAATTACCGATACAAGCGTATATAAACTAGTATTATTGTAAGACCAATCTATTTTGTTGAAATATTTACGACTGTTTCGCAATTTAGCTTTCATCAAAAACACCCTATAATGTCAGTTGCAGACGAGGTTTTACGGTATACCGTTTATATAGATCTTTTAATTTGATTTGTGTAGTTAGAGATTTTGATTTGTGTAGTTAGGGAGCACGGTGGCCAAGCGGAACGGGTTCCGACTCACAATCGGATGGTTGCGGGTTCGAGCCCCTGCGACGCCATCGTGTTGTGCCCTTGAGTAAGGCTTGGGTAAGTTTTTATGGAGATTGTCCAAAGCTATGATGCTTACTAAACTTTCGGCTTCAGTTTTTAACCGTTTGCGACATACCAAATCTGTATTCGCTTTAACCAGCATATCTAAACAACCAAAAATTACATTCCAATCAAATAACTTTTATTTTTGTAGCCAAGATTAAAGAGTACAATCTTGGGTAAATTTAATATCCTGGCACGTAAGATAACAGAGATGTGATGATGGAGGTAGAACTTGTTAAATGACCATGATGACCCTCATATTTTAAACTCACTTGTAATAATATATTTATGTATTTCCTATTTTTATAATCCTCTGTTTTGTATGGAACCAAATAAAATCACTCACTCACTCACTCACTCACTCACTCACTCAATCAATCAATCAATCAATCAATCACTCAATCAATCAATCAATCAATCAATCAATCAATCAATCTCACTCACTCAATCAATCAATCAATCAATCAATCAATCAATCAATCAATCAATCAATCAATCAATCAATCAATCAATCAATCATTGCCAAATGAAACAAAGCTAAATCCTAATCCCTATTATTATTATTGACAGTAAACATGAAATTAATCAGTTACTTACTCTGGTAATAATGAGGTAAAGTTCTTGTTCTGCAAAGCGTCGACCTGCAGAAAACACACACCAAAAACAAACAAATTCATAAATACTTTGTACTTTGTTGTAAAATTACCTACGGTATTTCCTAAAGGAAGAGGCTTATAGCATCATTAATTTGATCTCCTACGCTAGTTTGTAATGTTTGAATGTTTCTATGTTCCAGTGTATGATGCGTACAAGCCTCTTCCCTTGTTTGTATAGTTCTAACACTTTGACATTTTACATGATTGAACTCAGTGCCAATTTTTTTACTGGTCAGATGACCCATGATTCACCATTTTAGGCATTTTCTTCTTTTTCAAAGTGTAAGGAGACATTAATACGGTTCATCAGAAAACGTCTCTTCCTTCAATTAATCTGTCTACCGCTTTAAACTTTACTATTATTGTAGATATTACGCTGTGGTTCCTTATTCGTTGTTGTACCTCTTAATTGTCTTATGCTGAGGAACACCAGTGAAGACAATCAGAAATGTACACATCCCGCGGATAATTTCTCCAGCCCCTCTACTTCCGGCAGTCGGGCCGGCAGTATAATAGGAAATGTTAATAAGTTTGAAATTAGTAGCATTGTGTGTTTTTATTACGTTTATTGTGAAGACCTGTGGTATAACAATAAAGGCGTATATCTTACCGATGCACATCCTGATACCAAACCCGAATGGTAACGTTGCATAGGGATGATACTTTTTGCCTCCCTGCAGCCATCTCTCAGGTCTGAACTCTAGTGGATCGTCAAAGTTCTTCTCGTCTCTTCCTGATGCTACGGTTAGACAGTTGATGGTGTTCTACAAAGGAATTGGATATACCGTAAACAGTGTATGTTAGATAGTTTACGTCACTGTGTGAAAAATAACCGGCCAATATTTGTTGTACTCTCCGAAATTCTAGACAATATAGTTTTATAACCATGCCCTAAATTTTTACCTAATTTAGATATTTGGAAATATTCGCACTTTGGTGTTTTAGTAAGTAGGGCACGTCATGGCCTGCAAAATTCCCTGTGTAAATCGAATGCAACTTTTAGTGACTATCACTCACTTGTAGACCGCTCTCTTCCGAAGGGCATTAAAGGTAAACCACTTGACGGATATTTTTGTACTTGCTGTCAATCAAGAATAATGTATACACTAAAAACTGAGTATGTGGGGCATATACAAATGTTCGTACCTCCCTGATTTGTAAATGACATATAACAGCAAAAACAGCTCCCATATCTGTCCATAACTTTGGTCAGTGCAGCGAGTCGAGGGATTTCAAGTGGTTGATTATTGATTGGCAAGTGCCATATTTGGGCATAAGTGCAGTCCACCATTCAATGTGGAGGATAGACTAGACTTTATCGATTGATTTTGCTGGAGTAGTTTCCTGTGAACCAGGTTTAAGTACTGCAAAGGTCGAATCATGTTTGCTGTGCAGAATAACTGCACTATGTGGTATTTTAGTACACCGTTACAATCGTGTAAAAAGCAGAAATTCGAGAAAAATTGTGGGCGTCGCTGGGGAGTAAATGACACATATTGGCTTTCAATGTCGGCATAAACAATTCTTTTTATAATATTCACATTGTTCATGTGCCTATTGTTCATGTGTATCTCAACAAGTTTTGGTTGAGTTCTTTTAATAAACTTACTCCTGCTGGCACATTGAATCCTTGAATGACGATATCATGATCCAGAACTCTTGCAACACCTGGAGCAACTGGAAATATTCTGCCAAAAAACAATACACAATATAATTAGTATCACATGGTTATAAACATGGGATGCTGGTTATTCCACTCTGGTTATTCAGTCCTCTGGAGTAAATCACCCCACATTAAGGTCAGTCATGTTTTCAGTTTTAACCATTTAACTAAAAACTGCAGTGTATATAAACTTCCTAATATTAATACAGAGTGTCTCATAAAAAGTGGGCCGCACCGAAAGATGTGATATTTTAACATGTGGTTTCACCAACCATTCAGTGTTTACATGAAAACCATATCATTTAGCTATCACTTGCAAAAAACAACTAATTTGATTTTGCATAGAGTGCACGTGAGCCTCAAAGGGTCAAATCGTACATTGTACGTAACAAATAATGATGGTCAACCTATTGTATTTCCTAGCCAGAGAGATCAGGCAAGGACTGGTCTTAATTACCATTATATAGCTGTCGCTAAGAACTGCTCCTGTGAAGAAAAAAATGATGTTTTCTTAAGGCGAATTTTGTACACATCTCTAGGGGACTGGTATTTGGTAATATCACCCGTGACCGTTAATACAATTTACAAGAGAGTACAGCTTTACTCTGTGACTGTATGACGTTACAAGTTAAGAGATTGCGATTTTACGCCAACTCTAACGTCTACGTTAATTGATCAATTCAAAATCACCCTACTGTAATAATTGATCATAAGTCACCGTAGAGTGTTTTGAATTGATTCAATTGGCGTACGCATAATCGTAAGCGCAAAACGCTTAAGTTCTCAATTACGAAATTGACCACTTACCTAAGCGACTCTCTGATGACTCCCTTCAAATATGGCAAGTGGTCAATATGTTCTTTAGTAGGCTGTGTTCCTTTAGGTACTGTGTTACATATTTCTTCATATAATTTCTGTTGTTTGTCTTGGTTGCGACCTAGCAAATATAACGTCCATAGTACTGTGTTGGATACCTACAGACAAAAGTAGTATAGAATGATTATAAAAAGCATTTGGAGCCAGAAGATTAAAAGGCTATTAAAAGCTATTAAAGCCGGCTCGGATAGGGTGGCCTATCGGTATACGCGGTATAGACTCTGACTCATAATCTGCGGCTGTGGGTTCGAACCACCGCGATGGTGGTATTTGCTATGATGTTGTCCCGGCATGGTTGTTTGATGGCTGGTAAAACTGAGTCATTTTTAAGAAAAGTTGAACAATGAGGGCGCTATTTATCTTAAATCTTGTTGATATTATTCAGGTCTAGAATTGAACATTTATATAATGTTTTGTTAGAAAAATTAATAAATGATCCCATCAAACAACCGTGCCGGGTTGTTGTGCCCTTAAACAAGGTTCAACCTCTATTGTCTATTTCCACCCAGGTTATCGGGAAACTTGATCGAAATGTTTCTAATGTAATGAATATTGTGTAATAATAACTTGCCATTGATTGTGACCACTGACTCAGCATTACCCTAATTAGCACTCTCACTCTCATGGATATAGCACACTTACTGTATCGATAGCAGCGGAGAACATTTCAGTCAGACTTGAGATGATTTCCTCATCGTTAAGCTTCCCCTCTCTTACTAGATATGCTACAAAACTCTCTTCTGTGATCTTCTCACCAGCGGCTACCTTGGTCTCCAAATCTCGGATTTTGTCACCGACATATTTTTCGGCTGTATAAAAGTGGAGGCAATATTTTAAAAGTAAATGAATAGAAGTTGACATCTTGGTAATTTCCGAAAGTCTTTGCAAATTTATCCAAGAATAGTTCAATCCTTCATGGAATTATTTCGTGTATTCTAATGAAGGAATAACAGCAGAAGACGTCATCATCCATGCGCACAACCCCCCCCCCCCACACACACACACACCCCCACCCACAACCCTGACCATCCGCAGCTTTGGCCTTTTTGTTTATAACTCAAGTACGGTATGTTACAGGTGGGTCAAACTCTACTTTTTCTGATATTGAGACACGGGAAATATTGTGGTGTGGATTTAAACCAAATTTGAGAAAGTTTAAAATTTCCCCTGTGTTGGGGGTTACTCCTTTGCGCGGCTACCACTTTTTAATTTGGAGAACTTGTTAAATCTGGGAATTGACACCCTTAGCAGTTCCAAAAAATAGGTGTCATGATATCACTACTTGCATGGTTCCACTATTATGCACAAATTATGTGCGAGGAGAGCCTCGAACTGGCAGCACACATGAATGAGAATCGAACCAGCCATATTACATTGTGCGTAAAGTTATGTAATTATCCTTTCATGTGATGTCAGTTCGAGGCTCTCCTTACACATAGTACATAATGGCGGAACCGTGCAAGTAGTGAATAGAAACATTTACGAAAGGTCATTAGTTCAAATCTGCCTTCAGAAGACATGACACATGCATAAAGCACAAATGAAATCCCCGGTTGAAGGAATATTGATTGACTCATTTGCTTTGTACTTGTTCCATGAATCATGTCTTCTGGAGGCAGATTTGAACTAATGACCTTTCAGAAATCGCCCTATACATCCCCAAATAATACTCACCAATCTCAAATACTGTGTCCCATGCACCCAGCACCTTCTTGTATGGTCCTGAATTTAATCGCCTATGCCAATGGATGGGTAAGGCCATAGCATGAACTGTGTCATGCGATAAAGAGTGCACACTTTGTATGAAAGCTTTTCCTTCTGGTTGGAGGTGACTGGAGAGAAGGTTGAGTTTACGATCAAAGAATACACGACTGACGGCTGCAAGAAAAAGAGACAAACATTTTGATTGAATTACTGGGGAGTGATATAGGTTAGCGGTATTACATGAAGAGTGTCTTGAGATAATAATTGGACACTTTGGATGAATCCTTCGGGTTGGAGGTGACTGGTGGAGATTGAATTTACGGTCAACGAATACACAGCTGACGGCAGTAAGAAAAATAGAAAAAACATTTTGATAGAATTGCTTGTGAGTGATATAAGTTTAGGGGTATTGCATGAAGAATGTTTGGAGATAATAAATGGACACTTTTTGGAAGAAAAAGAGGTACATTATTTTATTGAATTCCTGGGGAGTGATATAGGTTAGGGTATAATTGTATGAAGAGTGTCTTGATGTAATATATGGACATGTTGGATGAATATGTGGGATTAGAGATGACTGGAAAAGAGATTGAGTTTACGATCAAAGAAAACCCGACTGACGGCTGTGAGAAAAAGAGATACAACATTTTGATTGAATTACTGGGGAGTGATATAGGTTAGCGGTATTGCACGAAGAGTGTCTAGAGATAATAAATGGACACTTTGGATGAATCCTTCGGGTTGGTTGAGGTGACTAGAGGAGATTGAATGTACGGTCAACGAATAGAATACACGGCTGACGGCAGTAAGAAAAATAGAAAATACATTTTGATAGAATTGCTTGTGATATTGTTTAGGGGTATTGCATGAAGAATGTTTGGAGATAATAAATGGACACTTTGGATGAATCCTTCAAGTTCGGGTTGTTGGTGACTGGAGAAGAGAATGTGTTTACCATCAAGGAATACCCGACTGACGATGTAAGAAAAAGAGGTACATTATTTTATTGAATTCCTGGGGAGTGATATAGGTTAGGGTATAATTGTATGAAGAGTGTCTTGAGATTATAAATGGACACGTTGGATGAATTCGTCGGATTAGAGAGAGTACAACGTTTTGATTGAATTACTGGAGAGTGGTATAGGTTAGCGGTATTGCATGAAGAGTAGAATGACATGATGTAATAGATGGACATGTTGGATGAATCCGTCGGATTAGAGATGACTGGCGAAGAGGTTGACTTTGCGATCAAAGAACACACGACTGACGGCTGTGAGAAAAAGATGTACAACATTTTGATTGAATTACTGTAGAGTGATATAGGTTAGGGTATAATTGCATGAAGACCGTGTTGAGATAATAAATGGACACTTTGGATGAATCCTTCGGGTTGGAGGTGACTGGCGAAGAGATTGAGTTTACAATCAAAGAAAACCCGATTAACAGTTGTAAGAAAAAGAGGTACGTGATTTTGATTCAATCAATGGTGAGTGATATAGGTTATAGGTATTGCATGAAAAATGTCTTGAGATATTAAATAGACACCTCGGATATCCTTCGGGTTGGAGTTTACGATCAAGGAATACAAGACTGTAAAAACCTACAAAGGGATAAAACATTTGATTGAATTACTGTGGAGTAATATAGGTTAGGGCTATTGCATGAAGAATATCTTGTTATAATAAATGGATACTTTGGATAAATCCGTCGGGTTGGGAGTGACTGTAAAAGAGAATGATTTCACGATTATTTTGATTGAATTACTGGTGATCTAGATTATGGGTATTGCATGAAGAATGTCTTGAAATAATAAATGGACACGTTTCATGAATCCTTCGGGTTGGAGATTACTGGAGAAGAGATTGAGTTTACGATCAAAGAATACACGACTGACGGCTGTAAGGAAAAGAGGTGCAACATTTTGATTGAATTACTGGGGAGTGATATAGGTTAGAAGTATTGCATGAAGGGTGTCTAAAGTGTTGAGATAATAAATGGACACTTTGGATGAATTCTTCGGGTTGGAGGTGACTAGAGGAGATTGAATCTACGGTCAACGAATACACAGCTGACGGCAGTAAGAAAAATAGAAACATTTTGATAGAATATTTGCTTGTGAGTGATATTGGTTAGGTGTATTGCATGAAGAATGTTTGGAGATAATAAATGGACACTTTGGATGAATCCTTCAAGTTCGGGTTGTTGGTGACTGGAGAAGAGAATGGGTTTACCATCAAGGAATACCCGACTGACGATGTAAGAAAAAGAGGTACATTATTTTATTGAATTCCTGGGGAGTGATATAGGTTAGGTTGATTGCATGAAGAGTGTCTTGAGATTATAAATGGACACGTTGGATGAATTCGTCGGATTAGAGAGAGTACAACGTTTTGATTGAATTACTGGAGAGTGGTATAGGTTAGCGGTATTGCATGAAGAGTAGAATGTCTTGATGTAATAGATGGACATGTTGGATGAATCCGTCGGATTAGAGATGACTGGCGAAGAGGTTGACTTTGCGATCAAAGAACACACGACTGACGGCTGTGAGAAAAAGATGTACAACATTTTGATTGAATTACTGTAGAGTGATATAGGTTAGCGGTATAATTGCATGAAGACCGTGTTGAGATAATAAATGGACACTTTGGATGAATCCTTCGGGTTGGAGGTGACTGGCGAAGAGATTGAGTTTACAATCAAAGAAAACCCGATTAACAGTTGTAAGAAAAAGAGGTACGTGATTTTGATTCAATCAATGGTGAGTGATATAGGTTATAGGTATTGCATGAAAAATGTCTTGAGATATTAAATAGACACCTCGGATATCCTTCGGGTTGGAGTTTACGATCAAGGAATACAAGACTGTAAAACCTACAAAGGGATAAAACATTTGATTGAATTACTGTGGAGTAATATAGGTTAGGGCTATTGCATGAAGAATATCTTGTTATAATAAATGGATACTTTGGATAAATCCGTCGGGTTGGGAGTGACTGTACAAGAGAATGATTTCACGATTATTTTGATTGAATTACTGGTGATCTAGATTATGGGTATTGCATGAAGAATGTCTTGAAATAATAAATGGACACGTTTCATGAATCCTTCGGGTTGGAGATTACTGGAGAAGAGATTGAGTTTACGATCAAAGAATACACGACTGACGGCTGTAAGGAAAAGAGGTGCAACATTTTGATTGAATTACTGGGGAGTGATATAGGTTAGAAGTATTGCATGAAGGGTGTCTAAAGTGTTGAGATAATAAATGGACACTTTGGATGAATTCTTCGGGTTGGAGGTGACTAGAGGAGATTGAATCTACGGTCAACGAATACACAGCTGACGGCAGTAAGAAAAATAGAAACATTTTGATAGAATATTTGCTTGTGAGTGATATTGGTTAGGTGTATTGCATGAAGAATGTTTGGAGATAATAAATGGACACTTTGGATGAATCCTTCAAGTTCGGGTTGTTGGTGACTGGAGAAGAGAATGTGTTTACCATCAAGGAATACCCGACTGACGATGTAAGAAAAAGAGGTACATTATTTTATTCCTGGGGAGTGATATAGGTTAGGTTGATTGCATGAAGAGTGTCTTGAGATTATAAATGGACACGTTGGATGAATTCGTCGGATTAGAGAGAGTACAACGTTTTGATTGAATTACTGGAGAGTGGTATAGGTTAGCGGTATTGCATGAAGAGTAGAATGTCTTGATGTAATAGATGGACATGTTGGATGAATCCGTCGGATTAGAGATGACTGGAGAGGGGACTGAGTTTGCGATCAAAGAAAACACGACTGACGGCTGTAAGAAAAAGAGGTACAACATTTTGATTGAATTACTGGAGAGTGGTATAGGTTAGCGGTATTGCATGAAGAGTAGAATTTCTTGATGTAATAGATGGACATGTTGGATGAATCCGTCGGATTAGAGATGACTAGACTGGAGAGGGGACTGAGTTTGCGATCAAAGAAAACACGACTGACGGCTGTAAGAAAAATAGGTACAACATTTTGATTGAATTACTGGTGAGTGGTATAGGTTAGCGGTATTGCATGAAGAGTAGAATGTCTTGATGTAATAGATGGACATGTTGGATGAATCCGTCGGATTAGAGATGACTGGAGAGGGGACTGATCGAGTTTGCGATCAAAGAAAACACAACTGACGGCTGTAAGAAAAAGAGGTACAACATTTTGATTGAATTACTGGTGAGTGATATAGGTTAGCGGTCTTGAGATAATAAATAGACAATTTGGATGAATCCATCGGGTTCGTGGTGACTGGAGAGCAGATCTATCGCGAAGTGACGTAGTCAGGACTTTTTCTGAGGTGGTGAGGGGGCAAGACAACTTTCAAGGGGGGTGAGGAAAATGGACTATAAAGTACCAAAAATACATATGAATCTTAAATATCAGGGCGGTCAGTATCCCGCGAGGGGAGGAGGGGACAAGATTTGACTTCTCACAGCAGGGCCAGCTACCCCCATTGTCCCCTTGGCTATGCCATTGAGTGATTGTGAATAAATTTAACAGGCATACTACGTGTTGCAGTTAGATATCTCAACCTCTGCTATTCCGGTTGAAATCCATACACCCCGTCACCATGGTCACTACACTGCAAAAACAGTGTTTAGAGTGTGAAGGCAAGAATGTATTTAGAAACGTTATGTTTAAAATATGGATGTCAGATGTTTAGAAATTGAACACTGCATCATTGACCAATGTTCAGAAATTTGACACATGTTTAGGTTCTAAACGTGTTACAAAGTAACACACTCTCTCTCTCCCGGAACGGATTAAGGTCATGTCCTAGGTGTGTGGAATGTGGATGTATATAGGTGTGTGGAATGTGGATCTCAACCAGAATATTCCAATGCCCAATCAAATACGTACATTCCATAGCCCATTTGAAAAGCTCTTCATCTAGGTTCTTTATAACCAAATCAGGTTGTCTTGTCAGTCGCATCTTGCCGACGAGGTTTGTGATGACGTCATTCATTTCCTCCACATACCTCCCGATTTCTACAGGGCGGGAAATACGTTTGCCAAGAGCACTGCGGTGCTTATGCCATGTTTCCTGCTCTCTGTGTTAAAAAATGACAAGCACATTTTGTTATTCTAAACATTCCTTCTTTGTGCGTGGAACAACTTACGAGGCAGTTATAGCAAACTGTTTTTAAACTGTTGCGATTTGGTAGTTCACATCATCTTGCGAATTGTAGGGAGTTTTGGCAAAAATTGCATTCATCATTTCATAGCAAGTGTTGTAAAGAGGGCTGAAACAACAACACTTTTGTAAAACGTACATAACTCATTAACAACAATAAATCAAGTTTTTAAAGTATATGATTAGCATGAACTTTTGCAAAGCTTCAAAGTGCTATTTTTCAATAATATATTGATTTAGATAATGAAAATCTGAAACAAAACTTCTATTCTCTATAAGCTCACGATGGTCTGAATCCATCTGTTGTAGAAATGCCTATTGTAGATGACGACTGCTCAGTGCCAGAAGTGAGTAAGTGCAATAGCTGTCATGTGTACTGTGTGTAAATTGCCAAATGCTCACAGGGCAGCTATTGCAATTCTGGCACTGAGCAGTCCATGAGATGACCTATGATGTCACATGTTCACATTCATGACGCCCTCTCACCTTTGTTTCAGATGGACATTTTACTGTGAAAGGACCTATTATGTCATTGTTCAAGCAATACAATAAACAAATTCCACATAGCCCCCGAATGAAACGTATTTTATTATCTTTGTAATCACTCAAAAAGCATTTTGTGTGAATTTTACATCCGAACTAGGTGCTATTCAATTTTTATGGGAATTTTTATTTTACATGTTAAGTCTATGGGGGTGACGATTAAAAATGGACGGCAATATTAAAAAAACCCTAATTTTGGGCCATTTTGGACACTAAAATTACAATAAAAAAAGAATAGCACTTAGTTTGGATGTAAATTCACTCACAATGCTACCTGAGTGAGTACAAACATAATTAAATACATTTCATTCGGGGGCTATAGTAAAAACAAAAAATGTCCTATACCTTAATGGTTATGAAACAAAAGAGCTCTGCTGTTTAAAAACCAGTAGTGTCTGTGCAGACCACAAAACATATTGTCAAAACACAACGTGCAAAACCTGTTATTTTAATTGTGTGATATTATGTAGCAAATGTAAACAAGTTTGTTAACATTTTTGGTATCATTTTCATACATTGGGGTAAATTGATGATGTAGTTTCAGTTTCATTTGCAAATTTGAATTTCGTTAATTACCGAAATGATCTATTTACTGACATAATATATTGACGTGGAAATGGTACAAAATAATGTTAAACTCCATCAGTATCTGTCTAATTTTATGTTGTTTTGCCACTATATCAGAATTCACCAAATGCAAAGCAATCGCGATGTCTTTTTTAAAGACATTTCTTGTTTTAACTTACCCAAGTAGCACTCCTACTGGTTTACCTCTGACTTCTCTATGTTCTACCCATATATCTACTGGTATTCTACTGGGATATTTGCCTTGTTCGTGAAATACTGTCTGAAAATCATCTGGACTGTTGATGCAAACTAACCAACCAGTGGCCATCTGCTGTCTATCAAACATCGAAAAAAATGAGAATGTCATTAGCCGGAGATTGGTTAATTAAGAAGAAGGGTTTAGTTAGGAGAGGTGGTCTCCACAGAGGTTGAAAGTGTTTCTTTGTCAATTTAGGGGTGGTGATTCTGAATCTTGAATGTGTACTTTCATAAAAATGGAAGAAATGAGTCGTCAAATAACACAGTGTTCGAATCTCAAAGTTGGTCAATTTTGGTTAAACCAAGGGATCAATATAGCCTACATAATATATGTGTATCACTATTTTTTGCCTGGAGTCGGAGTGATCGACCCTGTAGTAGAGCCAGGGTGACTCAATAAAAGGGTTATACTCTAGAAGCAGAGTCCAGCCACTGCACGACTCTATGTCTAAAATGACTCAATTTTGGGAGTCATTCTGACTCCCTTGAAGATTCATAATTTGTTGACTTCGTTGAAGAGTCACCGTTGATGACTCTACACAGACTCCCAATATAGAGTCATTTATAGAGTCGCAGAGTGGCTGGACTCTGCTTTTAGAGTCACCCTGACTCCAGTTTGGCTTTCATTGAAGAAAAATAATAGAAAATATAAGCACCACCCTGGAGGCACTGACCAATTAACAGTCCCTTTGACATAAAAAGGCATTCTTAAACACTTGAGAACGTTCCTGCAATCTCATTGGTTCTTACCCGTGTGATATGACACGATATCACACGGGTCGGCGCGTATGCATCAACGCGATACGTGTGCTCGCTATTTGAACCAATCGGGGGCGCATAGCAACAACGGGACTGATCGATTTTAAGCCCAAGGTAGTTCCTTGTAAAATGTAGGATTTAATTTAATTAAAATTACTTACAATATTTCTATTTGAATTGAAGTGTTTAAGAATGAGAATAAACGTATTGGTTTTAGCCACTGGAGTGCATCTATCGTCTCATATAACATGGGCGACATCATTATTTAAAGTAAAACAACGAGGCGAAGCCGAGTTGTTTTACGCCAAAATAATGATGTCGCCCGTGTTATATGAGACGATAGATGCACGACAAATAGATAATTTAAATAGATAACTGTGCAGAACATTGCTTTATAAATCTGCCAGAGATACTCAAGCTGTGGATCTGACCAACATTGACCAAAGGGGACAATTATCATTAGGCAATAAAAACAAAAAAATCTTTCGATCGAACAGCAATGCTTGGTCGATCCTTATTATTTATGAAATCAATTAATTAACTATTGTTAATTGTGATAACATATGACTATTTGCTTGTATTGATATTGACCAATATAAATTTAGCATTAATTTTGATTAATTAGTTGATAGTTCGTTCATAGCAAGCATCGAAGCAGCATCGACGGTCGAGCCAAAGATCGTGGTTCTGGTGCCTGACACTAGGATTCACTACAATCTCATCTATCAGGCCACAGTTCTTTAACCCGCAATACATATTGTGCATTCACTGAATGACCTTTGACAATTTGGGTATAAAAACTCATACTCTACAAGTTGAGGTCAAATTTTACACTGTGATTGTTTAATTGCAGTTATTGTACTATGTCATTGGGATGAGGTCATTGTGGTCCATAGTGTGAGTGGTTTTGCTCACTTTGCTTATATAGAGTGGACAGACTATACTTACTTAAATATAGGTCCTAGTTGTTCAAAATATCGCAAATGTAGAGCTGAAGGCAAATCAAAGACACTCTTCCATCCCTTTGTCAGAAATCTATACACCATAGCAGGCAGACCACCAGGGATCTTCACGCTTGGAATTTCATCGAACGATCTGACTGTGTCTGTGGAGGAGACTGATGCGGCCACTCCTGAAGCCTTTCTGGTTACTGTTCTGTTTTGCTCTGGTTCATATGGGCACTGGTTGTATAATGCTTTGCCTACAATTGTATAAAACAAAACTACCAATTACTAATTATTTTTTGCAATACCCTACAGAGTACAGACAGAAACAAACATACAATAATACACATTGCGTTTTAACGGGGAACGGTGGCGCAGCGCAGCGGTTTAAGACTTCAACTCTTAATCGCGAGGTATCTCGAGGTCGTGGGTTCGCGTCCCGCGGCGTCAACATAGTGTGTACACGTCGGCCAGGTTCTCAATCCCTATTCTTCACCCCTATAGTGTCTCTCTCTACCAGGTGTCCCGGCCAGGTGTACAATGAGTGCAGGCTTTTGCCCAAAGAGCAATGCTATTAAATTGCTCCCCATGAAGGGGCACAACACTAAATCCTTCCGCATTTAGTGCAACCCTGTATACATGGTATAGTCCCGGTTAAAAATAGCGCCTGATCGAATTATATCAGCCTCTCGAGGGTACCGAATTTAAGAGAATCGTGCTTTCTTTTATATGAAAATCATAAAGTAGGACCTCTACATTAAAAATCTATTCAAAACATGTTTCAAATCGATTGTTAATAAGTGACAGGCTGTCGGAATAATATCAAGGCCGGAACTGGTAAGGGGCGAGATTGTCGGCTGAAATTCGCGAGGGGTGCTGTTCAGATGCCCGTAAGCTCCCGTAGCTCAAAAGTTTAACAATTTAAACGAAAATATCAATTCTAAATGAACCATTGGGGAGATCGGAAGTCTTTATTTAATCTACAGATGTTGCTAATTAAATTTAGACATTTTTCAAAGTCAATATCCGAGCATGTTGCAACAGATGGGAATTGAACCCGGGACCTCATGCAACAGAAGTGATGCCTGATCTAACCACTGAACCACAATTTTCAAAATACATGACCAATGACCATTGAAAAATATTGGATACTTTGTACCTATAGTGTTCCATAAATACCGTGAATATTGGGATTCACCTATGGCGCACATGGGATCCCTTGACATAACTGGATTTTTAGGCATAAACTATAAAAAGTGCCCTCTCGAAAAAATCTTACCAGCAAATAAGGTCACGGACTCTTCGTTCTTGTTTGAATTTTCAGAGGATGAGATTTACCCTAAGGCAAAGAGCCCATGTGCGTCATTAGGCGAATCAATAGGCCTACGGTATTTGTTGTTTGTAAATTTTTAATGCAATGGTGAGTCCAAATATGAACCAATGAACCATATTAAATTAGTATATTAATCAAATATGGGACAAATACCTGCAAACTGAACTATATACATATAGACTAAAGGACAACAGTTAACCTCTAATTGCATGTCAATATTGACCGATTATCGCTACACAATAGTATCAGGTTAGTTTAAATATATTAAGGGGGTACTACACCCCTGCCCAATTTTGTGTCTATTTTTGCATTTTTCTCAAAAATTACAGAGCATTGGTGACAAGTAAGATATGTATATTATAGGGGCAAGGACTACAACTACTGCATTGGAAATTTTATTTCAGCACAGACAACAGTTGTGGAGTTACAGTCAAAAATGAGGGAAAACCAATATTTGATCAATAAATCAATAACTACTTGCTTTGAATTGCTCAATTTTCAGTACAATAGTCCTTGCCCCTATAATATACATAAAACTTGTCACCAATGTGTTATAATTTTTTAGAAAAATGCAAAAATAGGCACAACATTTGCCAGGGGTGTAGTACTCCCTTAAGTTGGCTCAAAATGTGTGTACTATACTAATTTGTTATCACGGTTGTTTGATGTGATCATTTATTATTTTTTCTAACAAAACATTATTATAATGTTCAATTCTAGACCTGAATAATACCAAAAGCTATCACAATAATAAACTGTATATACACATATATTTTGTAGCAATTTTTAACGTAGATGTTCGTTTCTATATCAAATTATTCATCTTTTCTGCTTTTTTGTGGTAATTTTAATTCTATAAACTGTACATTTGTGTGCAAATTGAGGGCGCTATTTGCATATATTTTAAATTTAAATTAGCCAAATAATATGAATTATACCTTACATTTCATGATAAAATGTTTTTTTGAAAATTCCCTTGTCATTAATTTTGTTTGCTGATGTTGAGGGATTTGTTTGGCACGTCGACTTAGGTCAAAAAGGAATTATCCCACGGATTCTAGGAGGCAGACATTATGCATATGCATTTCTTTACCTCTCCATGAGGAGATGGTTAAAGAATTTTGAAAAGAAAATATTAAGAACTTGGGAGCTTTTGGATTTCCACGTTGAAGCCTATAATTATGGCACGCACACGCACCATGGACCGTAATATGGACCGCAAATACACCCCCGAATACACATAACCTTTAGGGTTTATATTGGTAAGGGTTTAGGGTTAGGTTATAGGGTTAGGTTATAGGGTTAGGGTTATAGTTAGCATATTGCGGAATGCGGATTATGTTTGCAGAAAATAAGTATCCCAAATTCCATGCCTGTAGCCAATGTAAGATATTTAAATTTGGGATAGCATCATTGATAAATAATTTGAGTAAACAAAATCTAAAGGTAAACAATATTGTGGGAGTTGTCACAAGTCGGCAAATTGGCCTTATTTCAACAGTCAGATATTGATAACATACTAACATCTTCGGTCAATATTATTATTTAGGCCTATTCTTTATGCCAGCCTTTTTGGCATATCCGCGTTACCGCGTATCGCATAGTTTCTTCCAAGTACCCGGATGGCCACAGACTATTTTGAAAATATTATATGCGCGGATGATGTGTGCGCGAGTAGTACATACGGTACATTCGGCGTAAAACGAGGAAAACATCAGTTTTGACAAAGTTGAAGCACCGCGCCGCAAAGCCCACGGCTTTCGGCTTTTACTAGCTGACTATTATGTTAGCACATCTAGGCCTATAGGCCTAGGCCTATGCTTAAAATAGGGGGTGGTGCAATAATCATGTGTAGGCCTACCCGAGCTCTTACCCGGGGCGGTCGATTATAGGGGGGGGGCAAAGATTTTGTGGCAGGCCAGGGGGGGCAAGCATTTTTGTCAGGTCGAAAGGGGACAACCGATTTTGGCAGGTCGAAAGGGGAAAGGAAAAAAGAAAATGGTGTAGGAAAACGTTAGAAACATGTAGGAAAACGTTATATATTATAGGGACATGTTGCAAAATTCCCTGCTTGTATAATTATAATGTTAAGACAATATAGGCCTAAGGTTTTAAATTGGGTTCCCCAAAGTCATGCATGTAAAGGGGGGAGGGAAGCGATTTTTGGCAGAATATTTTGAGAATTGACCACCCCGGGGTACACGTGATTATTGCACAGCTGCCCCTAAACAGAGCTGTACAAATGGATTTTATGATTTTCTGAATGAGCAAATCAATGAATAAGCCTATAAATGATAACCATTGTACTTCAATGGTTTTGTGTAGGCCTAACTATAATAGTATAGGCCTACACAAGACCATTGAAGTACAATGGTTATCATTTATAGGCTTATTCATTGATTTCCTCATTATCATAAAATCCATTTGTTCAGCTCTGTTTAGTGCAGTATAATACTGCATGGAAAGGTTTTCGATAAAAAAACCCCGATATATATATGTATTATATATACCTTAGGGTACAGACCTAACCCCAATGCTCTTTTCAATCATTGAACCACGCAGAATACTCACGAGTGAAAGCTTGTATAATAGTCTATACTTGTATGTGAAATCACTTTTACCTTTAACTCAGTAACCTTTTTTAATGTTTTTTGTGCATTTTGTCATGTAATTCATTTTCCTCTAAATTTTCGTTTGCAAGATTATTTCTACTCCCACTCGCTAGGAGTTCAATGTGTTTCATGATTTTATGAGATTCAATAATTGATAACGCTGGCTTAAGGTGGTACTACACTCCTTGATCAATTTGTGACTATTTTTGCATTTTTCTCAAAAAATAATAACACACTGGTAACAAAAGTTGTGTATAATAAATATAGGGGCAATGAGTTATACACTGGAATTTCAGTGATTCAAGACAAGCGGTACGTTATTTTTGATAAGAAAAGAGGTACCGCTAAAATGTACCTCATTTCTATATAGGCTACATAATGAATCACTGAAATTTCAGTGAAGTGATTGGATTCCTTGCCTCTATAATATTATACATAACTTTTGTTACCAGTGTGTAGTTAATTTTTTTGAAAAATGCAAAATTAGTCGCAAAATTTATTAGGGGGAGTAGTACCACCTTAAGGACATGAAATTTCAATAAGCTTTTTACAGGCCGAAAGGGGAAGCATTGTGGGCAGGTCGAAAGGGGAACAAGCGATTTTCGGCACAGATTTTGAGGGCATCTTTTCGATATTATACTGTAAAATGGCATAGAAAAACGATAGGAAAACGTTATATGCCTATTATACATGTTATATGTCAACTTTCCCGCTCGATGGGATTGAATCACATGATTTAGAATGTTAAGGGTTCACCGAAATCTGGCTTGTGCAATTGGGGGGAGGGGCAAAGATTTTTTGACATATCGTAGGCCTATAGCTGGCCAAATATTTTTTGGCACATCGCCAGGGGTGACAAGCGATTTTTGGCGGACTAATGTTGAGAATTCATCCCGGGCCGGGGTAGACCTATACACCAAATTAATGCACAGGCTCCTTTAAGGTTATACAGGATTTTGACATTTTGTGTAGGCAAATTGGCTGCACGTAGCCACCTAAAATATTTTGTTTTTCAAAAAATAAACACGGGAGGCCTAAAAATCATACTTCATCTTAAAGTTGACACTCTAATGATTATTATTGTAATACTTTTAACGTCATAGCTCATACACAAATGTACTTTGTAAGTGTTTCAATTTGTGTTCAATTTCATGAGCATGAGGTTTTTTGGGAAAGAGGCCAGGAAAATATGGGGAGAGGGTCCGATTTCATTGCGATTTCGCATATGTGTTACAAACAAACCAATGAAATAATGTACCTATTTATTCTTTCGATAGGTCCTCCTGATTTAAAACAGTAAGCTTACATGTTCACAGAATGTCAATGAAAATGATGGGGTAAATGTCGTTTTTTTTGCAACAACAATATTAATTTAGTGTGCCAATATATTGACACAATTATTCCCTACATTATTTCTTTGAAGTATCAGCTATCACATGCATATCAAAATTTTATGAATCAGCTACGGAAACATTAAAAATAATTTATTTCATCTCAGCATATCAGGCCAAATGGTCCAAAATGGAGTTCTGAGATATCCACACATTTAGTTTCAAGTACTCACATTTTCTGCTATTTCACAGTATCAATTCACAATCCCATAATATTCCAGGTGCAGTGCTCCTGTATTACTACTGATAATCCTTACTGCATGGGAAGTATCAATTGATTTTCACAAAACTTGCAGAAATTGACAAATTTCTGCCAAAACTTCCACACTATCAATATCATGTTCAAACCATGTGCTAACTTGTTTACAATGCTAGTTAATGTTGCCAGGGCCAAGGTGATAGTACTTATTTTATTGATTTTGTCTAGTATAGTGCTGGTTGAATACTCATGCTCCACTGTGCATATGCTTCAGTGATTTTAGCAATCAAATGAAAATGATAGGGTTGCCAGTTCATGCGCTGGAATAATAATCACTATAAGGGGGCACATCACTAAATAAATGTCCCATTGAAATACATGTGAAAATACAATAAAGTAACTAGGTGCATAATAATTATGAGTCCTGGGGGAGGGTAGAATGGGGGAGGGGGAGCAGTTGTTGGCAAACATTTACAGTGCATCTTTATAAGGCTTAGGAAACACTACAGAAACATTCAAATCTGCATCATAATATCTAGGCCATTTAAAGTTTCCACATTGGCAAAGTTAGGCTGGCCGAGAGCAGGGCCAGGGGAGGATGACAGGAAATGTTGGCATACCTTTTAAAATCTAACCCACGGGCCCCCATGTATATTTGGGATTCCCCCTTCCAAAGAAAATGATAGCCCCTCACACCTTCTCGTTCTTCCATGAGTTACACCAAATGCGGAAGGATTTAGTGTAGTGTCCCCTTAAAACAAGAACTGTTTTTAAAAAAGAATTAGTGCTGTGGGATATCTAGAGCAAATATTGATACACAAAAATAATTTCAAAAATACTTTGTTGATACAATTTTTCAATCTACATCTCTGAGATGTTTAATATATACATATACTTCATAAATAAAAATTAAAAAACAAAAGACAAGTTGAGTGGAATTTTCACCCTCCGTAACCTTAAGGGGGTATACCCCTAGCCAATTTTTTTTGCTTATTTTTGCGTTTTTCTCAAAAATTATAGCGCATTTGTGACACGTAAGATATGTATATTAGGGGGCAAGGACTACAACTACTGCACTGGAATTTTATTTCAGCACATACAACATGTGGAGTTACAGTCAAAAATGAGGGAAAACCAATATTTGATCAATAAATCAATAACTACTTGCTTTGAGTTGCTGAATTTTCAGTGCAGTAGTTGTATATAGTCCTTGCCCATATAATATACATATCACCAATGTGCTATAATGTTTGAGAAAAATGCAAAAATAGGCACAAAATTGGCCAGGGGTGTAGTACCCCCTTAAAGACAAGTATTATACATCGTATATCATGATATAAATTGAATGAAAATGCGAAGAAAAAACTACTTTATACTTACACGTCGATATATTTCTCACATGTTGAGTAAAAACACGCTCTACAAAATTTGTTGGAAATCTCTTCAGACCTCTGCTCCTTAAACTAAACAACATAACCTTCGACGCCATTGTCTTCTTTAAAGAATATCTTCTCAATTTGGTGAAAAATGCCTGCTACGTCCTATTCCATAAATAATTCTTTTTCAAGAAAATAATTCCCAATTCGGTGAAAAAACAAGTAGACTATACCACTCAACATGCCACGTCTCGAAAACTGCGTCTTAGTCCAAAGAGAATATCTGAAAATAATATTCAATTAAACGAACGAGCAATGAACCTATACACAAGACACTAGGATCCACAACATGCTCATTTATCAGGACAAAGTTCTTTAACCCCAATACATTTGTACATTCATTGAATGACCTTTGAAAATTTGGGTACAAAAACTCATACTCTGCAACATGAGGTCAAATTTTGCACTATTCCACTATGCTTGTTTAATTGAGGTTTTTGAACTATGACATTGGGATGAGGCTATTGTGGTCCATAGTGAGAGACACAACAATTCGTCGTGTGTGTGCAAGAAAGACGTAAGTGCAATGGCTGCCACATGTTAAATTTTGAAATTACATTTTTAGAGCAATCCTAAACCCCCCGGGGGGGGGGGGGGTACTCAAGTTTGGTTTTGGTAGGGACGTGCCGCTGAGATTTTGGAAGTAGACCCATAAATATACCAATTTTTCAAGAAATTTGGACCCATTGATACTGCCAAAAGTCAAAATTTTCGGCCGAATTTACCCAAAATTGTCTTAGTTTTTACAAATTTTCCCAAAATTTTGGGAAAATTTTGAAAATTTTAGCTAGATTAAGGAAAAATTGGACTGTTTTCCGAAAAAATTGAGAAAATTTTGAAAAAAGGACCCATTCATATACCAAAATAGGCTTTGAAAAAGGGGTCATTGATATACCAGAAGGCTGAAAATGCTACCCATGTTTGCGGCACGTCCCCGTATGGTCATTTGTACTGAGTACCCCCCCCCTGGGCCTAAAACTTGACAAAATGTTATCTCATTACGGCATTGACTTGCATTGTTCATAATGATCAAAATTGGTCCAAGGAGTATCTTATATAAGTCCCACTACTTCAAGAGTTGACGCCATAACTCTCTTTATAAGGGGGTGTCGACTGCATACGACAAGTTGGAACTTTCAAAATCTGAAATAAATTCAAAAATTTCAGAATTGTATATTTTCGTGACCATGGAATCAGCATGACAAATGCAGTAAAATGAGTACAAACAAGCTTAGTATTAGTTCAGTGGTTATTGAGATAGCTCTTGTTATTTTGAGCAAATATCTCAATAGCCTACTTGAACTTCTAATGTGGAAATCTTAATCTATACGATATATAACCATGCAGCACGCAGCAGGGTATTAACAGTGCTACATATTTTAAACTGCAAAAAGCAGCTATTGCATTTAGACTTTCTCGCACTCACAAAACAATTATCAATTTGAATAAATATACCAGTGCATGCGCACAACACTATGCAAATTTATCTATCATTTTAAAGCGTATTGATAAGAACGTGTTCTTTAATCGTCATCATCATCGCAGTACGGTGTGCAATTTGGTAAGAGTCTGTCAACGTTTGCATAATGATTTTTGATTAAGTTAAGCCGTCATTAGAACATGAACTTTGGAATTGCAAATTAATGAATGATTGACCACAAACAAGCAAAAACTGCTTTTAACGAAATAGCAAAGTACTAACATGGTATACAGGACGCGTTGTCCTTGGTCTAGACTGAGGGGGAGATTGGCGATTTTTGGCATAAATATTTGGGCACCGTTTCGATATTATGCAATACGTTCAAATATGCAACCAAATTTACCCCAAATTGGGTGCCTTTAGGGCCTGGCTTTAGGGACACTTTTGCCCAAATGCACACTGGTTTTCACTGAAAACCCACCCATCGATATACCAAAATTCCAGAAAAGGTACCCCTAAAACCGTGGCACATATCACATCCCCGTATACCTTCTTCAACCAGCTAGGCGAACCGCTTCGGGGTTCTATCCATGGTCCACTATATGATTGATACACATTTTTTTTTTGCTTCTCGAATCCAAACTACTTGAACTCAGGACTTAGAATAAGAATGTTTGGATGATGGGGCTCAATGTAATCGGTAGAAGCCACCGACCTTTTACAAAATGTTTTATTCCTTTTTTATAATATCACGAATAACAAACCCACTGGTTTTCAGTAAAACACTCAGTGCATGTAATGCAGGAACTTGATTCATGATATTGTGATAACACACTATTACCTGCATCACTGCGCGTATGTATAGTGGTGACAACTGCCACCTTTAATGCCGTGACAACTTTTAAATTCCTGTTAAAACAGGAATTTAGTTCTCTACGAAACAAAATCATCTTCAAGAATCTATATAGAATAATCAGATAATAGTGATAATTACCCCTGGAAATCAACTGAAAATACTGTTCCGTCCTGGCCAATATCTTCAGCAAACAGACAAACAAACGAATCAAATCTTTGCAAATAAAATGCGAGTGGCAGAGATTCATGTACCCATCATGCATCATGCTTGTTAAAGTTAAAGTATATTATTTTCGACTATAAATAATAAGTTTCTATAATGATTCTATGAGTGACAACGGAATAAGGAAATGTGGTCCCGCGAGTGGGGCATAGTAGCGTAGACAGCGGGGGAAGCGGGAAGAGTGCCCCCTGACAAAAAAAAAGGAAAAGAAAAGTGCCCATCTGACATGTCTGACAAAAAATGAAAGAGAAACTCTGGAGGGCACTGGTAAAGAAAAGGGGCAAGGACCCGTCTTCCACCAAAATTCACCCCGATCTGTTGGCTAAAATAGTGTAAAATATAACATTTTTGCACGCTACGCGCGCACATTGTGCAAATAAAGCCCTTTTCACCCCAATCATGGGCCAAAATAGTGTAAATTACAAACTATTGGCGCGCTGCTCGCACACGTTAGCTCACGTTGTCCCAATAAAGCCCTTTTTGGAAGCTCAAAGACTTAACAGTGTGTAAAAAAACCGGTATACACTCTTCCCTCAGAGAAAACGGTTCTTGAAAATTTAAGGAACCAAAATGGTTCTTTCTGGTCTTTCCAAAACCGTTTTCAGGTCTAAAATGGTTCTTTCTGACCTTTCCAGAACTATTTTCAGGTGTGAAATGGCACTTTCTGTTCTTTGTAGAACTATTTAAGGGTCCACATACGGACAACTACCGGTATTTTATGTTCTACGTAGAACCGTTTTTTTCTAAGAGTGTACCCTCCGATAATACCGGGTCAAAATGATTCAACCCCGGGGGGGGCACTTCAATATGAAATGGATATAGGTGTAGGGCTGGCACTTTCGCACTAAGGGGCATTCGGTGAGAGCAAAATGTAAAAATATGGGGTCATTGGGTGAGAGCATGATTTTTGGCATTTGGTGAAAGCAAAATGTGAAAAATATGGGGTCATTGAGAACATGACCTTTTTTTTAAATGGAATCTTTGGGTAAGAGCCGAAAAAGCGCCACAGAAACCTCGAAAATTGAGTATCTAGTTCTAAATGGCTTTTTTCAAAATAAGTAACAAAATTCATAATAAATGAAAGTTGCTGTTCAAATTGGACTTGTAAGGGTCTTTGGGTGACAGATCAAATTGAAAAATAGGGGGTCTTCGGGTGACAGAGCATGGACAGAGCATGTGTTCGTAAAAAATATGGGGTCTTTGGGTGACAGCGATGCTGAAAAAGGGGTCTTAACAGCCCTACATACGCGTCACCTCCAAAGTTGGAGTGCCCCCCGGATTCAACAGGGATTTTTTTAATTACCATTTTGTCCTATGCTTCCCGCGGAACTTGATGGTGCATGGGTCTTCCGGGGTGTACAACGGTGTATCGGTATAAAGGGGGTCTTTCAGAAATTCGGAGCAGTGCCAAGTTTAATAATCAAGGGTCTCACCTGGGGGAGGGGAAACTTCAATAGCTTTCAATTAAGTAAGGGACATTCGGTGAGAACACAATTTTGAGCTTGCAACATTTCCTAACATGTTTCTACATCTTTTTAGGGCGTAATATCGAAACTGTGTCAAATATCTGTGCCCCTCCCCCTTTGACCTGCCAAAAGTCTTTGCCCACCCCCATAATTCGCCACCTCTCGTACACACAGTTATTATTGCGCCACCCCTAATTTGTGCAAAGTCCCTGTCCCTCGAGATGTGTTCCAGTGGGGTAGCCATCACTTTTACAGATGGTGGGCAAGTGGGGGGGGGGACTTTTTAGGGGGACCAACTTTGACGAATATGGTCAAAAAGGGATAAAAAGTATAAAAAAGGCCTAAAAATTTATTATCAGGGCAGCCAGCATCCCACGGGAGGGGAGCAAGCGGGGGGACTACTCACAGGGCCCCCTTGGTGACTTTGATGTGGTCTTATTTATTTGGATCAATGCCAACGCAAAGCATCACGGGAAGAGCTGAATATCTGCTGTGTATAGAATATTAAAAGGGAACCTGAAACTTCTTGGGTCGTTGCTTTTCAATAGGCCTATAAATTATATGGGTAACCCTGGTAGCATTTGTCGTTTTGACGTAATAGAGTATACAAGTAGTTTCAAGTTTACGGTCATAGCATTCTGTGAATTCATACATCGTGAATGCAGTAAAATTGTATTATCTGTCTGAATGGGTTTGCAAAATAATCGAGCCCGAGCTAGAATCTATTCATGCATTGTAATTTAACTCTTTCAATGCAGGCCTCATGATGCCTGATGTAATATGGACAACTTCGCCGTGTCCTTTTTATTTACAAATATTAAGGGGACTCGATCTTGTGTGCGTAATTATAGAGGGCCAGGGGATTCACTCTATCATTAAAAAAAATATTTGAAGAAGTCAAAGAGCCCTAGGAATAAAAACTGTAGTGTAATTCACGCCAGATACAATTTCTTTATACGACAAAAAATAATTTTTGTAATCGATAAAAAAACAAACGTTTTATATCAATTTTAAATTTAGCCTGAATCCGTAAATATGTTACCTCTCGCCATTTTTTAGGTCAAGGCTATTTTTACCATAAATATGCAGCGAACCATTGTTGAAGCTATTTCACATACATGTACAAAACATTCTAGAGAAAGAATGAGGCCATATAGTGTTGAAATATCTTTTGTTGATTTCGAATGATAATGTCATGAAGTCGTAAATTTTAAGGTCAAATTCCTGAAACCAAAACAAAACATTGCGACGCAGATAATTCCCGACTTACGCAATTTCATCATCACATCAGTGTCTTTATTATTTGTTTGAAACCTTTCCCAAACGTTCGTGCTATTTATGCATAAAACGGCTAATCTATCTTTACAAAACGCGTCTTTTTTTAGTAAACAAAAGGCTAAAGATGGCATTATGAGATTGATCTTTTATCATTACACTCATCCGTTCAACTGCAACGGTGGTCGAGCGGTAAAGCACTAGACGCGTAATCGAAGGAAGTTTCGAATCGCTCGGTTCGAGTTTTTTTCTTCAAAATTCATGATCGCATTCCGAAATGAGTCACTTGTCGGTAAATCATGTATCGTATCCTTAAGGTTATAGCAACTAAACATCTTTAAAAAAAAGTAACTAACCCCCCTTAAATAATGGCCATTATTCAAAAGGGGTTATTGTATTACAAATCTGTAAAATGCGTTGGTGGAAGCAGAATTTATTTCTGCGCATTTTGACACCTCATTTGAAACGATAGCCCAGAAAACAATAAACCACCGGTCTATTATTTAATGTAGTGAAGTCCAGATTTAAAAGTTGCACTAACATACAATTTTTACAATACAAAAACACTCAGATATCATTACACAGATTTCCTTCCATCACACTGAATGCAAAATCAATAGAATTTACTGCAACTTTCAAATCTTGGGCTACATTGATTTAAATGTACGCTGTAACGTCAATATTTAGTTAATTGCTACAAATGAGGTGTCAAAATGTGCAGAAATAAATTCTGCTTCCAACGCATTTTACAGATTTGTAATACAATCACACGTTTTTGAATAATGGTCATTATTTAAGGGGGGTTAGTTACTTTTTTTGAGATGTTTATTTTAAACTGTTGCGATTTGGTAGTACACAGCAACTTGCGAATGATAGTGAGCTTTGGCAAAATTTGCATTGATCTGTGATCATTTTCATATAGGGAGTGTGTAGAAGAATTCAAATGTCACAGATATACTTTTGTAGGTCCTGTGTTCTTGCGTTATGTTGTAAAGAGGGTTCAAACAACAATACTTTTGTAAAACGTACATGCTAATTTGCCACAAATTTTGTACCGGGTATATCGCGAATTTAAAAAAAATTATATTTGATATCATCAGGACTTTCCTGGTCATATTCAGAATGCAATTTGGTGTGTCTGATGCATGATGTGCTCTCAGGTGACTTGAAATTCTCCTTCAAAATGAAGATTTTGGCATCGGAAGAAAGCTCATTATTATAATATTTCTCAGAATCCCAGTAAAATTTTAGGCCTAAAATATTTTCCGTTTAGATGTTATGAACGAAAAGGTGATAGTCTCATCCCCAATTGTGGTATACCACACATACCGTGAAACACGTTTTTACTTCTAATATCAAGTGTAATTTACCTCAAAACTTGGGAATTTGATTATTTTGGTATATCATCAGGCCTCAATGTGAGATACAAAACGCAATACGCAAAAATAAATCTGACCACCTACCTTTAAGGGATCTGGAATCAGCGTTTTAAACGTTTCGAAAGTACTTTTTGTGGGACATGAGAGCACATCAGACATATCGAATTGCATTCTGAATACGAAGAATGTCTTTGATATCAAATAATTTTCAATTTTTGAAATTCACGATATACCGGTAGTACAAATTTTATGACAAATTATTAAAATTTGAATGATATTTTTCCCATTTTTGATATATAACAGTCCTCGAAGTAAATTTTATAAATCTAATGATATGTTCTTAAAGTGTATGCAGCTGGGAGGAAAAGCCGACGATCAATTGAAAATTTTGACATTTCATATTGAAGATATGGATTTTTTCCAAAAAAGACCTAATTTTTTTTGGTGTTTTGGGGAAAAAAATCATATCTTCAATACGAAAGGTCACAATTTTCAACTGATCGTCGGCTTTTCATCCCACCTACATACACTTTAAGTATAAATCATCAGATTTATAAAGTTTTCTTCGAGTACTGTTAATATCAAAAATAACCATTTTTAATGATTTGCCATAAAATGTGTATTATACATTACGAATTTCAAAAACTCAAAATTATTTGATATCAGAAGGACAGTCTTCATATTCAGAATGCAATTCGATATGTCTGATGTGCTCTAATGTCCCACAATAAATACTGTCCAAACGTTCATACCCCATCCCTTAAAACAAGAACAATTGGATACTTAGGCCTATAATAAGTCATTTCCACTAGCCTAATAATGTATGATGATATCACATTATTTACATTGAACTAAATCAACAATCTAATTTTGTCTCTTTATCTTAAGATCTAACAAAAAGTTTTCTTTAAGGTACACTGTTTAAATATGCCCTATGGTTGCCCTTGCCAAGAATAGTTCCTAACTACTATTTCTGTATTTTCTTATCAATCTTAAATATATTGAAGGCTAACACTTTGATTTGAGTACATAATCAACATGGTCATGCCCCTGGTCATGCCAAGATTACATGTGGTTTTTGTGTCTGTCTTTCTTTCCTTCCTTCCTTCCTTCCTTCATTGATTCCTTCATTGATTCATTGATTGATTGATTGATTGATTGATTGATTGATTCATTCATTCATTCATTGATTCTTTCATTGATTCATTGATTCTTTCTTTCCTTCTTTCTTTCTTTCTTTTTTTTCTATTTTTCTTTCTTTCTTTCTTTCCTTCCTTCTTTCTTTCTTCGCTCCTTCCTTCCTTTCTCCCTTTCTTTTTTCTTTCTTTCTTTCTTTCTTCATTCCTTGAAGTTCTTTCTTTTTCTCTCTCTCTCTTTCTTTCTTTCTTTCTTTCGTTCTTTCTTTCTTTCTCTTACTTTCTCTCTTTCTTCCTTTCTTTCTTCGTTCGTCCGTTCCTTTCTTTCTTCATTCCTTTCCTTCTTTCTTTCTTTCTTTTTCTCTCTCTCTTTCTTTCTTTCTTCAGTCTTTCTTTCTTTCTCTCTCTCTCTCTCCTTCTTTCTTTCTTTCTTTCTCTCTCTCTTTCTTTCTTTCTCTTTCTTTCTTTCTTTCTTTCTTTCTTTCTTTCTTTCTTTCCTTCTTTCTTTCTTCGTTCCTTCCTTCCTTTCTTTCTTTATTTCCTTCTTTCTTTCTTCGTTCCTTCGTTCCTTAACTTCCTTTCTCCCTTTCTTTCTTTCTTTCTTTCCTACTTTCTTTTTTTCTTTCTTTCCTTCTTTCTTTCTTCGTACGGTGGCTGATAGCCTAAGCCTAATAATCGTACTTGAAAACCTTGTTAGCTACAGCAGCAGTATTAAAACGTAACGTTGTTTTTCCTACGACAGCACCGCCTTTTATTAACTATGATATTCCGTTTGTGTACGGTCCCTAATATCATTCTATCACTGGCAGATACATTTCACCAAGTTCACCCCGGTTGCATTTAGGATAACAGAATAATAATCCCGTTCTACATGTACTAATCGAGTAAATCAGTACAATATCTCACCGAGTAACCTATGTGTAATCATCACCGTGTGATCTGAAAATAAATATTGATCATCAGAATATTTCAAAATATTATTTTGATAATCATAAATAAATATTCTACACAATGTAATCGTTATCATTGCACTCAAGCATATATTGACTTCGGTGGCTCGACTGCAACTCGGAAGTGATAAGCATGATAAGGCTTACATGTAGTAGTATTATAGGCCTGCATGTAATGTTAATACTTGATAAACATGATAAAGGGGGATGTGCAAAATAAAAAAAGGTCTGCCAAAAATCCACCCTCTCCCTTTGGCCGTGCCAAAAAATCTTTACTCCCCCCTTTCGACTTGTTAAGGAATCTTCCAAATTTTTACCAAAAAATGCACGTTTTAACTATATACTATAGTTTGGAACTAAAATGCATGTGTAGAAACTCTACAATGGTATGCACTGGTATGTAGCACATGACACATCAGAAAAATAATGGAAAGGTTTGTCTACGAAAAAAAAACCGATTCTTTTATAAACGCACCTAAATTTAAAGGATTTAAAATCAATCCTAAAGGATTGTGATTAGGGACCAATCAAGTATCAAGTATTAAATTAAATTAAATCTTACAGATTTAAAATTAAATCTTTAAATTTAAATTTAAAATTCAAATCTATAAGATTAATTTTTAATCTAAAATTGATTGGTCCCTAATTACAATCCTTACGGATTTATTTTAAAATCCTTGTAGGCCTAATTTAGAGTATGCACAGTTTCCACCTCGATACGCACACAAAATTTGTCCAAGTAAAGTTAGCCAGCAATGGCATGCAGTCTTTGTTTACACTACACGGTTGAGTATATAGCATCATAAGAGCTGTGTGAGCATCTAGCTGGTGACTATAGTGAAAAATAGGCATCTATGATTGTTTGTTTTTTTGTCAAAACCTCAAGTGTTCCCTTCATCCAATCAGAACATATCAATTTGTAAGTGCACTGCAAACTTCATTGAATTTACAACCGTATGACAAAACATGCGAAAACAGTATAACTTTTTTGCACAAGATTTGCAATTTAAAGAGAATTGGCCATTGCTCATTAAAATGAAGCTATGGACAATAATGTGCCTTTTCATTTGAAAAATATTGTAAGGATTAGGAACACCTTGAGGTTTTGACTTTTAAAACCTACATTGGGCTATTCCAGATAAAACATGCACCCCCCCTATAGAGGGCAACGGAAATCCAGATTTTTTGGTGGTCTTTGGGGCTCGGAATTCCAGCCTATTCTACTTATGCTGTTCCAAATTCCAGCCTATTTTGCCTATGCTTGGCGCAAAAATTCCAGATGTTTCCACCGTTTTGTTAGTCTGAAGGCATAGAGGGTTTTGGAATTCCAGGTTTATTGTGTTTATCCTTGGTTGGCTTTCCTGACTTTTTGCCTCTGGTCAACAAAATTTCCAGATTTTTCCACCATTTTGTTAGTCTGAAGGCATAGAGGGTTTTGGAATTCCAGGTTTATTGTGTTTATCCTTGGTTGGATTTCCAGACTTTTTTGCCTCTGGTCAACAAAATAATCCACATTTTTGTCCATTGAGGTGCTGGAATTCCAGATCGTTTTATTAATAATTTGTCGGGATTTCCAGCCTTTTGTGCAATCAGGAATTCCATTCTCTTCCAGTTCAATGCAATTTGTCATTATGTATACGCATATGTATGTTGGGGGGGGGGGGGGGTTCTCCCATCACCCACAAGTTGGTGGTGGGTACTAGTTATAATCATCATGATTGACAGCCCAAGTGATGACCATGACAACCAACTTTCTTGTTGAGTAAGCCCTAATTATTAATAGGAAAGAAAAAGAGCTAGGTACATCAACTTGACGGAAACAAGTCGCAGGGTGGCGAATCAGACCCTCCCCTGCTCAGTTGACAGATATGTTGTGACAAAATTTACAATTTGCATCTCCCTTTTGGTCTATTTTAGACCAAAATTAACCCTAGTTTGGCCCATTTAGTATTAAAATGTTAAATTGCCGCGCTTTGCGCGCAACTCGATAAAGCCATTCAGTGGCGTAGCCAGGGCAGGGGGACAGCTGCCCCCCCTTTGAAAAGTCTTACCCCCCCACCTGTGGGATGGGGTGGCCGCCCCGACATTTAAGACTTTTTTGTGTTTCTGACCAAATTGACATTAATATTTTGCCATTTTAACCTAAAAAGTGCCAATTTTTGCGCGCTTCGCGTGACTTTATTCCATTTTTGTACCATATTTCACCAGTTTAGCTTCAATATGCCAAAAGTTTTCGCGCGCTTCACGCGCATTTGTAACATTAACTGATTTTGTCGCCAAAAGGTGCCCCCTTAAAATTTGTCTTGTCAGTTGAAAGACATACACCCTGTATGGAATACATTACTTTAGTCTCTCACACAGGGGGTGTAGATTTCAAATGAAGTCAACCCCCCCAAAAAAAAAACCGGTTGCCTTGAAAATAAGCTGTTTCTTTACTCAATGAAAGTTTAAACAGCTAGCAAGTGCACTACCTTAATGAAAACAAGTTCACAGAAAGCAAGCGCACTTCGCGAGGGTTTTATTTTCGCTGATTTCGCAAATGGAGTTCCATCCACGAAATTAACACCTCGCGAATATATATAATAATGTATTGCAAGTATAGGGCAAGACATAGCATCGCAAAAATAACAATTGCAAAAATGTCTCTGTAACTCCAAATCGCGAAAATAACTGTACGCGAAAATTACCACTTATAAACAGTAATATATAGAGGGCGATGGAATTCCAGATTTTTTTTGTTAAGTCAATTGAAAATTCCAACTTTTTTTTTGATAATTTTTAAAAACCCTCTATACCCCTCCATGGAATTCCAGACTTTTTTGCTAGTCAATTGAAAAATTCCAACTTTTTATTTGAGTATTTTTAGAAACCCTCTATAGAGGGCGATGGAATTCAGATTTTTTTGGTAAGTCAATTGAAAATTCCAACTTTTTTTGACAATTTTTAAAACCCTCTATACCCTCCATGGATTTCCAGATTTTACATGCACTAAACAGGGCCGGAAATCCAGGTTTTTTCCTCAAGTATGCTTTGGAATTCCAGACATTTTAGAAAAAAAAATTTTGCCCTCTATAGGGGGGGGTGCATGTTTTATCTGGAATAGCCCATTTGGTCAAAAACTGTGCTGGGATAGGCCTTTTTCAACAGATTTGTCACACTCGCCTTGCTATAAACATTGAATTCCGTTATCTGTTGACCTAATGAAAAAAGTGTTTTAGGGGGAAGTGTTATAGCTTTCGTTCGCTGTAAAAAAATGTGATCGGATGAATGGAACACTTGAGGTTTTGACAAAAACCAATCACAGATTTCTATTTTCCACTAGATCTCACACCGCTCTTATGATGTTACGCACTCAACCGTGAAAACACAGTCTGCGCAGAGTCTAGACTGGCTGTGCTTGGAAATTTCTGTGTGCTCGGGTGTATCGAGGTGGAAACTAGGCCTATGCGTAGATGCATTTATAAGAGAATCCAGTCGTTTTTGTAGTCAAAATCAAACCTTCATAATTATGAATTTTTTATATCGAACAAAAGCTAACACTTCCCCTAAAACTCCTTTTTTTCATTACGCCAACAGTACACAATTCAATGTTTATAGCAAGTCGAATGTGGTTAATCTGTTGAAAATGACCTATTCAAAATGTGGGTTTTAAATGTCAAAGTCTCAAGTGATCCTTAAAGTATTTTTCAGATTCTATGTCATTAAATGAAAGAGAACACTTAATTGTCCATTATCATGATTATAGGCCTACTAGCTTAATTTCAATGAGCAATGAGCAAAACCAATCTTGTGCGAAAAGTTACTATTTTCGCCTGTTTTCAGTGTCATGCGGTTGTAAATTCAATGAACAATGACTTTGCTTAAGGGTATGAACGTTTGGGCAGTATTTATTGTGGGACATTATAGAGAGCACGTCAGACATATCGAATTGCATTCTGAATACGAAGAATGTCCTTCTGATATCAAATAATTTTGATTTTGTGAAATTCGCAATGTAGGCCCTAATACACATTTTATGGCAAATCATTAAAAAATTGATATTTTTGATATTTAACAGTAGGCTACTCGAAGTAAACTTTATAAATCGGATGATTTATATTTGAAGTATATGTAGGTGGGATGAAAAGCCGACGATCAATTGAAAATTTTGACCTTTTGTATCGAAGATATGGATTTTTTTTCCAAAAAAAAAAAAAAAAAAAAAAGGTCTTTTGGGGAAAAAATCCATATCTTCAATATGAAAGGTCAAAATTTTCGCCAGCGTTAGCTGGCTATGATCTAATTCGGAGATCGTCTTTGTTTGCTAAAGAGATTACGGGGTACTAGCATTGGTTTGAATTACTTTGCGGAACTTTTTATGGTAAAAATATATAATAGACCTGTTATTGGATTTGTAAGAAAAAGAAAGTATGTTTTGCCGTTTCAACGAATGAAAACGAGTGAGAATTTCAAAAGTTATGGTTTGAAGGAAATATGACATTAAAAGTTCATGCCAGGCCTATAATAGTTTCCACAGCATATCAACGAAAGAAAATTATAGAATCCTTGTTATCAGGCGTTCTTAGATTTACATTCGCAGACCTCCTGGAGATCAGCACAGCATGAGATGTGAGTGTATTGATAACATGATTAAAACCTTTATGGACGTAAAAGTCAAAGTAAAAATATCCTATAATCTGTATCGTTTTATGGATAAAAATGACTCAAAATGTCATTTATGAAATAATTTATATCTTAAACATCAGTTTTGTCTTTTCAACGGGAAAAATTCGATGCAATTTCAGGGCCTATTTTTGATATGGGTATAATTTATATACATGTAGGCCAATTCCTATTATAATTGAACAATATCAGTCTTTATACATTTTATAATGTGCTATATTAAGTATAAATTGCGAATTAATATAAAATTAATGTGCATGTATAAGGCAGTAGGATGGCAGTTTTAGCCAATTAACTAAAAACTGCATTTCTTTATATTAATAATGAGCTAAGGGTAGCCTAAAAGGCAGAAAAGACAAAAAGACACAATTTGGAGTAATTAATTGACAGGAAGTTATAGGAGTTGTTTGGTTTGCTGTTTCTGTGTGCATGTTCTCATCATTGATGGTTTGGTGGACTGTCATGAAACATGTGCATGTTCTCATCATTGATGGTTTGGTGGACTGTCATGAAACATGTGCATGTTCTCATCATTGATGGTTTGGTGGACTGTCATGAAACATGTGCATGTTCTCATCATTGATGGTTTGGTGGACTGTCATGAAACATGTGCATGTTCTCATCATTGATGGTTTGGTGGACTGTCATGAAACATGTGCATGTTCTCATCATTGATGGTTTGGTGGACTGTCATGAAACATGTGCATGTTCTCATCATTGATGGTTTGGTGGACTGTCATGAAACATGATGGATCATAAAAAGAGTGATCCTAAAAATGCCACCACCCAAACTAATTACAAGGCATCTTCTGCATTGAAGCTGGCTTTCCCTTTAAAGGGAATTTTTATCAATTGATCGTCGGCTTTTCCTCCCAGCTACATATCACTTTAAGAATATATCATTAAATTTACTTCGAGGACTGCAACTGTTAAATCTCAAAAATGTGAAAAATATCAAATTTTATTTAATAGTCATAAAATTTGTATTATATCGTAAATTTCATAAAATGAAAATTATTTGATATCAGAAAGACATTCTGCGTATTCAGAATGCAATTCGATATGTCTGATGTGCTCTCATGTCTCACAAAAATACTGTCGAAACGCTCAAAACGCTCATTCCAGTTCCCTTAAAGAGGGCTTACAAATTCATGTTTTTTAATTTTTTTAAAAATATGATGTAAACAGCGGATGTTAAATGCCTAAATCATCAAAAACAAAACATTATGGGGCTGTGCAATAATTATTGCCCCCCGGGGGGGTAAAATTTCCGAACGGCCCGCCAAAAATCGCTTGCCCCCCCCCCCTCTACACATGCCAAATTTTTGGGATCCCAATTTGCAAATGGCGTATTATCTTGCGAGCACGAAAATTTGCATATTAAAGCGCGTTTCCGTATAGCGTAGGCCCTATACTGTTTACCTAAGCTGAGACTAGACCTAAGCTAGCCTTTTTAGAGCGTTTTATTTTAAAAGCATCCCATAATAATGCGTGCCAAAAATCGCTTGCCCCCCCCTCGGCTGCAGTGGTGTAGCGTGGGTCATCCGATTGGGGGGCACCGGGTCTGATGGGGGGGGCACAAGCCGTTTTCGGCAATTTTCCTATGGGACGCTACGTCGCGACGCGTCGCCACTGCTCGGCTGACCAAAAATTGCTTGCCCCCCCCCTTCGGCTCGCCAACAAATTCTTCCCCCCCCCCCACCCCCAATTTTAACCTCCCCCGGGCTCATAATTATTTATTGCACAGCACCTAAGGGACCGTTCATTATTTATAGGGGAGGGGGGGCCGGGAGGATTTCAAAATTGAGTTCATAAAGTTACACAACCCCCCCCCCTATTAGCAGCATCTAAAATTACATAACCCCCTATTGCTGCCAAAAAAATACGTAACCCCCCCCTCACATCGAGAAATACATTTTGCTGGTATACCATGGCCGGATTCACCTTTTGATGGCCCCTGGACATGGCAACATGATTGCCACCTCTGGCTCTTCGTATAGAAGACACCCTCTCCCCACAATTGTAATCCAAGTTTTTTCCAAGCTGTCCCCAGAAAATATGCTATTTCAATGCTAAAATTCAAAGAGAGATGTATCGGAGTCACCGAGCCAGGGGGCAAAATTTCCAAATCGTCCCACTGATCTGCTACTAAAAGAACATTACCGGGACAAATGCGCTCGAAGCGCGCGAAAAAAAAGCTAAAATGAACAAATTAAGGACAATATGTGCCCTAAAATCATTCCAAAGGATGATGCATATGGCTTTCACAACTTTTGGTTAATTTAGTCCCAGTATTTTGATCCAGTATACAAGTTTTATGCTTTTTCCAAGCATCAGAAGCTATCAGAGGAGCTGCCCTAGCACTCATATTTATGATTTACATTATAGAATGGATGGAATTATAACTCTTATTTTTGACATTCGTGTTCAAGTTCAAGATGAAAAAAACACCAGAATTTACAATGGCACGTCTCGCAGATCTACTCACAGAATGTTTTTTTCTGAGATAAATGCGCGCAAAGCGCGCAGCAATTTGGCATTTTGATACTAAAAAAATGGGATTAATTTAGGGTCTAAAATAGACCAAAAGGAAGATGCAAATCATAAGTTTTGTCACAATACATCTGTCGACTGAGCAGGGGAGGGGACTGACTTGCCACCCTGCCATATGGCTAATGTGCTGATGAACAGTGGCGTAGATTTCTTTTTGACATGAGGTGGTTGGAAAAATTTCTTGAAGTATTATGTGAATCCAGCACTTTTTGGCAGTCAGTCGTGAGCACGGTCGCTAATGAGCTGAATCGGCTAGTTGTGAAATGAGGATCTCGAAGACTCTCATGGTTTCTCGCTCGCAATCCGTGTACAATAATTTAGACAAAAACACGCTCAGCACTGGCTGACGTGTAAGATAAGGTATATACTGTCATCTGTTTTCTGAAAAACATTTCAAAATTGCTTCCAAATTGCTAAGGAGGCATGTACATTTAATTCTGTGACAAAAAACGAGACCAAGTTTGCTTTATTTTTGTTGTTTTGATCATTTAAATGACACTAACTTTTGTTCAATTTTTCCAAATTGAAAACCTTAGGCGACATTCGTCTACCTCCCTCCGATTTACCTAATCATGAACTTTTTGGACTTCATTTTCACGTAGTTCACATAATTCCGCTTCGTTTGGTATATTTATAGGTATGTGTTATTTAGATTAAGTGTCTAAATTGTTCTTCAAAAATGATGGAAAATGCGAATTTTACCGAATTGCATGCCTTTCTCGTGGTATTATTTGCGTCACCTATCAATCAACATTCGGGTTGTACGCGCCGTAACACAAATACCGCGCCGGCGCGCGGTTAACTTTGCGTGACGCTCGCGCTATGCAAGTGGTGTACAGTGTGATACGCGTTTAAGTTCGCCACAGCATAAATAAGTAAACAAAAAGTTTTAACAAACCTGAATATTTTCAAAGCTCATTTCATCTTCGCCGATAACTGTCTACCTCCCGGGTGATTTACGTCAATTTGTACAACATTTTCGTGGCATTTGTGAACAAAACCGTTTTATCTTTCATATGTGTGATTTTTACGATTGTGTTATTTAAATTACAAATACAAAATTAAGTGTAAGTATGATGCTTTTTTTCACAACTTTTTCCTGAAATTGTTTAGTTCAAAACACACGTTTATTTTTCATCGAAATAATCTTTGATTTCCTTCTTTTTTGTGACATGCAAGTTCACTAGTTTGGAATGCTAATTTGAGAGAGTGGTAATTTTCGTGTTAAAATAAAGAAATTAGAGCTCTTCAAACAGGGAAATGTCATGGGCTGATTGTTCTCGAACCTCATTTTACCTTCCCAAAAAGTGTCTACCTCCTGGTCGATTTACGCCAATTCGTACGGATTTTTCGAGGTATTTGTATCCAAAACCTTTGTATCGGTCAGATTTTTGAATTATACGAATGTGTTATTTCAATTACCGTAGAAAAATGGAATTTAATACTGTGTTTTTTCCGACATTTGTACTGAAATGTGCTAGTTCAAAACACACGCTATTTATTCATCCAAATAAACTTGGATCTACTTTTTTTTTCGCAACGTGCAAGTTCATTGGGTTGGCATGATAATTTGAAAGTTTCGTAATTTTTCGTGTTAAAACAAAGAAATGAGAGCTCTTCAAACAGGGGAATATCATGAGCTAATTAGTATGCATAATTGGCCACGGAGCATTACGCGCACTGGTTGTTATGCATATTTACTTTCACACAGAGCAGCGTTTGAGCGTGCTCACGACTGACTGTTGGTGAGAGAATAAGTTTATGACACAAATGCGTGCGAAGCGCACAAAAATGTTGCCATATTGAAGCTAAACTCAAAATATGGTGTTGAATAAATTGCAAGCGAAGCGCGCAAAATTGACATTTTAGGATAAAATGGCCAAATAGGCCTATGAGGTAAATATTGTAGTGAATCATAATCATAGTGAATAATTTAATATTAAATTTCACCTGACCCCCCCTATCAGGAAAAATAAAATCACATAACCCCCCCTGTTTGTTAAAGTGAAAATCACATAGCCCCCCCCTACATTTTTCCCGCGCCCCTCCCCTGTAAATAATGAGCGGTCCCTAACAAAGACGGCCAATGAAAATGAGAACAGTAAACTCAATTATAAAAGGAAAAAAAAAAGCAACGCGTCCCAAGATCGTGATTTTTCGGTCGGTCGGGAAAGGGCAAACAAACTTTTTTTGGGGGCCTGCAGCAAATGTTATCGAAAGAAAAACCTGATTTTAGGCCTACCACATACCATAGATTTAAAATCTATGCACATACGTAGACCTACTGAGGCTACTGTAAAGCTTGTATTTGTAACAGCTGTAGCATGCCTCCCCGAGAAAAAAACAAAATAATGCAGGACGACTGGCCAAGAGGTTATGATTCTGATCATATGATCAGTCACATGACACAAACCCGCGGACTATGTTTTCATTATTTTTTCCAAGAAATATTTATTTTAGTGATGTGCATTTCGTTTCGATCTGGTATTTAGATAGTTTTTAAGGATTGAAATGGATAGTAAAGTTGCAAAATCACTTGCTGACAAACTGGGCGTTACTTCTCCAAAGATAGTAAGGTAAATTATCGTAAAACAATCGATTAATTTAGCCTAGCTCGAGTATAATTTTATTTCATTGATTTTAAGGCTAAGCTTACGTCTGAGACTAGTCGGGATTATGCACTTTCAGTTTCCCACGCGTTTGAACGGGAATTGGATTGCGTACTTTTTCGATGTCTAGTGAGCAAATTTCTTCAATATTTTGAGAAAATGATGTCAAATTTTCTATTCTATATTGTTTGGTAATAATGTCTTTTGTCAATAGTATGTTTAAAGTTGTAATTTTGTGTTTTTGATCGCAAAGATCGGATATTTTCGTTCCCGATTCGAATTCTGAACCCTTCGCAAGGGTGCCGATTTCGGCAGAACTTTGACGATAATTTTGCCTTTTGGACACTAAAATGCATTCGATCCTTAATTTTGTTTCAACCGAGTCTTAAATTAGCAAGCACAATAAGGTTGGTACCACTTTTATATACATTGATAAAATTTTAAAGATTTTTTTTCAAGTTTCTAACCGGCGCAAATCGTTAAGTGTGTATTTCCCATTGACATCCAAAATGGGAAATACGAGTCTGATGGACATAGGAACGGCGTCCATGAGACTCAGCGAGTCTATCTGAGACTGAGACTGAAGTATAACTTTAGTTTATTATCATGAAGATTGAAGACATGATATAGTATACAGTTTTAATATACGTCATGTCCAGTGTTCATGATGTTGATCAGCAGTTCATGACAAATTTTATCATGATAAATATGGGGAGCATAATTGGTGTTTAATTATGATCTTTGACTTTCGCGATCGCCAATTTATTTCTTATTTAACTTGGGGTGACCAATGCACTGGCACTGTTCTCCCTTGGACGGTCCCCAGGTGGCACAGAGCAGTGGCGTAGCCAGTGGGGGGGGGGGGGGGGCAGGGGGCCGGTTTACTCACACTAAACAGCGACTGAAAAAAGGAGAGAATTGTAAATAAAATGATTTAAAATTGTGAATTAAATTGAATTATACATAAAAATGTAGTGTTTTTAAGTTAGCACCACCTATCATCCTTTTTTTTTTTTCTTTTTTTTTTTTTTGCTATTCACTTTTTCAAACCATGCATGGAAAAAATTGGGGTCAACAAATCACAGCTTCCGTCGGCAAAAAATATTTCCGTCGGTACATTTACAAGTTGTGCCCCCTCGGTTCCAAAATCTTGGCTACGCCACTGGCACAGAGGCATTCATATAATAGGCCTACACAATAAAAACGGCATATATGAAACATTATATCAGCCCTTTTTTCTTTACTAATTCTTTTTGCCGCCCCTTCTTCCGCCGTCCCTTCGTTTTGGCTGCCCCCTGCTATTACCCCGGGGGGCTGGCGCCCCCAAGCCAGGGGTAGCGTTAACCCCGATCAGGGGTGAATGGCCCCCTAAATTTAAAAAATAGTCATTTTTCACCCTCCATATATTGGGAATGTGCAAGCTCAGGGGTGAACTCTGACCCTCTACTTTTGGACCTTACTCCTACCCCTGACTACACTGCAAAATATTTTTCACCCCCGAGATTTAATTTTCAACCCATGTATTTGGATTTTCTGCAAGCTCGGGAGTGAAAAACACGGGAAAACAACCCCCGACTTTCAGGCCTTAATGCTACCCCTGCCCAAAGCCCCCCAAAATATGTGCATGAAAATGTTACGCTAAACATAACATTGACTTTCATTTATAGCCTAATGGACCGAGGTTTGAAGGAATATTTGTATTGTTCAGTCCTTGGATGGTTGTGGTTGAATAAATGACTTGCTGTGCGAATTGCGGGTGAAAAAGCGCGTTACCGGGTGCAGTAGGGTTCGAACTGGGACGACTAGGTGACCTTTGTGTGGGTAAAAATCTGAGGGATATCACGGCCAAGCTCTCACAGTACTTCAATGGTGACAAACTTAGCACTTTTAAAAGAACCTTTGATTTTTTTTCAATTGTTGGATCTGTATTGACTCCACAGAACTTTCATTTCAATAAACAAAGATAGTTTGAACCTACCAATGTTGTAAATGAAAAATAAAATCACAGGAATTCACAATCAGTCAAAGTTCATTCCCACAGTTGGGAATTGTGTTAGTATATCCCATTTCCCATCCAAGAATTTTATGCACTCTGTTCTCAGTTATTGAATTAGCTTATTGTTTTAATACATTTTGGTGACGATTGAGTGACTGAAGTAAGCCGTGTTCAGACGGGCTTAGGGGTAAGTTCAGTAGGCTAACACGGTAAGTAGCTTCGTGTTAGCGACCGTCTGAACAAGTATCGTGTTAACTACCTCGAAGCTTAACACGGAAGATTTACCTCAGGGGAATCTCTGTGGTAGCGCGCTAACACGAAGCGATCGTTCCGTGTTAGTGCCCGTATGAACAAGATTCTGGGGTAAGCTTGACCTTATGGATACAACACTTACAATTTCGCAGTATTTTAAATTTCTTTAGCATAAATTCACAATAATTTATCTCCGCTTTCTCACCGAGAATGAACATGATGAAAAAGCACCACAAAAACGAAAAAAAACCAAACAAACAAAATAAAAAACCTAACCAAACAAAACATTAAACTGGTCAAAAGAAGAAACGGAAGAGCTGATATTAGTGTCTTGAAAGACAAAAAAATTGAGTGGAGAAGAAAATAACAGCTAAAAACATGTGTAATTGCCCTGAAACTAAGAGACATCGGCTTCCACAGTGACTTGCAGTATAGCAAACGGCCCTAAAACTTCCAGGAAATTCCTATATTTACCACGGTAAAGACCGAGCCGTGCAGCTAACACTGAGTGCTTAGAGTTAAAGACCACGAGGAAGGACCGTGTGGACAAGTATCCGTGTTAAGTCATGACCTTGCACTACCTCCGTATACGGTAACACGGAGGTAAGCTCCCGTGTGATCATGCCTATAGTTATACTATAGTTCCATCTCTATCTCTAGCCACACAGTAATTATCATGTCATCCTGGATAGTAGATAGATTTCTGGATCAATACCACATGACATTATTTTGTGATTTAACCCCAAGCTTAACTTTAAATTTAATAACTTTTAATTTAAATATAGTTTAACCATATCCTCCTGGTACTGCAGCCCTGGTACGGCACCCATGGCATTTTGCCATGGGTGCCCATCCCCACTGCCGTAGGCCCGTAATGCCCTCAAAATGTGTCCTTTACTCAAGGCAGTCACTTGCCGTGCCCTCTAATGAAGTTGCCGTCGGTGCCCCAGCCCTGCCCCTAAAATCATCTATCAGACTGTTTGTGTGTGTTTTCTTCACTTTTGAGAAATTGCCTTGGTGCCCTTCTCAAATTTTCAACAGTTGCCATGATGCCCTCTTGAAATATTACACACTGCCGTGCTGCCTTGCCTTTTCAGTGAAAATCCAAGGCAATTAGGGACCGTTCACAAACACTTGTTAGGGGGGGGGGCGGAAGCAAAAAGGGGTGGCCCTGAAAATTTTTGACCCTCCTAGGGGGGCCCTGAAAAAATGACCACAAATTTTCCTGGAAAAATTGAGTTTATAAAAATATGCTCTTCTATGGGTTGACCCATAATTTTCATGTCAAAAAGGGGGGGCCTGAAATTTTTGAGGTCTGTAAAAGGGGGCCCGAAAATTTTTCGCGATAAAATTTTTTTGCATCAGGTCCCCCCCTTACAAGTGTTTGTGAACGGTCCCTTATCAACTTGCCTTAAAAAAGTTGTTGTGCCCCTTCAGATCCTTAATTCAAGGCTGCTGGTACTAGAGAAGATATTTTACCCTTCCCAGAATTCTTTGCGATAATGAATCACCTCATTACAGTAAATGACATTCCTAATATTACTTTGGACAGATTCCCTTTGTTTCATGTTGATAATAGACTGGCTAAACATGGGTCAATAGTCAAGAAATAAACATGTTTTACAAGTGCTGTACTTTCTCTGTTCATTGAGGTATATTTTGTTACTATTGATAGCAAATCAGTACAGAGAATTAAAATGGAAGAAATGCATTGTGGGAAGTGTAGGATATCTTCTCTGGCAGGTTTCTGTGTCAAGGGATTTCCTGATCCATGTCTAGCAATTAGATGTTTAATTTAGTTTCTTTTATTATTACCTTTTCTAAATGCAGAAAAGCCAGTGAATTGAATCGTCTGTGTGATGTGCGTTGTACTTCGGGCAGTCTTTCGAATCTAGGCCTTAACGAGACTAGTCGTACTGTAATGTGTATAGAATTAGCTGCTACCAGCTTGCATCACCATGTAGACAGAGTAAGTATAGGGGTGGTGTACCACAGTGAATTGAATCGTCTGTGTGATGTGCGGTGTACTTCAGGTACCGGTACCATAGTCTTTTGAATCTCTGTCTTAACGAGACCAGTGGTACTGTAATGTGTATAGAATTAGCTGCTACCAGCTTGCATCACCATGTAGATAGAGTAAGTATAAGGATGGTGTACCTGAGAATATAGTGGTGAAGCCAGTGGGGGTGGGGCTGGTATCCCCAGTAATTCACAATATTTGGTGTAAACCAGCAATCTAGGGGAGGAATAAAGCAGAATTTTGGCACAATTAAGGGGGTACTACACCCCTGCCCAATTTTGTGCCTATTTTTGCGTTTTTCTCAAAAATTATAGCGCATTGGTGACAAGTGAGATATGTATATTATAGGGGCAAAGACTACAACTACTGCACTGAAAATTCAGCAACTCAAGGCAAGTAGTCATTGATTTATTGATCAAATATTGGTTTCCCTCATTTTTGACTGTAACTCCACAACTGTTGTCTGTGCTTAAATAAAATTTCCAGTGCAGTAGTTGTAGTCCTTGCCCCTATAATATACATATCTTACTTGTCACCAATGCGCTATAATTTTGAGAAAATGCAAGAATTACGAGAACTATTTGCTAAATGTTAAATGTGCATTTCTTGTGGATTGTGTGATAATGCAAAGACAATCCAGTCAAAAGTAGTTTGGCTATTCACCCCCCCCAACACTTTTTACACGCCTTGGGAAAAAAGAATGGGGTCAACAATTCACAATTTCAGCCAGCAAAGAATATTTCCGTCAGTAGATTCACAAGTTTGTGCCCTGTTCTGAAAACCTGGCTTTGCCACTGCGTCTGTAATTCATACCAGACATAACATAAAGCCAATATTTTTCTGTCTACTGTATGGATTTCTTCAACAGATGCACCAATTTTTTCCTTCCACACATTCATGTGTAAACTCAAGTACTACATTGTAAGAAGCCACAATTTTAAGGAATGGTTTTCTTATTCTTATATTACAAGGGTTGACAAACAGAAGGCCTTAACTCACTTTTGGCCATTTTGAGATTTTGGTACCAAAATAATCTGTAATACCACAGATTCTTAAAATCATAAAGCCTTACCTCAATTCAACTTCCTATTGCATCTATAGCACAATAAATACTTGGTCACATCTCAATGCAAAATATTATACTCATTTTTCTCAAGAAGGCACTTTTTGAGTTAAGGCCTTCTGTTTGTCAACCCCCGATTACATCTTTTGTTCACCTGATCCTCAGTTGATACATTAAAAAAAGGCACTTTCATCACGGCAGTCGGGAAAGAAAATTGGAACGTAAACTCTATCGCAGGCATTACTAAACCCAACAAAGAACGCCAGATTATGGGTTTCTCTAACGGACTTAAAGTCTTTCGGAGAAAGTTTTGTCTTCCCTGGCCTGAAACTCCACTCGCTCGCAAAATCTAACACGACCCTGAAAATTAAGTGTTTTTCTTGCACAGCCAGACACCTTCCCATGACATGTAGTCCGATCTGACCCGACACTGTACTTTCAGTATGCAATGTGCTAGACTAAGGGCATGTTAAGTGGGGTGTATTGCATAACAATAGAGGCATCTTGGAGCTTAATCCATGTCATCCAATTATGCTTATTGGTATTTGATGTAGAAGTGACGTAATAATCTCCTTAACTACCATAACCATAGATGAATTACAATTTTTGACTATATCGCCCTGCACTACAACATTCACACAGTACCTATGCATTGAACCATATCACACTGATCACTTGCACCTGTAAGATTACTATCTTTGAAAAGAGCAGTATTGTATTCAATCTGTGATTGCAGACATACACAGGTTATGAGTGCAACCTGCTTGTAGTGCAGGGTGATATAGTCAAAATTGTATTCATCTATTGCTATGGTAGTTAATCCAATTTATTACGTCACTTCTACAGCGAATAGTGGAAAGGAATTTCAATCAAACTGTCTTCCAGAAGAGAAACTTAAGGTCCCACATATTGCAGACTCCCAAGCATATATTCAAAGATTTCAAGATGATGAGACCCCGGATGAGACCTGTCTTGTGAAAGCTGAGACGATCGAATATAAGTTATATGAAATCATAAGTTATATTTGTCTCGGCTGAAAGTACAGTGTCGTGTCAGGTCAGATCGGATTACATGTACTGAGGAAGATAAATACTTAATTTTCTGGCTCGGGTTAGATTTGGCAGGAGAGTGTCAGACCAGGGCTCCATGATGGGATCCAGTGCTAGTGACCTGAAGAGACGGAAAGCTCTTGCTTGGACAGCCTTCTGGAAATTAGAGCAACTGTGGAAAAGTCCTACCATCCCAATTTCCACCATGGTTAAACTGTTTCACACAACCTGCGTCACAGTTTTACTATACGGCTGTGAGTCTTGTGTTATCTCTAAGGATATGGAAAATAAAATCAACTCATTTGACACATCCTGCTACCGTATTATGCTGAACATCAACAGAGTAGACAGAGTACCAAATTCTACCATCTACAATCTGACAGAGACAGCGCCACTTGTTGAGAAAGCCAGGACTCATCAACTGAAATTTGTAGGGCATATACTCTGCTTGCCTGACGACGAGCCAGTAAAAGAGTAAGCATTGTATTTCCCAACTTATGGCAAGAGGAAACCCGGATGGCAAAGAACATTGTCAGGCCAGGGATGTCAGGCCAGGGAAGATAAAACCTTGTGCTGGGCTTTAATTCAAACACTTTTGTTTAAAAAGGTCCACAATCGTTGGCCTGGTCAACTGGAAGGTGACCTTGTCCTTATAGATCACACTCCTATACTTGTATACTTGTCTGGACCATAGACAGTAGTGCCCTGGGCCACATAACTCAATTAAGTAAACTCCTCAACAAAAGTTTGGAAAGTTTTTTCAAGCATCTGTATCTCCAATTATTTGTGACATATTCATATCGTGTTGCATATCACTGGATAGCTACAATACTCCCTTTACAATGACACCCCATTTGAAACAATAACATTTTTCACGGCTGAGTACACGCCTTGTGAATGTAGTGGGGTCTCAAACAGAATTTGCCAAATTTACCATTATTCTGTGCTCAAACAATGCTAGCCACTAACCTCAATAGCGGGTGGACAAACCACAGGCAGCCACAATAGTCAGGCACCTTCTCCTCATGCTGCTCACCGACCTGGTTACACGTTACTGTGAGATGGAATTCCATCCTTCAACAAGGATTCGCTGAGGTCATTCAATGTGGTTGCATATGGGCTTCTCTGGCACGCACAGCACGATCAAGCTGGTCCCACAAGTGTTCAATCGGGTTAAAGTCTGGCCCCCGGGTCTGGCCTGATGGCAGGCCATTTTGACTGTACTCCCATATTCTGTAGGTAGTCGCTGACTACCGTGGCTATGAGGGGCGACGGTGTCATCTTGGAGGAATGCATAAGGTCCCAGATTGTGAAGTTATGGGATTGCAGCTTGCTGCACAGAATAATGGTCAATTTGGCAAATTCTTTTTGAGACCCACTACATTCACAAGGCGTGTACTCAGCCGTGTAAAATGTTATTGTTTCAAACGGTGTCATTGTAAAGGGGAGTATTGTAGCTATTCATTGATATGCAACACAATATGAATATGTCACAAATAATTTGAGATACAGATGCTTGAAAAAACTTTCCAAACTTTTGTTGAGGAGTTTAGTTCATTATTCCAGATGTGGTGGTGGACCTATTAGGGTCTTCAAAATATCTAATTTGTTTCTTTGTGCACAGAAAGAAGCAATTCGACTTGCAGGTGTCAGCAAGAAGATTTATGTATCATCCTACAAAACCCTGGAGACTATGCTAGACTTACAACAAGTCCATGGCATGAGAGATTTGGCAGTGCAGTTTGGTTGTATTGGAGCTGTAGACTTGGCACGAGACATTCTTTCAAGGTTTGTAGTTAAATTGCTGTGAAATCTTGTCATTGACAAACATGTTGAAAGAAAATTAATCTCTTTTGAATACAACTAGTCTTGTATATTGATTGAAAATAATGATCGGTATGGAGGAGGAATGATGGTAGTTGATAGCGCCATCAGAGAGACTAGATGAGACTATAAAGTAGTCTAACTCAAGGGTAGACTAAACTGGCACAATATTTAATGCTTCCTTATGAGTAAGAGGGAGGTAGGAATGGAGTGAGGGAGTATAATACAAATACTACATGATTAAAGGAGAAATATGGCAAACTATGTTTTCCTATCACCCCAAACGTGCAGGTAGCCAATACCAGGGAAAATAGTTACCCTATTTCCACAATATTATAAACCATTACCAATTTCAATGTTACATTCATTTTTGTGTTTTTGTCCATCAGATACAAGTCTGACTACATTACAAGAAGTGGCAGTGATAATGATATAGACTTTAGTAAACCAATGTTCACATTAGCTGCATTGTATACTGTGTGTAGGTAAGTGTTAGTGTAAGGCAAAATTACCACTGGATTCTCAGTCTCTCAGGGAAAATGAAAATCCATTTTCCAGACCGGGGAAACTCAGATTTTAAGAAAAACAGTCAAAATCAGGGAAAACTTAAAGCCATATTATAACCTTTGCTGAGGAGAATTCGCCTTCAAAAACGTTTTTAATTCTGTTTTTTACACGATTGTAATGTACTTAAGTCAATAAAGGCACTCTGCAAAAATCAAGACTTTAGGTGCTGTAGTTTTGTCAAAATCCGAGATTTTGAATAATACAATGGCACCGGCGTTTTATTATTACGATGGAAATATTAGTCGCACACGTATGCACAGTACGTACACGGCGTGCGGGATACACATACACACACACCCTGAGGATCGTATCGCATTACAACCATGGGAGTAACATGCATGGGCGCTAGTAGTAAATTCCCATTTTCTATGCTTTATCTCACTTGTTCGGCTCAAAATTAAAAGGGGACATATCTGACAGTAAAAGCTAACATTTTATGGAAAATAAATACTAATCTATTTTTACAGAAATGTTATAATATGGCTTTAAGGCGTTTGAATGTCCCCAGACAGCGATTATTTTCAACCGACTAGCACCCACTCAATGTAAGCAACCCTCCAAATAGTGGAAGTCCATATTATATTCCATTCAAAATCCACACTACCTCTGTGGAAATTTTGTAAATATCTTGAACAGGGAAGTATGAATTTCAAATCGAATGAACACATTAGGCAGCTCCATTTGAAACTCTCTGTGGAAGATTCAGGTTGAATCTTTCTCAGAGGGTTAATGAAATTCAAATGGAGCTGCCTATCGTGTTCATTCCATTTGAAATTATAATCCCCTGTTTAAGATATTTCCAAAATCTTCCACAGGGGTAGTGTGAATTTTAAATGGAATAGCCCATTTCTCATAGCTGGATAAAAGAGGTTGGACTGTACATGAATTCCAGTTTGACCACAATTTTGTCATCGCACCATGTTTCCCCAATGAAAGTAAGTTCTGTAACAGAAGGAGGACATGAAATTGATGCAGTTGCCCAACGTATATGAGCCGTAAACTCGGCAACTTACAGTTACAGTGTAAAATGTACGTGAAGATCGTATTCATAGGTGTCTCAATAAGATGCGACAAGTATCTCATCAAACACTGTTTAAACCAATCAATAATCCTATTGCTGAAGAGGATAATAACCTTCTACCTATTTCTATAGAATAATTCTTGTCTTTGTTTGCTTTGGCTAAATCCTGTTCAAGTGGTGGATAACAAAGCATTGTATGTACATGTATAACCAACAATTAACAATGAGAGGAGATTCCTGAACCTCATTGACTTGGGGATGATTTGAAATGACCGCCAATTATGACTGTTTGATATTTATTACCAGAAATGTGGAAAAAGAGACACATGTAGAATGGAAAAAAAGCTACAATTTTGTTGAAGGAACAGAGTTCAACAAACCATAACCCCACTCCTGGATATCCTTTGAAGTCAAATGATATACCATTTTAAAGCTTATGATATATAGTTTCTAAACACGAAATAAAACAAACTTGACCAGGGCCGACTTTATGGCTGATTTATCGCGTCCAGTCACATATGATCATGTGACCTAAATTATGCTATAATGTTTAGCAGAGTTCCCTTTACAAATTAAACATACTGCTAACCGTCCAGCGGGTATTATTTTGCACAAAGTCTTATGCATGTACACGCTTGACATTGCATGCATATATATGTGAGGACTAATGCTTATAAAGGAGCTTGCAAAATATTAAAGATGTTAAATTCACTTATTACGATTGAGTTACCAGCTTGGTGAAGCGCGGGGGGTACTCAAAAATAAAATGACCATACGGGGACGTGCTGCAAACATGCGTAGCATTTTCAGCCTTTTGGTATAACAATGACCCCTTTTTCTAAGCCAATTTTGGTATATGGATGGGTCCTTTTTGCAAAATGTTCCCAATTTTCTCTGAAAATAGCCCATTGCTAGTGGATATCGGACAAGACCAACCACTAAATGATTATGAGCCTTTCTTGCATTTTGTTGATTATAGGCCTATTGAAGTTGAATTATCCGCGCATGTTGTTGTTGTGATGATTATTAAGACTTGAAGTATTGACAGAAAGGAGATATTAAAATTGTCTCTCTAGAATTAAGTCATTCACCCCCCCCCCCCATAGACGCAAAGAGAAGATACTTTCAAAAGAAATTTGCTTTTAAAAAAAAGAAAATCAAAATTGAAATTGTGTCAGACACAGTCTGATTACGTTTCAACTCACAGGGAGGCAAATGGACGGAAGTGTAATGCCACTATAGGTCTTTAAAAACCTAAAATTTGAGCATAATATGCGTGCATTTTCACCCAAATATTTGTATTACATCAATTTAGGATAGTATATAAAAGTTGAAATATCCTAAGGCAGTCGGCCATGATATATCGTGCATAAACTTGGCGCATTGTTTCAATAACAAATGTTATTTTGAATGAATCACGGTGGCGTATTATTCCACACACCCTTAAAAAAAAAGGGGGGATTCTGAATTGCCTTTGTTTTGTATTTTATTTGCTTAAATATGGATAAAGTTTGATATCTGTTGTTAATCATGCAAATAAAATACAGATGAGAGATATCAATTAGTTTTATAAACGATTTCGACTTCTTTTTCATTAAGTTTGTCTTTTTACCTCAAATATATATCTTTGCCTTCGTGGCGCACTCAGTTAGCGCGCTGTAAAGTTGTTGTTTTAAGTCACGCTTTTATCGCATGCCGATGCTTGTTCCAAGGTTCGAACCCCGTCCAAGACTTTTCTCACTCTCTTTTTTTTCTTCTCTTTTCTTTTCTACGTTTTCCCAGCTTGTGTTTTTGAATCAAAAACAAGTATTTTTTTTTTTTTTTTTTTTGTTTTTGATTTGATTGGAGGATAGGGGCAGATTATGCAATTATGTCGGAAAGCAATTTTGTTAGGCCTACATGCTGTCAGTCATTCCTAATTAGAGTTTTTAAAGCGCAAAATCAAGTTTCAAACGTTATTCTGATTAGCTATGCTGAGAAAAAACACTTATGAAAGATATAGGCCTATCCTATAATGATCATATTTTGGAAAAAAGCTTCCCAACCCCCCTTCAACAAACATTCTACCCCTCATCACTACCCCTATTCATATAGATAGGCTATACACAAGTAGTCATAGTTTGATGATGACCTGTTTTTCACCAAAAGACCGGAAAAAAAATCTGACCATGGAGCGCGAGATTCAAATGTTAACCAGCCAACCGTCACACACGCAAGATTTAAATGTTAACCAAAGGCAATATTGTGCCGTGAGTAAAGGTTCAAAAAAGAAATAAAGAGGCAGTGAACAGAGGTGAAAAACGTCTATATCATTGCATCTGTATGGGGAGCAAGGACTAATCGTGGTTCCCCACACAAAAATAGTTATTGGTAGGTGTTGTTCGTATTCCATATGCTATGCCAATTTTGCCTCAATCTAGCTAACATTTTCGAAATTTATTAAAACTAACACAATTTATTCCCCGGGGATGAAGCATATTTTTGTCTATCTTTTTGAAATTTCCCAACTCAGAAAAATAAACGAACAAGGCTGGATTAATGAGCATGACTGACTTTACTGATCGTTTATGGTTATAGCTTTTTTCTATTTTCCTTTCAACAATACAGGCATCAAAAGGTCAAGGTAGACAAAACCAAGATGGTGGCCACCGCTGGGGTCAAAAGGTCAACATTTGATCAAACATGTACAGATTTGGAAAAGTATGCTACACAACTCATAGGTGAGTAATTTATTTGTTACCATTGTATGATTATTGCAAGTGTGTCTTCTGTATGTACAATAAACTCAGCTTTAGTATACTTGACCTTGGGTCCATATGCACAAAAGAGTTAGACCGAGCCTAAAGTTAGACCTGGTATAAAAAATAAAAAATAAATGTAGATATTTATATAGCGCTTTATGCCGTAAACAGCCTCAAAGCGCTTTACATTTATTCCGCCGTTATTAGAATAATTATTATGTCGGAACCACGTTTGCAGCCTACAAGTGGCGCAGGGTCCATCAGTACAACGACTGTGACTACCCCTAACAGCTTCCCATTGCACCTGGGTGGGGTGAGGCAAGCAAGGCAAAGTGCCCTGCCCAAGGGCGCAACACGGTGGTGGGACGGGGAATCGAACCCACACACGCCGAGCAAGCTCTCAGATTATGAGTCCAAGGCCGTAACCACTGAGCCACAGTGCCCCCGTGCCCTATAACTGGAATTAAGTTCCACAAGGAATGGTCCTTTGCTCTTATTTCCTTCCTAGAGTAGCTAGCAAATTCTAAATATTTTAATGCAGTGTTCAAAAATAATACAAAATAACTTCAGCAAATGTAAAGGAAAATGTCCTTTCTCATGGGACTAGATTCTAGTTAGACCAGGTCTAACTTTAGACCCGGTCTAACTAGTTTGTGCATATGGACCTTGGTGTCTGGTCCCTTCCTGTGGTGAAACACCAGTTTTACCATGTTTTTCTTCACACCATTTGTAAATGAAACAGGACTAGGCATGTTCATAAAATTTTGAAATTGAATAATTTCAGCTAATTTAATTGAAAAGAGACTCATACCGGTAACTTAAAAAATGAGTGATCAATAATGTCTGTAGGCCAACAATTAGCAATATTAGGAGTAGCTAGTAAAACAATGTCACCTGAATTGGCCCAAATTTTGTGCACCAGAATTGTCAGTTGCTTCCTATGTCTGAACATTTGTTGAAGTTTTTTATGGCTAAATTTTTAAGCATTAAGGGAAGGGGTATGAACGTTTGGACAGTATTTATTGTGGGACATTAGAGCACATCAGACATATCAAATTGCATTTTGAATTCGAAGAATGTCCTTCTGATATCAAATAATTTTGATTTTTGAAATTAGCAATGTATTACACATTTTATGGCAAATAATTAAAAATTTATATTTTGGATATTTAACAGTACTCGAAGTAAACTTAATAAATCTGATGATTTATATTTTAAGTGTAAGTAGGTGGGATAAAACGTTGACGATCAATTGAAAATTTTGACCTTTCATATTGAAGATATGGATTTTTTCCCAAAACACCAAAAAAAAATTAGGTCATTTGGGAAAAAAATTCATATCTTCAATATGAAAGGTCAAAATTGATCGTCGGCTTTTCCTCCCAGCTACATACACAAGACTATATCATTAAATTTATTAAATTTACTTCGAGGACTGTTATATCTCAAAAATGTGAAAAATATCAAATTTTAATAATTTGTCATAAAATTTGTATTATATCGTGAATTTCATAAAGTGAAAATTATTTGATATCAGAAAGACATTCTTCGTATTCAGAATGCAATTCGATAGGTCTGATGTGCTCTCATGTACAACAAAAAATACTGTCGAAACGCTCAAAACGCTCATTCCAGATCCCTTAATGTGCTCATGTTTCATGAAATGTGGCTATCACTTCATGATAGTATAAACTGATTAGACACACAGTTTGTACTAAAATGTTAGTTTGCTTGAAGTTTTTTGGGTAAAAATTCAAATTGTCTTCATTTTCTTATGGATTACACAGTTAAGACAGGATCCTGGGTCACTATAAAGCCTGCCCTCATATGTCAGAAATATTATCATACCTAACAGAACTAATGTGTTGAATGGATTGGGGCAAAGAGAAAAATATGAGTTTTCTTCTGATACTAAATTCTCGGTTTTGAGGTGGTAAAGTTTGAGGGGAGGGGCTTTCAATCTGGTCATCCTTGCACATTTAAGGCCCCAAATATTGTTTGCTTGTTGTCGTCCGACCGACCCTATTCTTGAATGTCAGGATAAAAGTTTTTACTGTACAAAGAGTACCAACACTAATTTTTGGAAATGCTAGAGTTGTGTTTTCTCAGTACTGTTTTAAAAAATGAATGATACTGTGGAGAAATATCCCAAATCACATATACTCGTATTTGGGCTTTTTTTGTTATTTTACTATGTTTTGGCTATGAAATATTTTGTTAAAATAACTGAACGATCCTGTCTTACACAGAGAGTGGGAGGACAAACTAGCAATTTTTGGTTGTTGTCTAAGTGAAAGCAGGGCCGTCACCAAAGGGGGGTATATGGGGTGTGACACCTCCCCAATACACAATTTTGTTGGCAAAAATTGAATGTTGTCGTCAAAACCATGTGTGATTGTTGGCAAATTGCAAGAGTCATATAAAAGGTTAATGTGTTACCGAATTGTGCTGTTGTTACGTAATATACCTATTGTTAATGCTATATTAGTTACTAATTAAAAAAATCGGTGAGAAACTCCTAACACCCCCCTCCCACTTTTTAGATTCTTGAGCGCCGTTCTGGCTAAATAAATTTGGGTCTACAATTCACAAAATATTTCTGTTGGCAAAACATGCTGTACACGAATCATATTGGTCTAGCGACGCCCCTGAGTGAAAGACTAAAGATTTTCTTTGTTTTCCATTTTCCTTGTAGGTGACAACAAGAAAACTGGTAAAGGAAAACAGAAGTATTGGCTGGATGATCTGGAAAAGTCATTTGAAGGTATATTTGATATTATTCATTCATTCATGTTATGTCACTCCTGGGTTCCCAAACCTGCGATTTTGGTAGTCCAATTGGGTGACTTTTGAAGATTTTCCCTGTCCCATGTAAAGCAGTGCCAATGGTTAAGAAAACTTTTGGTTGACAACTTGACATATACTCTCTTGCATGTTGAATTCATTATTTAATTAACAGAAATCATTGATCATGATTAAACTGAAATCATGTAAATTAGACAATCTTTAGCTTGTTCTGTGCTTCCGTACTTCAGTACCTCCGGATGCTGTATTTGAAGAGCTTTGTTGCAAAACCCTTTTTTCATCCACTTGAGCAATTTTGAGAAAACATCAAAAAATCATCAAAAAAAGTACTGATAGTCTGATATATGGGAGTTCACAACAAAAGCAAGTTTTTGGCGGGATGCTTGGGTAGGATGAGCATCCCGCCAAAAACTGCTTTTGATGAAAACCCCCTTATATCAGTGATTCTTTTGATAATTTTTTGATGTGTTCTCAAAATTGCTCAAGTGGATTTAAGGGGTTTGGCAACAGAGCTCTTCATTTTTTGAATAGATAGGCAGATTGACTTCAGATTTTCTGGATAGGTGGGCCATGGTCAGAAACTCTGGCTACTTTTTTGGGTGGTGTTCAAGGTCATATGCTAAGGTCAAAAGTCATTTTAGGTCAATATAAATTAATTTTTTAAGACTTTTTGTTTAAATTTGGTCTCATATGAACAGTTTAAATCCTAATGCAACCAAATTTGGGTTGTAAGTATTCTTTGCTCTTAGTACTGTTTAAATATGTTCACATTTGGTAAACAACTTGATTTTCGTATAAAATATTGTAAAATGGTTAAGTTAAACAAACCCAATGCATATCCGCTTTTACCTCAAATAGTATGAAACTGAAAATTGTTGTGCTCTGCGCACAACAATATCCCAGTAAAATCGGGCGGAACTACTGCTCACAAAGCAAATTTATTCTTTGCCCCCTTTACAAAAACTTGTGATATTGAGCAGTGGTGTAGCATGAGCCATCCTATTGGAGGGGCATCAACCATGATTCATAGCCTCCGCATATCACATCATATGTCCGTCCCAATCAAATTGCTCGTTACCGGGATATGATATACACACACCAGAGCGGAGGCTATTGATACTCATCAATGACATATGCGTGTGACGTAGCGAGGAATTTACGCCATTGTACCGGAACACTTCACGCTCATGCAACTACCATATTTGCACATGGCATGATTGCGCACTCCTGTAATTGGTAAATCCGTTTTGGGAGGCACATGCCCCCCTGCCCCTATGATGCTACACCACTGCTATTTAGCCTCACCTAAAGGATGGGTAAAAAGCATTAATGGACCCCATAAACAGTTAACATTGTAGCTGTTATACCTGTAACAGTGCAGAATGTTGATGCGGGAGTCTTACTTTTTGTCTCGCCTGAATGTTCAGGGAGAGACTTAGTAATCACTATGGTGTGTGTGTGTCCGTGTGTGGGGGTGTGTGGGGGTGTGTGCGTGTGTGCGTTCGGAAAAAGCTTGTGAACGCGTTATCTTGAGAACCGTAAGTGCTATGATGATGAAACTTTATAGGGGGTAGCATGACCAGAGGGTGTCGACCTGATTAGATTTTGAGCGCAAAATATGGTAATTAAGTACCTAATTTGCATAATTTATGCGTAATAAGCAAAATACCTTGTGAACAGATTATCTGGAGATCCGTATGGGGTACAGTGACGTAACTTGGTGGGGAGTAGCATGGCCAGATGTTCTCGACCTGATTAGATTTTCAGCGCAAAATATGCTAATTAAGTACCTAATTTGCATAATTTATGCGTATTTGATGCGTATCAAGCAAAAAAACCTTGTGAACAGCTTATCTGGAGATCCGTATGGGGTACAGTGACGTAACTTGGTGGGGAGTAGCGTGGCCAGATGTTCTCGACCTGATTAGATTTTCAGCGCAAAATATGCTAATTAAGTACCTAATTTGCATAATTTATGCGTATTTGATGCGTAAAAAAGCAAAAAACCCTTGTGAACAGCTTATCTGGAGATCCGTATGGGGTACAGTGACCTAACTTGGTGAGGAGTAGCGGGGCCAGAGGTTCTCGACCTAATTAGATTTTGAGCGTAAAATATGGTAATTAAGTACCTAATTTGCATAATATATGCGTAATAAGCAAAATACCTTGTAAACAGATTATCTGGAGATCCGTATGGGGTACAGTGGCGTAACTTGGTGGGGAGTTGCGTGGCCAGAGGTTCTCGGACCTGATTAGATTTTCATGAGGTCAAAGGTCACATACAAGGTCAAATGTCAACTGAGGTCACCAAATCTTTTAATAATTAATTTTCAACTGTGCATCACATATCCCAATAACAGCTTGATCGGTCATGTAATTAAGGAAATATGACGACTTTAAGATAGTCGCTTTCTTTGTAAAGTATAGCAAAGTAGCACTTTCAATGAGTGATAACTCGTAAAGGAAGCATCTTTCTGTTTTGATTTATTTGATGAAATAGTTCTTTGGTATTGCCAAATTTGATTTTTCAGCGCAACATACTTTATCCAATTTCGTGAGGTCAAAGGTCACATACAAGGTCAAAGGTCAACTGAGGTCACCAAATCTTTTAATAATTAATTTTCAACTGTGCATCACATATCCCAATAACAGCTTGATCGGTCATGTAATTAAGGAAATATGATGACTTTCAGATAGTCGCTTTCCATGTAAAGTATAGCAAAGTAGCACTTTCAATGAGTGATAACTCGTAAAGGAAGCATCTTTCTGTTTTGATTTATTACTTTGATGAAATAGTTTTTTGGTTTTGCCAAATTTTTGGAAGGTCATTACGGGGTCATCCGAGGTCACTCAGGGGTCATCTGAGGTCAAGTTATTAAAAACTCGTATGGGCATGAAACTTGATGGGTACAGTCAACATTTCAAGGCACATTTTTGGAAGTTCATTTTGGGGTCACCAGGGGTCATCTGAGGTCAAATTAGTAAAAACTGTCGTATGGGCATGAAACTTGGTGGGTACAGTCATCATTTAAAGCCAACTTTTTGGACGGGCATTTTGGGGTCCTCTGAGGTCAAATTAGTAAAAACTGTCGTATGGACATGAAACTTGGTGGGTACAGTCAACATTTCAAGCCAAATTTTTGGAAGGTCATTTCGGGGTCATCTGAGGTCAAATTAGTAAAAACTGTTGGATGGACATGAAACTTGGTGGGTACAGTCAACATTTAAAGCCAAATTTTGGGAAGGTCATTTTGAGGTTACCCAGGGTCACCTAGAGGTCATCTGAGGTCAAATCACTAAAAACGGTCGGATGGGCATGAAACTTGATGGGTACAGTCAACATTTAAAGCCAAATTTTTGAAAGGTCATTTCGAGGCCACCAGGGGTCATCTGAGGTCAAATTAGTAAAAACTGTCATATGGGCATGAAACTTAGCACGAGTGGTACAGTCAACATTTAGAGCCAAAATTTTAGACGGTCATTTCAGGGCCACCAGGGGTCATCTGAGGTCATATTAGTAAAAACTGTTGCATGGGCATGAAACTTGGTGGGTACAGTTACCATCGGCCAGATAATCGTGCCCAGCCGATAACCGCCAAATTCATTTACCTCTCTACCAACAGTTATAGCAAAAGCAGGCGGTCACAAAAGCAGGCGAGACTCGTGGTTCGAGAACCGCCTTGTTTATAAGATATTCTTGTTTGGAAAACTCAACAAATTGCCGAATCATTCCAATCGATTATGATCGACAAAGGATATTTGCTTATGAATAGGGGAATCAGTAATAAAAGCTGTGGCGTGCTAGGAGTTCGTTCTCTCTCACTCACGCTCTAGACGAACCAACACACAATGAGTTCGCTCTTACATTTTTATGATTTGATATGACTTTGTATATTGATGTTGTGGAGATGAAGAAATAAATTCACTACCAAACCAATTCCAGTTTATCAGAACTTTATTATACATGTATTACTAAATGTCCACCACCCTTACATACCATTTGAATCACTTTTTTCCCTGTACAGAGGAAGAAGAAAGTCCCATCAAGAAAAAGAAAACTGAAACAACAAGTGATGAATCTGGTGCTACAGATGACTATGAAGAATGGAAGAGGAAAATATTAGAGGGCGCTTCAGCTGCAACGAGAAAGAAATGATGCTAGTATCTGTAAAGATGACATTTATTTGATATTGGGGCGATTCCAGTTGAAATCCATACACCCTCAATGGAAGACATGACCTTTATATCCCACACAGGGAGTGTAGATTTCAAAAGAAGTTGCCCATCGTCAATTAATCCCACTTGAAATTCACACTCCCTTTGTGGGAGATTAAGGTCATGTTTACCATAGGGGGTGTATCTATTTCAACTGGAATAGCCCATTGAAGACAATTTTCTACCTCTGGACAAAATGGAGATGACATTGTTGAGAATGTTAAAAAACTCTCTCAAACTGTTAAATCTCATATGTGACATGATCAAGGGGAATGAGTCTGATGTCGCTAACATTGATATATTGGCAAAAACAGTGTTCAAATTCTTTTGTTTTATATTGTTTTCAGTCATTGCTAAATTGCTCATAACTCGGTAACCAGATGTCCGATTTTGATGGGGTTTGCATCAAAATGTAGCATTTGTAAACTGGCAGAAAATGTTGTAAAAAACTTCTAATTGAAAATTGCAGATGTGTGACTCATTCCACTTGATCATGTCACATTACCCAACTAGAACCAATCAGGAAAGCCAAACACAACAACAAAACAGGCAGTGATTTGAATATTTACTTGTTGTTCAGTTATTCATTTGCCATGGAGGTGGCATTAAGTTTGCCAACATTTTGCAAGTGATGTTTAACACAAAATTCATTATTCTAGTCCATTAAAGCAGCACTATGTGGGCATTTTGATATCTAGTCAGGTTTCTTAGACCGGGAGCAGGCTAAGATTTTAGTCAAAGAGACAGACAAATATAAAGGCAGTGGAAATCAGGCAGCAAGGCACCACCATGAACAGAGACGAACAGCAATGTAAGCTCACTCACATATTTGACTATCCTCTGAAGAAGAAACCACTCTCCTTCCATTCCTAAGCTACTTGTGGTAAACAGGTCATTACAACAACATCAGTGTTGAAAAAGAATTCTGACTAGATTTCAAAAATGTTCACAGTAAGTGGTATTTTATTGGACTAGAACTATGAAGTGTTTAATTTTCAATAACAGTCCTGATGATTTTCTTTGTAGCGTATTAATACTTATAGTAGATTAACACAATTGTATTGCTCAAGATGTTAGACAAATCTCAGAGCTGTCAACTCTCACGTATTGGGCGTGAGTCTCACGCATTCAGTCACTTTCTCACAATCTCACGCCAAGGTAGCATAATCTCACGCCAAGGTAGTAAATCTAACGCCAAGAGCTGCAAAATTATTAAAATCTCACGCATTGTAAAATAAATAGTTGTCTCTACCACCCCACCCCCACTTTTTAGATTCTCGAGCGCTGTGGCTCAAATAGTCATCATTGGGTCAAAATGAACATATTTTGTAGTCGGCAAACAATAATTCCATCCAGGTACGCCACTGTCGGACAGTGTCTTCAAACTCTCACGCCACACAATTCCAAAAAGTTGACAGCCCTGCAAATCTGTGCAAACACACTGAATAATGATGCTTGTACAAAGCACCCTTGGCAGTCAAGTTAGTTCACACCTGAAGATACTCAAATAAAACCTCCTATGTGCTTTTGGCCCCTGATCATGTTTGGAACAAATCTGCCAACAGGTTTAAACATGTTCAGGGGCCGAAAGCACATAGGAGGTTTTTCCTGCCCAACAATGTGCTACTTGTAATTGTTTAACCTGTGGATCCATGGCAAACTTTAATGGCCATAGTTTTACCAGCACATTTTGTCTCTCAACATGAATATAGGTATAGGTCAATAGGTCATACAAACGTTACTAGTTATATTGCAAACCTGACCCCTCCTCCCACCTGCAACAAAACTGGAAATGAGTACACCTTAACGTCAAAATGTGGATCCTGGGTTTGTGCTTTGGAAGACAATTTATACCATTATGTTTTGATGAATCCAAGTGTGAGAAAATATTGGATCCAATACATAATAATAATAAAATTGGATACTTTACGCCCAATATTAATTTTATTGGTCTTGCTATGAGTTTTGAAATATTGGACTCGACTATATGTCTCATCCAATATTTTGAAACTCATTGCTTGACCAATAAACATGGGCTCAATCGATCCAATTTTATATCAAAATTCTCTTCCAAAATGCAATATGCATAACAAAGGAGATGGCTTAACCGCTGAGCTGTATGTAGCTTCTTCTACAGGGAGTATGAATTTCAAATGGAATGAACACATTAGGCAGCTCCATTTGAATTGTGTACACCACACTGAAAAAAAAAAATTCTACCTGAATCTTCCACAGACTGAGGGCGAGTTTAAAATAGAGTTCGATAATGTGCTAATTCCAGTTGAAATTCATACTCCCTCTGTGAAAGATAAATGCATTTCAAAATTCTTCTACAGGGGAGTGTGGACTGTAAATGAATTGGCCCAATATCAGCCTTTGTTAAAGTTTGTTCGGTTTATAAAAGGCAGAAAAAATAAGACTCGGTGTATGATATAGAATGGCATGCACGCACTTGGGCGCAATGCTTACGCTAGTTGTGCATTGCGTAATGTGTGACTGGCGCACGCTTATGTGAATTTAGGCGAGCGTGAGTTGGAACTTTATTGATGCGCGCAGTAACAAAAGCTGAATAATTTCCGCCCTTATTGGGGTCTCAGATGTAAACAAACAGCCAAGCGTTTCCCACGTGCTCACGGTGTGTAAACACCAGATACTGCATATTTTCTCCTCTGTTTTGTCATCTTTCACTTTAGCTTCCATAAAATAATTGTTTAAACAGGAACTGTATACTGGTTACCTTTGTTTCAGCTTGTTTTGATACTACAAAATACAAAAGATACAGAAAATCTGTGATGCTATTTGAAAATCAATCGTTGTTTTGTTTCACATTTTTGTTTACTGTTTACACCGTTAAGAACTAAACGCGTACTGCGAGCTGGCAATCCCGAGCAGGACGCCTAGCGTGGCACAAAGTTGATCGCGCGCACAGGCGCGGTGTTTGGGTGCTGATGACTCAAATGCTGAACCCAATATCGATTGATTGGTGATGTCTGAGAAAAAGGTCTATATAAACTGATCAAACTTTAGTGGTTGCTAAATCTATTATTCTGACTTTATAACAAGAAAATTTTGGAAGTTCATTTTCTATGGAATAATGCAGTTTGTTACAAAATAAAGATGTTTTTGTTATTACATTTGTGTGTAATTTTGATTTGTATCATTGCTGTAAGGCCTTTCTTTATGTCCGAAATAGGATGGCATGCAAATAACATGGTTGTTTGATGTATGTAGAATTGGCTTCATTATTAACTAAATGCAAACTATAGATGGCGCTATTTATCCTAAATCATATTTCTTTATTTGCAAGGGGTAGGTGATTAATACTGCCATTAAAATAGCTGGAATAGGTGAAACAAGCAACAAGGAAATTTTATAAACATATTTTATCAAACAATAACAGGAATTATTTGTATTAAAAACTTGAAAGAGTAATTTCCAGTAATTAAATAGCGCCACCAATTTTGTCATTAATAGATACTTTTTGTATCTGAAAAAGCTTTAAAAATGCTGTAAAAGTAAATAATTTTGTAAAAGAGTGGAAATTAAAGTTGAGAATGATTCAAAAGCATCTATATACATTAGCATGATATGGCTTTTAGCTGTTTAAGCCTAAAATTTAGTTGTACATAAATTATCCCACCAAACAACCGTGATAAAATGTGGCGGTGTGTTATAGAAAACAGGGAATCATACTGTTTATTTTATAAATATATCCTGCTATCTAATCCATCCAATCCAAAGCTGACAATTGGGCTATTCCATTTAAAATCCACACTACCCCTGTGGAAGATTTTGGGAATATCTTCCACAGGGGGAGTATGTTTTTCAAATGTAATTGGTCAGGGTTAATCATTTTGAAACCCATACTCCCTCTGTACTATGGCTTTACCTATATCTTCCACAACTGGAGTGAGTATTTCAAATGGAAGTTACCCAACTCTATTCTTTTCGAAACTTGTATTCCCTCTGTGGAAGACATTGGCTAATTCTTCCACAGGGGTAGTGTGAAATTTAAATGGAATAGCCCATTAATTTGAGGACCTTCCCTATAGACGAATTTCACGCATTCCTACTACTCAATGGTAGCCATTAGCCATGACGGGGACCCAACTATCTCACCTAAAATGTGAGATGATGCGGCCTTGAAGGGTATTATAAACTGCATTCTATCACCTGTGTACGCGCGTGTTACACATAGACAAAGAATGATGACTGTTTACAACAAAGAGGTTTTAAATAGAAATAGAGTCGCAATAGATTATATAATCTTTTGTTCGCTTGATGCCGATTAGAAGTTGCGACAGGCTATTCATAAAAGTGGTACCATTGTTTCAATAAAGGGGTTCCGCCATTAAATTGGTCACTGATCCGGCATCATATTAACGCTCTACACAACAGGCGAGTATCAATAAGTGACCACACTACAGTCATGTGTAAGGGCAGTCATGTGTAAAGTGGTACCATTGTACTCAATGTATCCCAAATGTGTGCTTGTGTGGGTCTGAAGACTATAAGGAGGCTTTAGCTGTCGATGCAATCATCTTTACCACCCACCTGACGATAGGTGTTTCATTTCATAAATTGCTCTTGGTGATCGATTACACATTAGAATGTATGAAGGCTGCCATTTCCAGTCCATATATCTATATTACACTATAATGGTAATCGCTATACGTATACATGTAAGTATAAGTATAGGCCTATAAAGGTTGTTTTTAAGAAATTTCCATTTAATTTTATTTTAAGAAGGAGATTGGTATAGAAATAGTGGTGTACCCAAAGAGGGAAGGGGGTTGGGGAGGGGCAGATTCACCTCTGTGAGAAGTCTTGGGAGGGGAGGAGGGAGGAAGAGGGGAGGAGGGGATATGGAGAATGAGAGAGGGCTGGAGGAAGGGAGAAATAAAAAGATATAATAAAGACAAGTATAAATAGAAATATAAGGAAAATGATGGGAATGAGAGAGTGAGAGTGAGTGGGGACAATGAGAGCGAGGGAGTGATAAAGTGTAGGCCTAGGAAAGAATAAGTACAGAGAAGGGAAAAGAAAGGAATGATGAATACATTTAATAATAATTATTAGGCCTATATAATAACCACATAACAGCACTGGGCAGCCATTCGATGATGTGAATGCCTTTATTCGTTACGTAATTAAAACGCCCAGTCAAATGTATTTCACCCCTACCAAACACAACTCACCCAATTTCGCAAACTGGACGTTGAATGTACACTCTCATGAATATTGATTGGCAACATTTTCCAATATGTCAGTGCTCTAATCGGAAACAATAGAACAATAGACCCTGCAGAGCGTTGGTTTACAACACAAAAGAATCTAACATCGAATTTTAAGCAGGTTTAATCACCTGTTTGGTGCATGCGGGTACCAAATATGGCCGAACAAATCCTGACCATGACTTGGCTTGTTGGATTAATCTATATATTGGTTATTCTCAAGTTTGGTAGTGAGGTAAGTGCGTATTTCTGTTGTCACAGTTTTGATTCACAAGGTTAATGTTAATCGTACAGAGCACACGCATGCATAAAAGGGAAAAATCTATATCTTCAATACGAAAGGTCAAAATTTTCATATGATGAACGGCTTTTCATCCCAGCTACATACACTTTAAGTACATATCATTTATGCAATTTACTTTCGAAGACTTAAATTTAAAAAATATCGATTTTTAATCATTTGCCATAAAATGTGTATTATATCGCAAATTTCAAAAATCTTAAATTATTTGAAGGACATTCATTGTATTCAAAATGCAATTTGATATATGAAAACATCACTATCTGAGACCTTAGGGGTGGTGCAGTAATTATGTGTACCCCCGGGGTGGTGAATTCTCAAATTGGTCTGCCAAAAATCGCTTGCCCCCCCTTTCGGCTGTGCCAACAAATCTTTGCCCCCCTTTTGATGTGCCAAAATCTTTGCCCCCCCCCCCCTTACACATGCCAGATTTTGAGGAACCTGAATTTAAAACCTTAAATTGTTTTATCATGTAATGCAAGCAGGAAATTTTGCATATTTGAACATGTTCCTAATGTTTTCCAACACCTTTTTAGGATGTGATATAGAAACGGTGCCCAAAATATCTGTGCCAAATATCGCTTGCCCCCCCTTTCGACCTGCCAAAAATCGCTTGACCCCCCTTTCGACCTGCCAAAAATGTTTCCCCCACCCCCTTTTGCCCTGCCAAAAATCTTTGCCCCCCCCCTATCATTCACCTCCCCAGAGGTACTCATAATTATTGCACCACCCCTTAAGGACTGATTTTTTTCTGTCCCCCTCCCATTTTAGGACCCAAAATTTTGTTGATCCTCTATAATATTATTTTCCAACCCTCATTAAAGTATTTATGAATTCGACACTCCCTTAGTGTAGCTAGCTTAGATTGTATACATTCATTCAGGATTTTTACACAACTTCTCATTGGCTAAAAGTTTTATTCCTCCTGAGGGCGACATATCGTCATCCCTATTTTTGCCTCAGGGGATTTTACTTGCGGCAGCCTTTTCGGATTAAGCTTGTTAACACATGTGTCTGGTATTTTGCTCCCGTTTGTATTTTAGTCTCAGCTTGATAGATTCAATGATAGATTGCTCGAACTGTTTTTGGCACTGAGCGAGAGAGTTTTGGCAGTGAAGGTCGTAACTCGTAGACATATTATTGAAGCTGGAGCTGTTATAACGGCAGCTGATGGCTGAACAATACGTGTAAGGTGGTAAGTAATGAAGTCGAAACATACCTTTTTAGCAGTGGTCAACGTGACAGTAGTGTTAACTGAGAAACACCCACGGTCATGACGGTAAGCTTACACCATATCTTGATCATTTTCATATTTTACAAAATTAATCATAACACGTGCATGATATGGCTCAGAATATGCTAAGGTAAGGTGTCATATTATAGCCATATATTTTGACATCTTTTTTTTAAAATAATAATTATAGAAATGGAATATTTGCTAGTTTAGTGGCAAGTTCAGGTAGTAAAGACATAGCATACACAATTTAAGTAAAATCCTTTCACTCTAAATAATAAAAAAAATAAAAAATAGCTGTAAAAATGCCTATTTTTACACTTTTATTTGTAACATGCCAAGAGACGCCTTTTTTCAACAGCTTTTAATTTTTTTATGGATCCTTATAGAAATTCATGTGACCTGTTTCCCAAAATGGTGCAGTAAACCAATCAAAAAAACAGAAAGAGGCATTATGAATTATAAGTTAACAGATCAAAAAAGGATTTAAAAGTTTGCCTTATGTATGTTACTATTGTCTGTCAAACTTTTGATTGATTTTGAAGTCCCTCAGTTTTTATAAACAAAGACTTGAAGCATAAACTAAAGGGTAAATCTATTGTAAATAACTTCATTTCTCCATATTATAATCAATTTGTAAGTGGCTGCCATCTTTTTTGAACATATAACAATTTTAAAATTTTTCTTGAAATGTCTGTCAAATAGTAACATACGCAAGACGGTGCTGTAATTCCTGCTAAACTAGGGTGATACAGCTAATTATGCTACATGACATAGCATTTAGCTCCACCTAGCTTTATGGCACTATCACTTTGTGAGGAGAAGCTTTTTTGATGACACAATCCATTGTTAAGTGTTGTCTGTCAAACATTTGTACGCAAGTAACATACGCAAGATTTGTATGTGTCTGTCAAAAGTAACATACGCAATACGCTTAAAAAAATTACAAATCACTTGATGTTCACATTATGATGATAGTTTAGAGTTTATAAAAGTGTTTTAAAACATGTGATTTATAAACTGCATGTGATCTTTATTCAATTTCCCATCTTGAACTACTGTTTTTGCCAAATTATTATTCTGTATGTTACATTTGACAGACATCTTTGCGTGTGTTATGGCTTGACAGACACACATATTTTATTTATAACAATTTATCCTCCTTATTGTAATATTTAGACACATTTTTTCCACAATCAGTTGCTGTAGGTCCTACACCTAAATAACCACAAAATACCTTATGTAATACTTTATAAATTTTTATTTGATTGCAGAAAATCATCAAAATTGTGTCTGTCAAATATAACGTACGCAAGGGCTAGAAAATTAAATTTGTGAAGTAAATGGTCTATAACTTATCTTTCTTTTAGTGTATTATGAACGATATATGTGCATACTATAATTTAAACCTGGTTGGAGACCAAAAGAAAAGAGCTGGAAAAATAATTGTGTGTTACACTTTTATGACACCTTAGCTTATTTTGAGCCAATATATATATGCAATCCCGGGTATGGAATTATGTCGATCTGTATAAGTTGCTATACCGCTGTCTAAGTCTAGGTTCCAGAGTAAAAAATAAGTACAGCTTGTCTGTATGCAGTGCGACAATACTCATACATATGACATGTATGAGGGAGGCACTTATAAGGAAGAAGAATTGATAGAGTTTTCAGCACATCAGTAAGTACTTCAATTTTCATGATTTTGGCGCAATTTATGGCATGAAGCCATGATATACGGAAGTGGGGTTCTGATTGGTTAATTGAATCACGTCGATATCATCACATCAGTACCTCATTCGCCAGTCAAAGTGCATAGTATTGTGTGACCTAGTCAGTGTCCGAAATAAGGAAAATATGGAGCATAAATCAAGTCCTCAAAACATTTTGGTTGTCCCCAAAATGTGTCATATTTACAAGGTAAAATATAGTGGTTGTCCAGAGGATAAGTACATGTCTCAATATGGTTGTCCCCAGTGATTTTTGGACAAGAGCACAAGAGGATAAGTGCTTATTTCGAACACTGGACCTAGTTCTTTTTACACGATAATCAGACGGACACCGCTGAAGTAATTTGCTGAACTGAAGTGAATAGGCTATCACATGCAGGTTACAATTACAAATTATATTTGAGGTATATAGACATGATAGAGCTACTACAGGCTTTCCTTTTGGATATTTGCAAAGATCCTTCGCAGCTTTAATCCCACCTTGTACGCTTTCGTAAATTTTAGTTATTTTGATGAATCACCTGAGGCTGTAGAGCAACCTCTGTCTATTTTGAACAGTCTAAAATTGAGTTGAACTTCGCCCATCGCGATTGAGGTTAATCTGTGTGTTTACACTGAGCACTCTGTATTTTTACCCGGTATTACCTGCATGTAACCCACAATTCGATCCAGACAAGAACCAGCATGTTTCTACTGATGCTTAAAATAAGGGTTGTGGTGTGCAGGGGTGGCGGCAGGGTATTTTGATAGGGGGGGCCAAACAATTTGTGAAATTTGTTATGCGGCGCTGACAGCTGCCCGTCAAGCGCTATGCTTGACGCAGGGGGGTGTCTGAGGGGATGTGCCCCCTCAGAATTTGGAAAATTTTCAAAATGAAAGCACAAATGAAGCCATTTGATGCACCATTTTCACCCATTTTAGGGTTATTTATTTATTTTCCAACCTCATATTTTTATGGATTTCATTCACGGGCCCGACTTTCAGCCCGCTGGTTTTAGGTATGGACCTACTCTAGTGAATCCAGTACCTTTTGGCAACAAATTAAGTTCATGGTACGCGTCAACATTGGGGAATGATTGTATGGACCATCGACCATCTACCATATCAAAATATTGGGGGGATTTATACCCCAGCACACCCCAGGTCGGATCTAGCCTACGCCTCTGGTTGCAACGCGGTGTGTTAAGTCAGTTGCATGTATATGATATGCCGTTTTTTTAATAAATTGGCACGATAAAACGATATGAATGGGGGGTGTCTTGAGGTTGGAAATATTTCAAACTGAAAGTCGAAATCAGGAGCGTGGGCGGAAGTAGTCGCCTCTATGATCACGAAAAGTCGAAAAGGTCCACTTTATGAAGCGTAGCGAATGAAAAAAACCCAGTTCTGTATGCTTTTTCAGTCAGAAAAGGACAACATTTGCCCACCATTTGCGAGCGAAAAATATTAGGTCCTAGTATGAGGTTCTAGTAATTAGGTTCTTGTAAAATGTATGCTTCTAGTATAGGTTTTGGATATACAATGTGATGGGACCCCGTAAAAGTTGTGTGATATCGGACTGAAAGCAAATTGCTGCATGACACAGAAAAGTGACGTAGCCATGATTTTTAAAGTAGTTGGGAGAAAAGGCAAGAGAGGCCATGTGACTTTTATGGGGAAAAATTTACCAAAATGGGCCCAAAATATAAAAACCAACAACTTTAAAACCTTGTAGGTCAGCATTCCACAAAGGGCAAGATGTCCGAAGGGGAGTTTCTCCTTCTAACCATGGCCATGGAGGGAATGGCTCCTTTTCTACTTCTCCTCCTCTCTTTCTCTCCCTCCCTTTCTCTCTCTTCTTCTCTTTCTCTTTTCCTTCCTTTTACCTCTTTTTTTGAAAATCATAGGGGGGGGGGGCAATTGCCCCCCTTGCCCCCCCTGTGGCGCCGCCCCTGGTGGTGTGTACCGGAAGTATAGGGATTGCCTTTTGAGGAGAGTGAGAGCAATTACTCTCTACTGCTCTCCTTGTATCTGATGAAGGAGTGATTTTTAGCTCTCCCTAGTTGACCATTCTCTCCTTACATTCTATTGTAAATGCTCTAACAGCTCTCCTTGAAGGCTCCAGAAGAGCTATTTAATGCTCTCCTGCAAATTCCAAAAGATAGTCCCTGGAAGTACTGAAAATATTTTCCTGACCCCCAAGCTGCTTTTAAGGTCACGATGTGATACATAAAATGTACAAAAGAAGTTCAACTCCCAGCAACCGTTAACCGTTGTGTTTCCACTGACAGAAATACCGGGTGTCACACCACATGGTCTACCTCATGAGGTGGACCACGGTTGCCGGGTGTCCACACCGCATCACTCTGAACCGATCTGTTCCACTGAGCACATTAACCGGTATCACTCTAAACTAAACCACATTACCCGCCAACCGTTCCAAAGTAAAACATGCAGATTGACATTGCATTTGTTATATCGGGCTCTGCATCCATGACCCTCCGAATATCTTACCCATGCAGGCACTCTTGGAACTTCACCTACAGCTGGGTTTGGGGTGACTCCTTTGTACCTTCAATACGAGAAAGGTAGTACCGTAACCGGTATACTATTATAAAACTAAACGAAACTTCTTTTAGGATCATAATGCCCACATATTCCTTTGAGAATATACTCTAATCCTGACACTTTTTGTTTTTTAGATGGCTGTTAACAGATTCAGAATCAGATGATGCAGCAACCAGACCATCTGCAGTCAAGGCTTCTTTACCAGTGCTGACAAGGATTAAGAATGGGATCCACATGTTCCATGTGTAGGGTAAATAAAATAGAACATGGCACTGTTGTGGAGAAGGATGGCGTGGCTAGATGGCTGGGTCATACACTCTATGGAAACGGTAAGGATTACCATATTTCGTCAAATAGTCCCCCCCCCCCCTCAAATAAATGCCCCCACCATTTTTTTTCAACCATGATGTTTCAAAATTGCCGATATTTCCACGCTATCTTGTGTAGTAAGCTTACCAAGTTGCTCACATGGTCGATAATAGCGTCAATAATTGGCGAAAATCTGGATTGAAAACCCGGAAGTGAATCAGAAGTCAGTGTTTCTAGTTCATAGTTCGTCATTTTAGCGTGAGTTTTAAGTTTACCTAATGATTTTAACAGGAATTATTGTTCTAAAATTGACCTTGAATAAACGTACCCCTTGGGAAAATGTAACGCCCCCGGGGGCGTTATATTTGACGAAATATGGTAGGTCACCCAGCAAATGCAAAAACCTTTTCCAGAAAATGTTTAAATTTCGAGTAACCGGTATATAGGGTTTAAAATATTTTTTTTAATAACATTCACAGAACATTTTTGAAATTTTCATGCAAAACATTATAACAATGTTTTTAAGTGTTGCACAATATTTTCCAATTTAATGTTTGCCAAAAATTATTTTGCAATAACAGTTTGACAAAATTTGTAATAGTGGTTTTTCTATGTAACCTGACATTTAAATGTAAAATATTTTGACCGCAACCAAAACACATTTATAAATATAATATAAAAAACATGTTATGTTTTATGGGGATTGGGGTGAGTAATGGAAGAAAACATGGACATTTTCTAAGTTCATTATTTCTTAATTTTAATTTTGCCTCACTGTAGTCAAAGTTGTTGAAATATCCCCAAAATGTGTAAAAAAATTTAATTTTGGTATATCGATGGGTCCAAATTTCTTGTAAAAAAAGTTTTATTGAAAGGTCCATAAAATTTACTTAATTCACAGCGCACACCCTACACAAACAAACTTGAGTACCCACCCACCAAATTACCAATGCCTACTAAAGTGGTTCCATTTTCATTTGGGGTGATGTTTTGGACCACTTCAGAGGAAAAAAAATCACAATTGAAAGGGTCCAAAATATTTGAAAATGCAAAATACCCCTTCAGCAAAATGCTTTAAAAAGAAAACCTTAAAGCAGTGAAGGCATAAATTGGTTTCTATGATCACTAATTAAAGTACACATACCCTATTGCATAAATTGAATGATTAAATACAGGTAGTTAGGCTTGATTGACATTGATTGTCTGCTATATTAACTGATATCAATATTGATAGTGCAGCATTTATATTGACAAAAATCCTCATTGCTTCTGAGTATTTTAATTATGATCTGTTGTCCTCAATAATTGTGATTACCGGTACTTTTCTTAGCTCTAAAGGCTGCTACAGACTCCAAGTATTTGATGTAGAATATTTGTTGTAGCATATCTATGTTATTTAACCTATATCGAGGTCTAACAAATGTTGTAAAATTGTTAATATGTTACGTAGAATATCTGGTAGAAATATATTATCAATTTTATGACATCAAAGTTCAAACATTTGTTAGAACTTAATTAAATATTACTGGAAATAGAATAGTAATAGATTAAATAACATAGATAGGCCCTATATTACATCGAATTATGCATCCACTAAAAAGTCTGTAGGGTCCTTTAGCCTGGACCAAAATATTGATGTATTTCTGGTCAACCGACCTTGTCCTTCTCAACGCTCCCATTCAAACATAATTATCAAGTGCTGTAACAAAAATAATTGATAAATTTCCGGTTCCCAACCGACCACAAAACATACACCTGAGTTAAAACATTAAAGTTTAATGCTTGCTGGTGTAGCTGTCAGCTGATACTGGAAATATAAACATTTTTGTTCAGTTTTAGCTTGTTTGACACCAATTTTTGATTGGTTGAATTTGCTGTCTACTGAAGATTGCACAAATTGATTGGTTTAATTTGTGCTGTCTACTGAAGATAGCACAAATTGCCAGTGTAATTTGTACTGTCTACTGAAGATAGCACAAATTGATGGGACAAGTTTGTGCTGTCTACTGAAGATAGCACAAATTGATTAGTTAAATTTGTGCTGTCTACTGAAGATAGCACAAATTGATTGGTTACATTTGTGCTGTCTACTGAAGATAGCAAAAATTGATTGGTTAAATTTGTGATGTCTACTGAAGATAGCACAAATATATTAGTTAAATATTTGCTGCCTACTGAATATAGTACAAATTGATTGGTTGCATTTGTGCTGTCTACTGAAGATAGCACAAATTGATTGGTTAAATTTGTGCTGTCTACTGAAGATAGCACAAATTGTTTGGTTAAATTTATGCTGTCTACTGAAGATAGCACAAATTGATTGGTTAAATTTGTGCTGTCTAGTGGATAGCACATATTTATTGTTTAAAATTGTGCTCTCTATTGAAGATAGCAAAGATAGCACAAATTAATTGGTTAAGTTGTGCTGTCTATTGAAGATAGCACAAATTGATTGGTTAAATTTGTGCTGTCTACTGAAATTGATTGGTTAAATTTGTGCTATCTACTGAAGAAAGCACAAATTGATTGGTTCAATTGTACCGTCTACTGAATGTGCTTTCTACTGAAGATATCAAAGAGCACAAATTGTTTTGTTGAATGTGTGCTGTCTACTGAAGATAGCACAAATTGATTGGTTCAATTGTGCTGTCTACTGGAGATAGCACAGATTGATTGGTGTAAAAATCATCAACCCAGGTACAAATTGATTTGTTGAATTTGTGCTGTCTGCTGCCTACTGAAGATAGCACAAATTGGTTAAATTTGTGCTGTCTACTGAGTGAAGATAGCACAAATTGATTGGTTGAATTTAGTCTATTTGTGCTGTCTACTGAAGATAGTGATAAAAACACTGCTAGACCATGGGACAAGGCTTGCTAAGTGCTTCAGAAAGTAGTTTTCGTTCTCCCTTTCTGGGTAGAGGATGGTTTATACATGAAAATATAGCTATTATATCACTGATCAATAATATAACATTTCCCACTTTCAAAAGTTGCACGTTACTGTGTAATTTAGGAGTTATTTGGGGTTAAAATGTGTTTTTTAGTGATTTTTTTCCATTTTTGCCCAAAATGTCAAATATTAAAATAGCTGTAACTTTCAAAATAAATTGAGTAGAAATTTCATTTCTATTGTAGATGTTACATATTACATGGATGTCTAACACTGGTGAATAAAAAATGTCACAGCACAACTCTAATATATAAAAAAAATGGCAAAAACCATATTTTTGTGCTATTTTGGCCATTTTTGAGCTAAAAATGTAATTTTTGCATGGGGAAAAAAATAAATATAAATTTTATTGATTTCAAAAATATGTCATTATGTCAACCTAGTTATTCTGAACAAAAAAGTTAATGATGGTGAATGTCTGTGACCTATAGTTTTTGATCTATGGCCCTTTCAAATTCATATGGACTAAAATAGCATGTTTTTGTTCAATATTTCCAATATTACGCCAAAAATGGTCCTTTATGGCCATTTTAACCAACTTGTTAGTTTTTTGGAAAGTGAACTTCACTTAATAATATGAACATGTAATTGTACTTTAATGTTAAGCTATTTCAAGATCCACTAGTATGCCCACTACCGTGGTAGCAGCAATTTTATCTACTTTCAATGCAGTAAAATGATGACTAAAATGATTTTGCTGCATTGAAAGTAGTAAAATTGACGATATAATTGCTTCTGCCATGGAAACCGAGCTACCAGTGGATCTACAACTAGCTTAAAATGAAAGTACTATAATATATCCATAATATATGTGAAGTTCCCACTTTCCAAACACTGAAAATTTTGTTAAAATTACAAAAAAGTACCATTTTCAGCCTAATATTGGAAAAATTGACAAAAACATGCTATTTTAGTCCATATATGTGAATTTGAAAGGGCAATAGATCAAAAACTATAGGTCACAGACATTCACCATCATTAACTTTTTTGTTAAGAAAAAAAAAATTAATATAATTATATATTTTTTAAATTAAAAAAATATATATTTATTTTTTTTCCCATGCAAAAATAGCACAAAAATATGGTTTTTGCCATTTTTTTATATTTTAGAGTTGTGCTATGACATTTTTATTCACCAGTGTTGGAAATCCATATGACATGTAACATCTACAATAGAAATGAAATTTCTACTCAATTTAGTTTTAAAGTTACAGCTATTTTAATATTTGACATTTTTGGGCAAAAATGGAAAAAAATCATGAAAAACACATTTTTAACCCCAAATAACTCCTAAATGAGTAAAGTAAAACGTGGGAACTTTTTGGATATTAATTCAGACATATATTTACTCTTGATTTGTTATGTTTTTATGTTCTGCCCAAGAGTGGACTACGGAAGTGAAAGATAAATGCCCATGTCCCATAGTCTATGCCCCCTGGTTCTTATCCCATCTGCACTTGGATAGTGAAAACTTCAGGTGGTGTATTACTGTCCACATTTTTGTTACATGTAGGGGTGTGTATCTCGAATGGCTCGTCTATTCATCTTTACAAAACGTTCACTATTTTTTGATATTTTTAGGATTAGATGACTCTGATTCAAGCATTGATGAAGCATCACCGACTCGCTTACGCATCTCGGAAGAAGTGAGGGCGCAGTATACTAACTACCAGCCCACAGTTATCACAATACTTCATTTCAATGATGTCTACAATATTGAGGAGAGGAAACAGGAGCCTGTTGGGGGCGCTGCACGTTTTGCGACAGTTATCAAACGTTTCCAGAATGAGAATCCATTGGTGTTTTTTAGTGGAGATGCGCTTAATCCATCAATAAGTAAGTATGGTATGGTATGGTATGGTATAAGTACAAATGTAGAACAATAATAATGACTTGCCTAAAGGTGCTGTCACATTATTAATTAATTCTACCAAAAATTGGTAGATGCTTCGAGAAGTTCGAGTCATTATTTTGTGTAAACTAATCCTAACCCTAACCCAAATCATAACTCCAGGAGTGTGAGAGTTCCTCTTTTCAGCCAATTTCATCTTTTTTTGTTGCCAAAATTTAAGTGTTTTCTTTTATTTTTAGCCCATATTTGGCATTTTACCCTGAATTTACGCTGTTTTTCAGTGTTTTAGTACTGTTCCTTGTTTTTGGTCTGTGGCCTCTCTCACCCGTGTAACCCTTATTTTGTGTAAAATTGCAATTGCTCACCCTCTTTTAACAGGTGTTAGAAAATCTTTGATCCCCTTTCAATGTGTCAAAAATCGTTGATCCCCTTTACACAGAGCAAATGTTTGGGAACCCAAATTTATAACATTAAATAGTCTTAAGATCTTGTGATGTGACCTCCGCGTTCAGGAAATTGTGCATATTTCAATGTTTTCCTACCGTTTATGAGATTGAAATAAGAGAAATCTTTAACAAAATATATCTGTTTAACATTCAATACTTGTCTTTGGGGCCAATAAGTGGTCATAAGTGTGCAGTAATGATAGTCGCCATATTAATTATACATTTCATTCATTTGATGATTTCTCTAGATATGCTGGAATCTCAAAGTTTAAGAAAATGGAAAAGAACATAGAATTTGATGTAAGAAAATGGAAAATCACCACTTCAGTAAAAGACCTATATTAATAAACCTCCTACATGGCACTGTTGTACAGTGTGCTATATATTGATTTGTCTAGATAGATCATGCTATTCTAGCGTCTGGTTTATGCATGACACAAGGAAGTCAAAAGGGAAGCTGCATCAGTCATTGTGGGTGGAGATTAAATTGCGACCTTTTTTCACAAAACCTGGTTGTACCACAGAGTTTAAAATATTTTTAAGTGGAGATCAACATTTCATCAGATGGATGGGCACTCACTAAAGATGAGAGATATATTTGTCTACATAGTCACCCTTTATATGTGGGGGCCACCTTAATTATAAACCGCGTAATTCTAGTTTCAACTTTCTCTCACCCATTGACCCGGGAGGGGGGATACTCTGCTGGGGCGGTGCCAGGGTTGAATATTGAGGGGGGTGGGCAAAGGCATCAATGGGGGTTCCAGGGGACTGGCCCTCTGGTGGGGGTCCAGGGGCAGAGACCTTTGTTGGGGGTCAGAGGACAAAGCTCCCTGAATCTGTCGCTTTTTTAAAATGAACAATAGTTTTAGGTATAGAAAACCAATAAAATTGTCACAATTTAACCCCTGTTTGACCAATTTTTTTTTGCTTTTCTTCTTTGGGGCAATTGCCCATGCCCCTCCCCCCCATGGTGTCACCCTTGATACTCAGTATTCAAAATGACCATGCGGGATGTGCTGTATATTCAGCCATTTCAGCCATGGTCTTTTTCCAATAAATTTGTGCTATCTTCAGTAGATATCACAATTTTAACCAATAAATTTGTGCTATCTTCAGTAGAAAGCACAAATCCAACCAATCAATTTTCTGGTATTTGGATGGTTTTTCATTTAATTTTCCAATTTTTTCCGAAAAAAAAATAACCCAATTTTGCCAAAAATTTGAGAAATGTTATAGAAACTTTGAAATTTGCATCCAAATTGTTGACTTCTGGTATAACCTCCACTTGCACAGAATCGCCATATTGAAACGAAAGCGAGGCGCTCCCCTCACGATTATTGGTGCTCCATCGTAAAACGAGATCGCCTTCTTTGCCATCGTGCTTCGTTGGTCCCGATTTCTTTTGGTTTCCGGACACTTCCCGTTGTATTGAATAGCCTTAGCCAATAGCTCCTTCTGAGCCAAAATGATCTCTCTCATCTCCAATGGCAAAGTTGAATAACCTCCAATCAACAAGTTGACCTCAAGTTGTGTGAGTATGAGTTTTAGTACCCAACACACTCAAAGGTCATTCTATGTATGTATTGGGGTTAAAGAACTGTGTACTGACAGATGAGCATATGTTTGTGATCCTATGAGCTAGGCCAGTCTATACCAGGAGCACAGAGAAGATATATCTTACCCATCCCAGAATCCTTTGCAACATCACCTCATGAAACAGCAAATGGCACTCCTATTACTTTGTACAGGTTCCCTTTGTTTTCATATTGAGAATAGACTGGCTAAACAAGGGTTGATAGGCATATTTTGCAAGATCTGTGTGCGCTCTGTTCATTGAGGTATTTTTGTCACTATCAACGTACAGTATGTTGCACTATGGTCTATCAGTCACTTTGAGTCAACAGCACTATAGCTTTGAAGCTCAGCGTGTGCTGCGTTGGCTTGGTGTTGTTTCTTGCATGTACATACGTGTCACTTTGATCGTGCACGTAAAAGTATGTACATGCACCAAGTAATGCTAAGCTAACACAGAACATGCTAGTTGCAAGTGACTCAAGGTTGAAATCAGTACAGAAAATGGAAGTGGCAGAAATGCATTGTGGGAAGTATAAGGTATCTTCTTTAGTACCAGGAGGATATATGGAAGAAAAAGCAGATGTTACTATGTCTGGTTTGGTCAGGATATTTGTAATCAATCAATAGCAATAAGCATTTTTGTCTCGCCTTGTATAGATAGAAGAAGCAATTATCAGCTGTAGTTTAAGTTTAGCTTCATTGAAGGAAATGTGCAAGAAGGGTAATATGCGACAGGATCTGGTACATGCAGGCCTTTATCTCAATTTCAAATTTGCCTCCTTTGGCCTCCATGGACCAGATTGTGTCACATATATGGCTCGATTGGACCTCTATTTCATTTTAGTCTTTTGATACAAAGGAATAGAATTTAGAAATTAAAAGAAAATGTGTATTAAAGAAATAAATCCCTTTCCTGTACACCCAAATAATGTGTCGGAGGCAGTAGAAACATAAATAATAAATGCGGCGTAGCCGAACTCAAAATTTATTTGTTACTGACGAGGACTTTTTTATTTTTTTAAGCAGAAACCTTTATTTCTATTCTTTCATTGCAAAAATAGTGCGATTTAAATATTTGAAGTTGCTTAGGCCAAAAAAAAATAATTGTTTGTTTGTCCTCCACAGCTTTGAAAGAGGACGTGCGGGGGGGCGGATTTTTTTATTTTTTTTTTATTTTTTTTTTTTTCGGATTTGGAGTATTTCTGGACCTTGCTAGAGCTAAATGCTACAATCATTCATGGTGACTTAAAAAAACAAACATTTTGTTTCTTTAATATGCAGTTAAAGTTATAATTTGTGTTCATGTCATAGTCTTTTAATTATTTGGTGGACTTTTTTTATTTTCAACCATAAAAGAGGTCCAGAGATACTCCAAATCTGGAAAAAAAAATGAATTTTACTCATTTTTATAAAAAAAAAAAAAAATAGAAAAAAAAAAATATTGGTCAGGCCTTCATCTGAGGAGCGGGCGGTGGAGGACAAACAAACAACTTTTTTTTTTTGCCTTATATCAAGCTTCAAGGTAAAGCATGTAAGCGGCAAAATTGTATGCGTAACCTCGCATTCCTAAACCACATGACTTGGGGGATTATTTGAAGTGACTTCCACTTGAGATGACTCTGGTATTTATTCCTAGCTACATGTATGTATTTAAACTTAAAGAGACACATGTAGCATCTGACAAGTGCATCTTTTTGATATCGATGTATTAGGCCATATAAAATTAATGCTTTGGTTCTTGTCCAGAGGATTTTCATGAATTAATGAGGGAGGGAGTTTTGTGTGTGTGTGTAAAATTAACATTGTTAGTAGTATTTGGTCTTTTCCAACAGTGCTTGAGGAAAGGAGAAGGCAATTTTGTGAGATTCTGATGGATAAATCCCCTGGAGTACCACAAAATGTCTTGGTAATGGTCCATAATCTCTCGTAAAGTATTCCAAAGTAAGTCTAAAAAAAAAAAAAATTGAAAAATCTTAAAAAAAAAAAAAATCTGACAAATCCCGGAAATTGCGGAGGGAGGGGACGAGAACCAAAACATTAATTTTATTCGGCCTTATGTATACATACCATACCAATATGCCATACCATATGCCATTCCATACCATATATGCATGAGACTGTTTTTTTTTTTTCCCTATTTTAGTGAGCAGTGTTACAAGAGGACAACAAATGCTACCAGTACTGAATGCTATGAAAATCAACACAGCTGTGTTTGGCAATCATGACTTTGGTAAGTGGGTTGTTCACTGAACCGTAGCCAGGGTGTCTGGGGAGGTGCGATGTACTCTTCACCCCCCCCCAAAAAAAAAGCCAATCCAAAAAAAAGCCACTTTTTTTCTGTAAAAATTTGCCCTTTTAGCCAGGGTGTCTGGGGAGGTGCGATGTACTCTTCACCCCTCCCCCAAAAAAGCCAATCCAAAAAAAAAAAAGCCACTTTTTTCTGTAAAAATTTGCCCTTTTAGCCAGGGTGTCTGGGGAGGTGCGTTGCGCTCTTCACCCCCCAAAAAATACCCCCCAAGCCAATCCAACAAAAAATCCACTTTTTTTCTGTAAAAATGTTGAAAATTTGCCCTTTTAACAGGGTATCTGGGGAGGTGCGATGTACTCTTCACTCCCCCAAAAAAGCCAATAAAAAAAAAAGCCACTTTTTTCTGTATAAATTTTGAAAATTTGCCCTTTTAGCCAGGGTGTCTGGGGAGGTGCGTTGTGCTCTTCACCCCCCCCCCCCAAAGCCAATCCAACAAAAAAATCCACTTTTTTTTCTGTAAAATTGTTGAGAATTTACCCTTTTAAGCTCTTGCTAGAAGTTTACGTTGTTACCAAATTGAAAATGTGAAAAAGGCATCGGATCCACCTCATACAAATGTTGGAAATGTAGAAAATTGAGTTGTTACAATATCGAACTTACTCAAACCTAAGCTTACTGATGCTGACATCCTTGTAAGGTCCTTAAAAGTCCTTAAGTTTGTTTTTTTAAATTCTTTATTGTTTTTGCTCCTTTTCTTGCCTGGTATTAATTTCATTTTTGTAGACTTTGGTGTCATTTGATCAGATCATGTCACATGGCAAAATGAACCATTTTTTGTGACAAACAAAAAAAATTCACAGATTATTAATAAAGGAAAAATAATTACAGGATTACAAAATCATGCAATGTGCTTTATGGTAGTTGTGCGAACATGAAATGTGCCAGGATGAAAGGATGCACACACACATGGAAGTCATTGTATCTCGTAATCCCTCACTATGTAACGTCACACTTGGAAGTCATTGATGGATGTCGATATATCAATAACTGCCACGCCTTGCGTACATGTCATCTAAAACAAGCAATTTGATTGGGATGCACATAGATTTTGTGCATTTTGCCCCACAGCGACGCCCTCAATTTTTTTGGAATTTCTACTTTTTGCATGATTATAATGCCCAATGTTGTACTAAAATACCATTTGACTAAGACTAAGCCAGAAGTGCTTTAATTACAGTAAAATTTAGAGTTTTTATAACAAAAATGGGGATCCCTAGTTTTATTTTCCAATATTCCATCATAGAGCTCCACAGCTAAGTGACTAGGTAGTTATCATTCATTTTACTTCATTATTTCAGCCTAAGATGATCAGAATAACAATATCACACATTATGGCTTTAAGTATCAATCCATTGTTTCTTTGACTGTTAGATTTTGGTGTTGATGAACTGCAAGATTTCACTCGTGAGAGTAACTATCCATGGATGTTGAGCAATGTAATAGATAACTTTACTGGAGAACCGCTGGCTGATGGCTTAGTGACTAGGATGATAACATACAAAGGCAAAAAGGTAGGATTTATGCTATTTTGAAGACAATGTGATGATGTAACGATATAAAAGTTTGTTCCAGCATGAGTAACTTTCCATGAATACTGAGCAATGTTATAGATGACTTTACTAGTGAGGCATGCTCGGTGTCTAAAGTTTGTTCGGCTTATATAAGGCGGAAATTATTAGACTTTTGTTACTGCGCGCATCAATGATGTTCCAACTCGCGTAAATTCACATAAGCGTGCGCCAGTCATGCATTACGCAACGCACAACTAGCGTAAGCATGACAGAATGTTGAGCAATATTATATGATAGATAACTGCTGAAAGTCAGTCTAAACTTTTGAAATTGTTTATCACCAGCACATATGAACTTAGCTGAACTTATTAGATCATCCGTTTTTCCATGTACAGATAGGTCTGATTGGTTTGGTAGAGGAGGAGTGGCTTGTTACCTTGACGACCATTGACAGGGAAAACCTAACGTATATAGATTATGTTGAGCAAGGAAGAAAATTGGCTAAAGAACTTAAACAGCAAGTAAGTATCAAGTAGAAAGGCACTATGCCAGCGCTTCACAAACTGTGGATCACAACGTTTTTGGGGGTTGCAGGCCATTTCAAAAAGGGGTGCGACTTGCGAGTCAAGGAAAACCCTTGCAAAAGAAAATCATGAAGATGAAGATAGCTTATAAGGGAACAACCCAAAAGTTTGATGAAGCCCTATAAACGAAAGTCCTTTCGTTAGAAGGCTAACCCCCTCCCCCCTCCCCTCTAACGTAAGTGTCAAATATCGAAAATTTCAACCCGTATTCATTGGGCACAGGGCCGTTGTTATGGTCCATGTTGTTCAGGGGTGCGACATTGCTAGGATATTGATCACATTTAGGAAACAATAATTCTATTGTATTTTGAAATATTTTTCTTCATAAAAAATTAGGACTTGCTGGATTTTCAAATGAGAAAGAATCAAAGTGTGGTACAACTGCAAATGAACTTACAAGTTGTAGGTTGCGAGTACTGCACTCTATATTTATTTGAAATCATTTTTGAAGCAACCACTATAAAATGTCAATATCGTACTTCGGAAAATACTAAAATTTTACAATTATATATTAAATCCATAAAAAAAGACCAACTTTGACCGATGTTTTAACTACTTCTTTACAAACGTAATCAGACTTTTTGACCCCCTCCTCCCTAACGAAAGGACTTTCGTTTATAGGGCTTCATCGAACTTTTGGGTTGTTCCCTAAATGTAAACATCATTGAAAATGTAGCCCCTACTTTAAATGAAGTTTTCTAAAGTTGCATCGTGTATGGTGTACCTAATTTCAAATATTTCTTGTGCTATGTTGAAGTAATTTGAAGTCAAGCATCATATTATTTTGTAAGTTAACATTGCAAATTGTATGCGATTCATTTGCATTTGTAAAGTTGGTACTACAGTGGAAATTCCAATTGAATGAACACAGCCTGACATAGCATGACAATTTTTTGCATACACTGCGTGATGCACACCAGCATGTACAACTGTGCGTGGATAACGCGGAAGTGAATCCAACCATGTCAACACACTTGTGATTGTTAGTATTGTTGTACGTTCGCGTTGTAGTTTGAAATACGCAAAATACGATCACGGTTGGATCAAATACAGCTGTTGAAAGCTGTGTTCATTCAATTGGAATTCCAACTGTAGTATGTTTAGTGAGCTAAACTCAAACTTTGGTTTCACACGTCCTCCAACCTTTGTGGGTTACGACAAATAAGCCAGGCAAAAATTAAGTCGCTTTATAAAAAGTTTGGGAACCGCTGCACGATACCATACTTCATCCCAGTGATGTGAGTCAAGACCTCTAAATCCAAAACAAAGACTAAGCTATACTTCCGAGATCAAGACGTTCTCTTCCGACACCAAGTCCACTTTGGGACCAAGATCTTGAAAGTCCAAGACCACGACAAAACAGTGGCATGCTGGACTTTTTTTCAGGGGAGAAAGAAAAAAATGCCCAATGAGCATTAGTTTGGCTCAATCTTAACAGGATATCTGCATAATTCAGTTTCATACTATTTGAAATAAAAGTTGATAAACATTGGGATCATTTTGCCCAAAGTGCAAAAATGGGTAATTTAAATTATTTCAAAGTGTTTTTTTAATTTACATTTTCAAAAAATGTGTTTGGCAAGTGTGCAAAAGTACAATTTCCCCTGATCAGTTTTTGAGTCACCATAAACAATTTAAGGTTTGTCTGCCAAATTCAGAAGAGTGTCAGAAGCCTATGGTGATGCACAAGGAAACATGCTGCCTGCTTGGGTAGTGTTTCCTGATCAGCTCGTAATAGGCGGGGCTCATAACATCAGTCAACATTAATGGGTATATTTTCACGGGAAAATTTTCTGGACACGTGACCAATGGGTATCAATGTAAGTGTGACCTCAAGCCTGATCTCTGACCCCCGGTGGTGACCTCGCTATTCAAGTCTTAGTAATTTTGAATTGGAATAGTATTGGCTGCAATTTCGATAGAAATTTGTGTCTTGCAAATTTATTAAATATCATGAAAACTTAATTTCTTCACAATATCATCAAAACGTAATTTCAAAATTATCTACCTACGGAAAAAAATATTTATCTACGGAAACTCTTACCATAATATTATAACTTGCGACAAGTTACTTATTTTGTATCGAAGGAGGAATTCTTCCTATTCAAATACATTGGTACACCACCCGCTGTGCTCGAGGTCACATTCCATAATGCTAATATGTCTGCGCCCATGGATGTCACGTGTCCAGAAAATTTTCCCGTGAAAATTTACCTATTAATTCTGACTGAACATCGTGGATTGATATAGAATAGCGTACACAGAGCTTGGCGCACCACCTAGAAGAACCACGCTACTGACGCACGCCTTTGTGAATTTACGCAGGCGTAAGTTGGAACTTTATTGATGTGTACAGTAATTTAAAGACCGAATAACTGCGGCGATTACAAGCTGATCATAGTATACGTCCTCCGGATCTCACTTTCTGATGTTGGCAAAAATATACTCTTCTGCTGTAGCCTTTTAATATAATAGTATTTGTAGTGAATGTGTCACACTAGGCCTAAATGTAAGATGGAAAACACAATAAGAACAAATGTGAACACCCACCTTTGTTTTCTTTATCATTGATAGCTTACTAATTGATATTTGTACTTTTTTGTTATTTTTTATCTCAGGGAGCAGACTTTGTGATAGCTTTAACACACATGAGAATGCCAAATGACGTGAGATTGGCAGAGAATGTAGAAGATATAGACTTGATTCTTGGAGGTCATGATCATGATTACGATATACAACAGGTGAGCTTATGTAGCAACTGTGTACTGATGGTAGCATGTGATGAGATCAAGTAATTTCAGTTGGAAGTCGGAAATATGGATTTTCAGATACAGCCAAACCAAGAAAATTATTTTGTTTTGGAAACACTTCAACTGTTCATATCTTTATAAATGGTCAATTTCAATGGGGTGTTCTTCAAAATGTAGCTTTACACATGCTTTATAACATCATGTAACTGAAAAGTGAGTATGCCTAACTTCAGACTGATTTTGCTTGATTGCACCACATTTGTGTCAAGAATATAGACACTGAAGATGCATTGCGCATTGCTATCTACTGAAGATAGCATGCTGCACTGCTATAGAAGATAGCATACTGTATGTGTTAAAAACTCTGCTATCTACTGAAGAAAGCATACTTGTGTGTATTAGAAACACTGAAGATAGCATACTGCATGTATGGATTAAAACCACACTGCTATCTATTGAAGATAGCATGTTGTATGGGTTAACAACACTGCTATATACTGAAGATAGCATGCTGTATGGGTTAGAAACACTGCTATCTACTGAAGATATAATGCTCTATAGGTTAACAACACTGCTATCTACTGAAGATAACATACGCTATGACTGTGTTAAAACACTATCTACTGAAGATAGGATTCTGCATGGATTAAAAACAGTATATACTGATAGTCGTCTTACTCGCTTCTCACCACTGCAGCCTGGTGCAATTCCCTGCATTGCCACATGTGAGTTTGGTTGCCGATCCATGTTCGTCCTCACAGGTTTTTCTCTGGGTGCTCCGGTTTTCCTCTTGCTTCTAAAATCGGACCTCTGCCCATATCCTTGTCCCATCATATTGGGTTGGCTTACCTTTAATTTAGTAGCCTCTGAGCACAATTGTGCTTTGCCTGAGTTTAGCTGAAAGTTACAAATATATTATTAAAAATTGATGATGTGTGGTAACACTGCCATCTATCTACTGAAGAAAGCCCTCTCTGTGGTTAACACTGCTATCTACTGAAGATGGGACGCTGTGTGGGTTAACACTGTTATCTACTGAAGATGGAACACTTTATGAGTTAACAACATTTATATACTGAAGATAGAATGCTGTGTGTTTTAACACTGCTAACTATTGAAGATAGCATGCTGCATATGGGTGAACAATGCTGCTATCTACTAATCTACTGAATGTTGCATGATATGTGGGCTAACACTGCTATCTACTGAAGATAGGATGCTGTGTGTGATTAACAGCACTGCTGTGTACATACAATAGCACAGAGTATTGGTTAACACTGCTATCATGCTATATAGGTTAATATTTGTAGAAATTAAAAACCTGGAAGCCAACAGTAATGAAGGGAAAGTTCCAGTATCCATAATAATCACAGTGTATTGTTTTCATTATTTTCTATATGCAGGTCAACGGTCATTATATAGTGAAAAGCGGCACCGATTTCAGGACTCTGTCCAAGCTAAATATAGAAGTTGGTTGTTATGGTAACCATGTAGAAATTGACAAGCTGGAAGTCACAAGTGAAGTTGATGAAGATCCTCATGTCAGAGACATTGTGGAACAATTTAAAGGTACAGTTTAAGATGATACTATTTTTTTTCTTATTATTATCACCTGACTTCTGCCAAGAAGATGTCATGTGAATGTGTGTCAAAAAAAAGCACAGTGATTTATAGTGCACTACACACAGGCACGATGCTTAGACATTGAGCCATAAGCCTCAGCACACTTTAAAGGTTGTCACTGACCACTATGGCCCATATCATTCCATAAACCATTAAAAAACAATTCAGGTACTTTGCTGCTAAGAAGTGCACACCCTAGACATTCCACAATGACCTTAGCTACCAGGATCAGCTCCTCAAGTTTTTTACGGGTTAAAACAAGACAATTAGCAGTAAGTGCCTTGTCCAGGGGGATATCAAGCTCACTCAATTTTTCCACAAGAATGTACTAAAACACCATCAGGATTCAGACCAAACTTCTTGCAGCATGGTCAAACCATTTCACTAATGCGGAAAGGTCCGGTTATCTCCAAACCCCACTCACCACAATGCCAGTGGAGACTGGCTCTTCAGACTAGGTGTCAGAGGGGACATGCCATTGCATTTGGACTACCGTTTTTCCTTCTTAAAAATTAATATTGGGTGGAAAAATATAGGTCACGTTTTGGAGAGAATCTGAACTTTTAAGTTGAAATATTACTTGCTGTATTTCTTGTTTTCATTGCAGAGAAAGTGAGCAAGGAAATGGAGGGAACATTGGGATATATTGAAGTAGACCTGGAGGCTAGATTTTCTATCATAAGGACACAAGAAACTAACTTAGGTAAGAATGGGAAAGATGAAAAGGCATCTGTAAGTCGGTGTGTGTGTGTATGTCTGTCAGTCTGTCTGTCTGTGAGAAAGTGAACAAAGAAACAGAGGATATAACATGATGCGATCAAGCTAAGGGAGTCTAAGTGAGTCGTAATTGTTTTTAATCTCATTACATCAGCCATTCTCAGTGCTTTATTTTGCTAAAATCCCCATCATGATTAGACTTATGGTTCCAGAGATATAGTCATTTTAGTGTTGCTCAGAACAATAAAATACAAAGGAAGTTGAATACTATTGATGCCTTTATCTCGAACTCAATATTCCCGACATCCGACTCATTTTGCTTGATTGCATTTACATATTGGGGATATATTGAAGTAAACATGGAGGCTAGGCTAGATTTTCTAAATAAGGACACAAGAAACTAACTAAAAGTAGGGATGACCAATGAACCATCAACTTGATTAGAACACTCCCATAGACATGCAGGGAGCTCAACTGTGCACTGCTTGCACATACATTTCTAAATTGATCTCATTCTTTTATTTTTCAATATTTTTCTGTAAAATTTGGGGAAGTTACTGCCAATTATATTTTGTAACTATCTTGCAAATTACAGCAACATAACTTATTTTGTTTTTCTGTAAGTGCGAGTCAAAATTGGTCCATCGCCACAGTGCGCTTTAATTGCCAGTGGCTGAGTTTAGCACTGCTCAAGAATGGCACAAAATATTCAAATCAGTAAGATCAGGTGAAAAACGTAGCCTACTGAGCTGTAATTTGGCAGAGTTGCCAGTAATACCTCTATCATACCCTCTGTAAAAAGGTTAAAAAATTGAACAAGTAGATCTCGAGTTACAAATTAAATCACCAGCTTCCCTTTGGAATTTTTATATTCCTTTCAAATCATGTTAAGAAGACACCTTTCTGAACATAAATGTGAAGTTTCGTGCTCATTCGATGTATTGTTCACCTGATCTTAACCCTAAACGTTTTCTTATATTTAGGCCTATAACATCTACAACTTGCTGCTGGCTATACCTTGTTTAGGACTTTCAAAAGAAGTACCTGAATGTGCAACCATAACTGTTTCAAAATAGCCCGCGATAGTCATGCAGGTAACTCCGAGGTCAAGCATTGAATTGGTTTGAACAAAGATACTCATAATGTATTGAGTGCTACTTTGGTTTGAATGAGGAATACTACAGGAATACACATGAGCATGATGAGCCTGGGATAATCTCTATTGTTGTGAATGAGTCAATGACCTTCAAAACTTAAGATTTTGTTTACATACACCTACTAATTGGTCATATTAAACCCAATAACATTGAAATTCTTGGTTGTGAAAAAAAGTTCACCTACTTAGTGCAATTTTGATTTTGTGCCATATCGGCTATCTTGGATGATTTTTGGCAAATGTCCTCTAAATGCATGATTTCAATGCCTTGGTTTGAAAAAATAAGTTATGCCAGTGACTAGTTAAGTGCCATTTCATAAGAAACCCCTTTGATACTTTCACAATATGCTTGTTTCATGTTTGCAAATATGTTAAAATAAAGAAATATATAAAGGTAAATATATGCTTATGCCAATTTTGCTCCCAACTTCTATTTTTGGACCTTGTCATTTTATTTCGTTCCAATGACCGGTCAGAATGGGAAACTTTGATAATTCATAATTCGAAAAGTTTTTGACCGATTTTGACCATTTAACCACCAAAATACTTCTGTTGATTAGTTCTACTCAGAAAACAATCTTTTGTAGCAATAGGGTCAACATGAAATTTTGATGGTTATCCCTACTAAAAGAGAGAGATTTTGAGCTTTTTGAAAACTACTATTAATGATAACTGCTAAACTTTAATGAGCATTTCATTAAAGAACAGCAAAGTATGTTTTGGGTCCTCAATTTTTAATGTGTAAGGTCGCCTTTGGCAAATGTTTGGCTAAGCCTACACAAATACAGGATGTCTTTTTCAAATTTTTTCATGACATTAAAAAATCCAAAAAACAAATCTGAAAGTTCAGGAAAAAAAAAGCAATATATGCAAAATTTCAATTTTGAAAACTCTATGAATGTGATCTTCTAAGACAAACTGATTTGTAGCCTAATATTCCACACTTTTTATTCTATTCTTATTTTGAACAGGAAATTTTGTAACCGATATCATGCTGTCAACAACTAAAGCTGATGTGGCGCTTCTCAACTCCGGGACATTTCGTACAGACGCAATCATTTCTGCTGGAGAGTTCAAGAGACGTGATTTAATGACTATGCTACCATTTATTGATTCACTTATGGTACTGCAAATAACCGGTAGGTGCAGTACCCTTATTACTCTTCAATTAGATATGCCATCACAGCCAGGATAAGGTTATTGAAGCAATAATACATGAGATGTTATTTGACTATGCTACCATTTATTGATTCACTTATGGTACTGCAAATAAAATGTAGGTGGAGTACCCTCATCAAGGGTGTAGCAAACTTTCTTGGTCAAGGGAGGAAGCCAAACAATTCTAAACTCGCCTCCAGTTCAGTCAGTATTTACATGACTCGGGCGGTATTTTCTCGTATCACACTCAAAGCCATCCAATATTATATAATTGGTTCATTTGTGGTGCTTTATCCCTAACCCGCCAGGGGCTTTTTGGTGACGGGAAAGAAAAGAAGAAAGGAATAAAGAGAGAAAACAAAGAAAGAAGTTGTTGCTCCGAGTGGGATTTGAACCCGAGACCCCTCGCATGCCAACCACTGGCTCGGCGACACTTTGCCATGGGTCCTTAGCTTCGCTGGCCAGCAAAAGCGTGCCTATATATCACTTAGGGCGATTGCGTCATCACACCACGTGGGATGCACGCACGAACAGCACGTATATCAAGTAGTATTTTGTAGTACTCAGGCGTGTTAGGGTTAAGGGCCACTTTTCTTAAATGTTATTTTGGTCCAGTCTTTGTGACAGCAATATATTCTAGAAAAAGCAATTTTCATAATTTGCTTACATGTTTGCTCTAAAATAATGAGCTGACATTGCCTTTGAATAGCAAAGTAGTGGGACTCTAGAAGTGGAAATTTTGGCGCTGCATTTGTTTTGGCGCTTTTCATGAAAAGCGGCATGAAAAAAAAACCACAAATATATTCTCTTTGTGTATACATGGTATAGTTTGATGTAAGGAATCTTTACCCCAGCTTAGAGCTCACTCACAATTGGCAAGTCGCATAAAGGGGGTCAAATGAGGTCGATGTTGATTTAGGGCACCAAAAGTTTACATTTGGGCAATTTTCTCATTGTATAATTGAGCAAGGACATGCATTATTTTACGCACCATACAATTTGCTATTCCTAATAGCTGCTAATCTCCTTGTTTTATTTAATTGTAGACTTACAATTTCAAAGGCGGACAGTTGTCACTTGAAAGAGGTCCCTTGAAAATTCCACAAGAGGTGCTTATTAGGGGAGGAGTGCTAATTAAATACACGGTAGTGGTTGAGCAAATTTTTAATTAATCTTTCAGATAAAAAAATGCATTATGTTTCTTGTTTTCATCTTACAGGTGAACAGTTGTTGGAGTGTCTTGAGAATGGCATGAGTCAACATCCTAAGAAAGAAGGACGATTTCCTCAAGTGTCTGGTATTCAATTTGGATATCACCCATCTGCTATACCAGGCCATAGGGTGGACCCTTTTACCGTATTAGTAGATTCTCAACATATACTACCAAGAAAGGTAAGAAAGAAGGACGGTTTCCTCAAGTGTCTGGTATTCAATTTGGATATCACCCATCTGCTATACCAGGCCATAGGGTGGACCCTTTCACCATATTAGTAGATTCTCAACATATACTACCAAGAAAGGTAAGAAAGAAGGACGGTTTCCTCAAGTGTCTGGTATTCAATTTGGATATCACCCATCTGCTATACCAGGCCATAGAGTGGACCCTTTCACCATATTTGTAGATTCTCAACATATACTACCAAGAAAGGTAAGAAAGATGGGGTGTATTTCAAATTTAAAAAAAAGGCAACATTTTTTTAATGATATTTAGGTTATTTTGACATTGACTCCCAGGGAGAATACCCCAGAATGGTCAATAGAGTTGCAATTGCCCTCAAATATGGCATGAGATCGCCCATCAATAACCTAGATCCAGCCAGAGGTAGCGCTAGGTTTTCAAACAAGGGGTCAAAAATTCAAAATTTTGTGAAATTGTGGATCCAATACAATAGAAATAAAGGGTTCAAATGACCCTTTAGCAACCTCTACATTAATATTGTGCGCCAAAAGCTAAAAGAATGCGCCCATGACCCCATGGCGCAAGTTAGCGCTACCCCTGGATCCAGCCCTGCGGTAAACGCAGTGTGTAAAATAGAGCCACATAGGCTACTTTGTCTTCAGACATGCTATTTTTCAAGCCAGTCCATCCAATGGATGCCATAACAACTGCTTGGTTACTGACATGTGTTTAGAGTAGAGTGTTGAAGTAATCCTGTGTGTAATTTTTGTTCATTTTTATAGACAGGATTTTAAGATATGGCCTTGTGACAAATTATAAGTTTCTTTTTGAGGCCAGTTTACTAGTGGCGTACCGACCGCAGAAATACCAGGACAAAATTGACCAAATATTTGGTGTTTATCTTCCATTTGGCCTTTTCAAGCAACAATTATCCTTATAAAATGTTAAATTTCCGCAGGATTCGTGTGCACTCGTCCCAGTCATGTCTCTTTTTGATAATTTTGCCCACCTTGGAAATTCTGTCCACTGGTACCTAGACACTAAGACAGCACCAATACATCAAAACCAAATCTGAGTAACAAATAAAATATATGAACGGGTTACTTTCAGGCTGGTTGAACAGGTTATTTTCAGGAGCAACCTGTCATGTGGACTTGTTGCTTTTTGGCTGAATTTAATGCTCTGCGTGCTAGTCATATTCATAAGCTTCAACATAAAAAGACCAAGTTTTGAGAAATTTTCTCAAAATATCAAGAGCTATCTTAAGAACCACTGAACCAATACTACTTGTTTGTACTCATTTTAATGCATTTTTCATGCTGATTTCAAATATGGTCAATAAAATTTACAAATCTGAAATGTCGAAAAATTCAAATAAAATTTGAAACTTGTCGTCTGCAGTCGACACCCGCGTGGAGAGAGTTAATACACACTGGGTACACACCATCCCACTAAATATATATTTTATGTTTGCCTGACAGCTTTATAGAATATGCACCAAACAGTACCTTGCAGAAGGAAAGGATGGCTATGAAGTCTTCAGACGTTGTCCCATCTTAGTTGATCAAGAAGAGGGCCCAATCCTGTCAACTATTGTACAGAATCATTTCACAGCTGTTGAGATGGTGAAAGGACTCAAGCCTTGCAGATCTGGGCATAGACAAAGCTTGATTAGTTTGACAAAGTAAGTTATGCATAAGAGGAACCGTGCTCATGTCTATTGTACAGAATAAGGCCTAAAAAATTGTTTGATTGGTGTTACCCCAACTGACCCTAAAAATAGGTCAGACCCTAGACTTTTTTCTTATTTTTTTTGCAAAAAAAAAGAAATTAAGGTTAATAAAAAATATTTCAAAAAAGTTCCAAGGCCTTTATCATAATTATGCAATTTACAGCTTAAAATGTGTGTTAAAAAAATTGCCAATTAACCGACCTACCCTAATTTTTTTTATGTTACTCCAATCAAACGATTTTTCAGGCCTAACTTCATTGCTTTGGAAATGGTGAAAAGACAGATCTGGACATAGACAAAAGCTTTGTTAGTTTGACATAGTAAGTTATGCAAAGTGCAATGCCACTGCTATCACACTGCCGCCATCACCACCTCTTCAATCATCATCATCATCATTGTTATCATCATTGTTATCATCATCATCATTGTTATCATCATCATCTTAAATGGGTTGTAAAAAATGCTGAGGCTTATGGATCAACGTCTAGGCGTTGTGCCTGTGCATAGCGCACTATAAATTATTTTGAAACCCATACATCCCTGTACATGACTTTACCTATATCTTCCACAGCTGGAATGAGTATTTCAAATGTGTAACACCAATTATTTAATATTAAAAAAAAATGTTGAGAGAAAAATTTTGATCCTCAACCCCACTCTTCCCACTTTTTAGATTCTTTTCAACTGTTGCTGCAGGGGCCGGCAAAATTTACCTTTTCTGTAGCCCCCGAATGCACGAGCGGCCATGATACGCCACTGTCACTGGAAGCTACTGGAGATGGAATGGATAAATAGTAACAACTGGTTGTGTCAACGATTAACATAAGATGGCAAAATTCAGAGTGAAGACAAATTGCCATCATATTTCCCCAGAGAGTCCCTTGCCTACCATTCTTAAAAGCAACAATGATGTTTACCATAAAAACTTGATAGTTAGCATATGTGCATACTATCGATCGCTTTTGGAAACATGAAATTGTACCAGAGTCTGGCTCTTTACCAAATGAGCTAATCAAGTTGAGACACATATTTGCAGGTTTACTTGTTCGTATTTAACTATGTGTATCGATGATTTGCTCAAAACCATTTACACTTTTGTGTATGGGGCTCTTCATGTTTGCATGTTTTAAAAGCACTCGATAGTAAGCACATATGCTAACTATCAATGTAGCAAGTTTTTACGGTATATGTTCACTGCTACTCTTGAGCCATTGTTAATTCTTTATATATTTGTTCATTATCTAGACGTCATAGCTTCATGGATCAAGCGGAGATATCGCAAGCAGAACAAGCGCAGAGCAATATAGCGCCCTCAGTAGAAGGACGTATCTTCCATTTAGACGACAAAGATGTGTGCGATCTACAGAGACATAAGGAAAGATTTCTTTCTGCTACAGACGAGGAACTTATTGAAGAAATGCAATGTTGGGAGGAAAATAATAATTATGTGGAGAAAAGGGTTATAAAGAAACAGAAAGGTGAGCAATGAAGGGGCCTTGGGCTATTCTAGTTGAAAACCCCCTATGGAAGACCATATGGAAAAGTTTTACTATGAAAGTCTCTTTAAATAAATTATACTCGACTCCAGTGTGTGCACGCTGTGTGTACAGAGGCGTTCGAGGTCAATGCACAATGCATACATTACCACACAACACACTAAGTAGGGCTGTACGGAAGAGGATATGGTTTTTCCTATGGTACGACGGCACTATGTAACCAATCAGATTCCTTTTTAGAGAGTAGAATCTGGCAAAGTATTTCTAGAAAATACCGTTTGAGCCAATTCAATCGGACTTTCTATTATCAAGTGAGGGCCGTCTATAGCACGCTACTTTAATGAAACGGGGTGCATGTCAGTGTATTTCGCCGTAAATCGAGTGAGATTTTGGGAATACCTTGCGGTGTTTAGAGCTCCTGTACGATGAGGTCTTTCATCACATTTCCTTGAAAATCAGGGAAAGTAAAGTTTAATATATACATGAGACAATTAAGAGAGCCAAAAAATGAAAGTCTTTCCCTTCATAATAATTGAAGTTGAAAGAGAAAAAAGACAATTTTCTCCCATTGCTTAACTGTGGGACACCTTTTATTTGAGCAAAAGAGACTACTTTTCCATATGTGGCCTTGTATCTCCCACACAGGTGTATATTTCAAATTGAGTCGCAGGTAATCCAAATTTCAAATTCACACTCCCTGTGTGGAAGATTAAAGTCATGTCTTCCATCTTAAGGGCTGTATCGATTTCAAATGTCAAATTTTCAAATTTCCTCTGAAAAGTTCAAGAAACAAGATCCAAAAGGGGGTGTTTTTAAAGTCAACTAATGAGCATGCGGGTATACAGAGTGCGGGGACCGCAATGTGCAGTGAGTTGGGAGGGGGTGCTTTTACCCATAGGAGTACAGTCCAACCTCTCTTATCTGGCCATGATGGGACCAAGCAATGGCGGATAAGTGAAAAATCCGGATAAGTGAATTACATGCAATTTTGCATTGAATGTCTGAATTGCTAACATTGGGACAGCAAAAGGTTACTCATAATGGGGTAATAACACTGAAATATGGTATTTTTAGTTATGTATGCCACACAGTTATGTCCTTCTAAATGCTTCATTGCATGAAATCAAGTTCTCAAACCCTTCTCAAAACATGAAAAACATGATTTTCTATGAAGATCACATGTCCGGATAACAGAGAGATACATATAAAAGAGGTCCAGATAAGAGAGGTTGGACTGTACTGTTAAAATGAATCTATGTAAAAACTACAATGTTTTTGTTCATTTCACCAGATGGCCATTATCACCATGACATCTGCACAATACCAGAAGCTACTGTGTCATCGCCTGACTTAAAGCTCAATAAAACATTGATTGCTGTACCATCAGCCTCCACTGGCTTCATCACAGGAGCCTCAGAAAGGACAACCTTCTCACCTAATGAAATGACATCAGAAATCAGTTGTCATGAGATGTATGAGAGATCAGCTAATGTCACTCCTTTAGCTTCTGTAGATTTTGTTAGAGACCAAAAAAGAAGTGTTTCGCCAGATGACGTGCCATCCAAAAGCAATGATCAACTATCAGATAGTGATGTGACTACGTTTAGATCTTCCAGTATGACTCAATATAGGAGTTCATTTCCAGGTGATGCCATAGATCTTGCGTGTCATGAACAGAGGTCTGAAGGTGAGGTCACTTTGACTCAAGACAGGACTTCTTCTCTAGACAATGAAATATTAAAAACAACTCAAGACAGAACTTCTTGTCCTCGTGAAGGTACATCTCTCTCATGTCAGGGACAGAGATCAGAAGGTGAGGTCACTTTGACTCAAGGCAAGGCTTCTACAAACACTGAAATAATGAAAACAATTCAAGACAGAACTTCTTGCCCTCATGATGCTACATCTTTTGCATGTCAAGAACAGAGGTCAGAAGGTGAGGTCACTTTGACTGCAGACAGGACTTCTTCTCCAGACAATGAAATAATGAAAACAATTCAAGACAGAACTTCTTGCCGTTATGATGCTATATCTCTTGCATGTCAGGAACAGGGGTCAGAAGGTGAGGTCACTCTGAATGCAGACAGGACTTCTTCTTTAAACAATAAAATAATGAAAACAACTCAAGACAGAACCTCTTGCCATTATGATGCTACATCTCTTTTGTGTCAGGAGCAGAGGTCAGAAGGTGAGGTCACTTTGACTGCAGACAGGACTTCTTTTCTAGACAATAAAATAATGAAAACAACTCAAGACAGAACCTCTTGCCATTATGATGCTATATGTCAGGAACAGAGGTCAGAAGGTGATGTCACTCTGACCGAAGACAATGCTCTCTCTCCAGATAATGAACTACTCAATACAACTTCCAGTGATCTCGATGAGAATGATGCCATGTTTTCAAGGTGTGATGATCATGGTACAGTACCAGTTCAAACCTGCTCCCATGCAGCTACTCTGATACACATCTGTAGCAAGAGTAGTGTTGTACACTCAACTTTGTCCAGTGCAATACCAGAAGGCAGCGTAAATGAAATCCAGACAGACAACATTTCCAAAGAGAGCACAAATGCAGCTGCCAAATCTTGCCAATTATCTTGTTGTTCACCATCTCTTGAAAGGAATCACACCCAAGACCTAAATCAAAAGTCAAACATTAACATTAACAATCAAACTGATATCAAATCAGGTGAAATGATATCTTGCGATATTGAAGGAAATCAAAATTCATCAAGAAGACCTCTTTTCCAGCAAGATGCAACTCTGGACAAAGCTCATGCAGCAGGTACTTACACAGAAGAACACAATGCCATACATACAGAAATGAAAGGGACCACACATGATAAATGTGAGACTGGAAATGAAAGGAGCATTTTAGACTCTGGGATAGACCCTGTGTGTGTTTCTATTCATGGATTACAACAAGATGGCGACAAAGAAATATGACACAAGTTTTGTAGATTCTATAAAATAGTGCCATAAATCTATATCTACCTCTAGTCAACTCAGCGGCACTAGCTTTAAAGTTCAGCGTATTCTATGTTAGCTTAGCATTACTTGGTGTGTGTACATACTGTTACGCGTACGATACGTAGAAGCAAGAAACAATGCTAAATCAAAGCAGCACACACTGAACTTCAAAACTGACTGGAGGTAGATAAGTAGCTACGGTTGCATGACTTAAGCATTTTTAGTTGTCAAATAGTAGCAACTATATCGAGGTCAAAATTTAAGTACAAACTCAAGATAACTTTCATGCCCAAAATGCATAAACATATGTAAGGTATGTAGGTTAAAAATGATTGCGGCAGGCAATATATATATTCTATAAAGACACAAGGTCTTGAAACAGGCATTACAAAACTTGTTTTTACTTTTTCTGGAACTTAACTCTCTCCATGCGGGAGTCGACTACAGACGACAAGTTAATTTTCAATTAAAAAATTGTAGAATTTCCATGACCATATTTGGAATTTCATGAAAAATGCATTAAAATGAGTACAAACAAGCCTAGTTTTATGTTTCATTGGTTCTTCAGATAGATATTAATATTTTGAGAAAATATCTCAAAACCTGGGACTTTTTAGGTTGAAGCCTATGGCTAACATACAGAGCATTAAAATAAACTGAGCTCAAAAAGAAACTTATAATTTTTCACAAGGTCATATCTTGAAATCCTGTCCATCAAATGGAACCAAAATTACACACAGGTTTACTTCAATACTCTACTCTTAACACATGTCAGTAACCAAGCAGTTATCCAACTGACACAACAGCAAAATGCACTGACATGGAACAGCTTCCTAGACCACATTCACAGCCCAGCCCTGTTTCATGAAAAAAAGTGTATGAAAAGCAGAACGCAGCACCGTTTTATCATCTGTGCAAGGATCTTGTGTGCATTCTCACAGATTTTTTGTGCTGGGTGCCAAATGTTGGGCTATGAAAGTGGAGGAAGTCCAGGAAGCTGTCCCATGACAGTGCATTTTGCTGTTGTGTCAGTTGGACAACTGCTTGGTTACTGACATGTGTTTTGAGTAGAGTATTAAAGTAATCCTGTGTAATTTTGGTTCATTTTGATTGACACTATTTTAAGATATGACCTTGTGATTCACAAGTTGTAAAAAATTATAAGTTTCTTTTTGAGCTCAGTTTATTTGCTCAATGTGAGTATGCAAAAGTTTTAACGTCTGAACTCTGAACCCTAACAGTCTTCTTTGTCAGTGTAATCAAGATTCCATTTTTAATTTCAGTAACATTTATATCAACTTGATCACCGTCAAAACGCTTTTTTTTGGCTTTTGTAGTCAATAACAGCTTCATTGATGAAGGGGACACTCAAATGCAATTTACACATGCATTACTCCACCACCCTCACGCCCCCCCAATGTATTTGACCAAACCTTGCTTTGATATAAAATTGGATCGGTTGAGCCCATATTTATTGGTCGAGCTATGGTTAGCAACTTACTTGTTCTATCAAGGAATAAAGTGATATCATTGCGTTGAAACAAAAATGCAAACTTTAAAAAGTTTAGAAGCCTATAACTTGTAAAATTATAGACTGTAAAGAAAGCATCAAAAAAGGCCCTTAAATTTGTAGGCCTATTTAATATCTTTTTAAATTAAACTTTATTGTCCAAGTGGTTCTGAACGAAGTAAACGATTTTTTGAGTAAGGGGGAAGGACATATTTAATTAGACTCCCGGGATAGGGCTTAGCGAGCATCGACCTTCTTAGAAGGGTCATTGCACCAAGTTGGCACGCGTATGAAGAATGATTGACAGGCGACATTTCAGGTGATCCCTAAAAGCAGGAAGCGATAGGATAGGGATTAGGTCATTGGCAGGGTCGTTGACCAAGTTGACACGCGTATGAAGAATGATTGACAGGCGACATTTCAGGTGATCCCTAAAAGCAGGAAGCGATAGGATAGGAATTAGGTCGTTGGCAGGGTCGTTGACCAAGTTGACACGCGTATGAAGAATGATTGACAGGTGAGTACAAGCAGGACATGGTATGTACAAAATTATTTTGTTATATTGTTAAACCTATTTGGGAGGCGCTTGTTCAAGTTATCAAAGTTAAACATGACATTGATTTTGATTTGTCAACTTTTGATAAATTATTTGGAGTGCCCTTAGATAAATATATCACTTACATTTGCTTATGTTTGAAATATCATATCTATCTGTGTAAATTTCAAGACAAAAAACCTACTTTCGTTTCATTTAAAACTTTTCTGAATGTTCTTAAAGATACTGAATATTATATTGCTAAGAGGAAAGGTAAATTATCTGTGCATTTTAAAAAATGGAGATTTGAATTGTAACTCTCTAACTTTTCACTTGTACACTGTATAATGTTTTAGTTGTACCACTGTAATCTATTTTTGTATGCTGCTTTTTTTTTGTTGCTTTTTCCATGTGATTTCTATGTGATTTCTTTGTTTTGGTAATAAAAATACATGAAGATAAAAAATAAAAAATTTTTGTTGTAAGTATCACCGATACAGGTGAGAATTTTGCTTTGAAATTTAAACAAGTAAAGAAGTCAGTCTATAGAAAGTCGACATAAATTAACATAAAATAAAACAGGTGACAAAGTTATAGTTTACGGCCGCTCTCCCGCTCAATGCAACTAATTTTGATTCTACTCTGCACTGCTGCTGAAATTCAAATTCATGAAATTGTCACGGAAATAAGTCATGGATGACGCAAGAGCTTCAGCGCTGGATGGAGTGGCTGATACTAGCGGTGCGAACGGGAGAAATGATGCCCATGATGTGGTCCGTCGCAAATCGGGTGGTTGGTATAGAGGAATCCAAATCCACGCATTCCTACACCTGACTAGCAGCCTTTAGTTGGGTCCCCGTCGGCTTCAATGCATCCAAAATGTGAAATGATTCGGCCTTGACGGAAATTTTAAACTGCATTCCGTCACCCGTTTTACACCTTCCGCGAAAACACAGGTAGACAACAGAATCGCCTTGCCGTCTCCGCAAATCGAATGCCATAGACGGAATGGTATGGTGTTGCACTGAAAACAGCAAACACGAAACTTCCGTTAGACACGTCACCTCGTTTTTTTCAGGCATGAAACATTCTATACCAGATGTATTGAACTTTATGAAGAACTTTTTGGACGGACATTTGTTGAGTAAATGCGCACAATTCGCTCGTATTTCGTACAAATGCACAGCAGTATATTGGGCATCGTACAATATGTGTGGGAACTTGGGAAGATGTAATTGGTGAGCCTGATAAAGAAGGCATGAAGTTCAGCGGCACGGTCGAAATTGATGAGTCTTTTTGGGCACAAGGCGAAATACCACAAAGGTTTAAAGTGCAGCAATATCAACGTCTGGATCGTAGGACTTATTGAGCGAGAGAGTGGCCGTATTATACTCTATCCGGTAGAAAATCGGAATGCCAATATTGCACATAATTCAACGCCATGTTTCTCCAGGATCAACGATCTTTACAGATGGCTGGAAAGCATACGGCAAGTTAAATAGCCTCGACTATGAGCATTATACCGTACAGTTATCCACAAACATGACAACGATTCATTCTCAGCAACATACAGAAATGTAAAAACTGGTGAAATGGTTAAAGTTGACACTAACATGATCGAAGGCGCTTGGCAGCACGCAAAAGCGCATTTCACAAGAATCCACGGAACAACCATTTCAAATTTTTGAAGGTCACCTCTCTGAAATAATATGGCGCAACCACCTTTGCATCTTCTCTAGGTGTTAGGCGGCTTTAATTTGCACAATCAGGCGCTCAAAGCACCAGGTTGGTGCTAGCGGGAAACCAAAGATGGCCGACCAAATCCTGACCATGATTTGGCTCGTTGGATTCGTCTATAGACGAATCCAAATACACGCATTCCTACACCTGACTAGCAGCCTTTAGTTGGGTCCCCGTCGGCTACAATGCATCCAAAATGTGAAATGATTCGGCCTTGGCGGAAATTTTAAACTGCATTCCATCACCCGTTTTACACCTTCCGCGAAAACACAGGTAGACAAAAGAAGTTTACAACACAATACAGTTCCAACCAACGCTCTGCAGGGTCTATTGTTCTATTGTTTCCGATTAGAGCGCTGACATATTGGAAAATGTTGCCAATCAATATTCATGAGAGTGTACATTCAACGTCCAGTCAGAGAGTAGTTATTCTTGAGAGGGCACTCACCTCATTTGCATGGCAAAATTACCCGTCTCCTCTGCAGCCAATTTGGTTTCGCTCCATCGAAATCAAGCTGGTCACGGAGGAGACTACTTTCCTTTGTGTTTGTTCATTTGTGTATGGAGAGCCCTTCTTGGAGTCCGTTTGGACTCGGGCTACGCTCTCAGCTAGAGTCCGACGCTGCATTGTACTAGAAATACCTTCTCTGTGAACTCGCTAGAGAAAGGAAAATAAAAACTGGTTTCATTACTATCTGTTTTTGAGCTTTTTTGCAGGTATGCGACCATGGTGTTACCACAACTGTCTTTGCGTCATTAACATGTGCTGGAGTCTAGCACAGGTCAACCATAGTCCCGGATTTTAATAAGACAATAATGATTGACACACACACCAGGAAGTTTCTCATCCAAAAAAATGAGAACTTAAATTCTCACCATTTTGGCCGTTTCTCATCAAAATGTCCGTTTTCTCATCCAAAACTTCCTTTAGTGTATTAAGTTAGCTTAGGCCTATTGATCCTAAATCTGCTGGTAGGGTAAAACTCGTTTTAGGGGGGTGTTTAAAAAAGTTGGCCACACATGCGTATACGCCTACATTATCATACTTGAGTGCCCCTCCCCCCTCCCCGGTGAAATTTGAGACTCACTTGGTCACCGTCCTTGCCCACACGAGTCGCCCAGGAGTAGGCCCTACCCGGCATTATTAATTATTAGTGGTTAGCCTCCCTAAATACAGTCGCGTATCGTGTTGTCAATTATCGTTACTTGTGTCCATGGATATGACCCCATGTATAAGTAGTCTTCATAGAATTCACACAGTCTATGCCATGTCATTTACGGATACAAAGAGGATAATAATGTTGAGGGCGCCCACAAAATCTTACACCGTCTTACACAATGTTCCAAGGCAAAGTTCAGTTTAATATTTACTCATCGTACAAATACAGACGTTTTATTATGTGATGATGCTGTCTGGATGGGTGGACAGTTGTCACACTGTGGAAAAACAACAACCGGGAATCCGCATTCATTTACAAATAGCATTAAATTAGTATCACATAGTGGCCTCCGTGCAGTGGAAAACCTTAATTCTTTCATCAAAAAGAAATGAAAATGACAAAAAAAACCGGATCCACCTGTACGCCTATAAAATGGGCACAGAAATTTGTCTCAAATATGAATGAATTTTAAGAAACATACGGGATATGATGAACCAATGACCTGACGCCATGATAGTAGGATCTATTAGTCATTTTATATACAATGTATATGCCGTGTTGTCATAATACCAATATTTGACATCATATATAACGAGTAATATTTAGTATTGTAAATATGCAGTTCATATGCACAAACGAACACTGATCTTTATGATATTCAGGTTGTTGTACATCTCATATAACATGTCATATAGGAGGTCATATGTGTTGACCTTCTCCTATTGTATTTGTTCATCTGTGTATGGAGAGGATTAGCGCCATTAAAACTCCATCAGTATTTGGGCGTAGTTCAGTGAACTCACCAGATTGCTATTCCAAGTACTTTGATAAATACAGATAATATGTATTAATGGGTCGAGGCGATTGCATTGAAAAACTAATAAATTATTCATAACAGTTACGTAATCAATCGATAGTGCGGACACTTTTCATTTACAAACCACCAAAATTCGTAATCTTTTAGCGTTGGAAAAGAAACCACGTGAATAGAGTGTCATAGCCCTGGTCCAGTTTTCGAAATTGGGTGACCTGTGTTTGGTAGGTGTGAAATACATCTGACTGGGCGTTTTAATTACGTAACCAATAAAGGCATTGACATCATCGAATGGCTGCCCAGTGCTGTTATGTGTTTAGTTATTATATAGGCCTAATAATTATTATTAAATGTATTCATCATTCCTTTCTTTTCCCTTCTCTGTACTTATTCTCTCCTAGGCCTACACTTTATCACTCCCTCCCTCTCATTGTCCCCTCTCACCCTCCCTCTCTCATTCCCATCATTTTCCTTATATTTCTATTTATCTACTTCTATTCTATTATTTACTACTACTTATTTACATCTACTTATTTATCTATTTCTATTTATCTATTTCTATTTTTCCTTATATTTCTATTTATGAACCCTTCCTCCAGCCCTCTCTCATTCTCCATATCCCCTCTTCCTCCCTCCTCCCCTCCCAAGACTTCTCACAGAGGTGAATCTGCCCTTCCCAACCCCTCCCTCTTTGGGTACGCCACTATTTCTATACCAATCTCCTTCTTAAAATAAAATTAAATGGAAATTTCTTAAAAACAACCTTTATAGGCCTATACTTCTCCTTACACATGAGCTCACATGTATACGTATAGCGATTACCATTATAATGTAATATAGATATATGGACTGGACATGGCAGCCTTCATACATTCGATCAGCAAGAGCATTCAATTTATTTAAATGAAACGCCTAACGTCAGGTGGGTGGTAAAGATGATTGCATCGACAGCTAAAGCCTCCTTTATAGATTTCAGACCCACACAAGCACACATTTGGGATACGTGAGTACAATGGTACCACTTTACACATGACTGCCCTTACACATGACTGTAGTGTGGTCACTTATTGATACTCGTCTGTTGTGTAGAGCGTTAATATGATGCCGGATCAGTGACCAATTTAATGGCGGAACCCCTTTGTTTGAAACAATGGTACCACTTTTATGAATAGCCTGTCGCAACTTCTAATCGGCATCAAACGAACAAAAGATTATATAATCTATTGCGACTCTATTTCTATTGAAAGCTCTTTGGTTCCAACAGTTGTGCAAATAAAAGCTGCCTTACACCTAGAGAAGGTCGAGGATACAATAGAGATAATTCCGCAGGTAATCCCGTCGTATCTATTCATAGATGTACAAATGGATGAACAAAAGGACTATGTATGAATAGATGCGACAGGATTACCTCTATTGTATATTATTATTCTATTAACCCTCCTCGGCTTTGCATCTTCTCTAGGTGTTAGGCGGCTTTTATTTGCACAATCGGGTGCTCAAAACCCCAGGTTGGTGCTAGCGGGAAACCAAAGATGGCCGACCAAATCCCGACCATGACTTGGCTCGTTGGATTCGTCTATAAGAATCGTCCGAAGGATGATAAGCCCACAAATTTTGCAGGGACAACGTTCGCGTCGTTTGAAGACCCGTGGCACTTTTACGGGTTTTTCATGCAACCTGAATCAATATGGGCAAAATGGTTGATGGATGAAGGTGTTCTAATAAATGAAACTCAGATGTCTTGTCAGAGTCGCATTGGTGGAACTAAGAAAAACCCTATCTTGTGCAAATCGCCTTGCCGTCTCCGCAAATCGAATGCCATAGACGGAATGGTATGGTGTTGCACTGAAAACAGCAAACACGAAACTTCCGTTAGACACGTCACCTCGTTTTTTTCAGGCATGAAACATTCTATACCAGATGTATTGAACTTTATGAAGAACTTTTTGGACGGACATTTGTTGAGTAAATGCGCACAATTCACTCGTATTTCGTACAAATGCACAGCAGTATATTGGGCATCGTACAATATGTGTGGGAACTTGGGAAGATGTAATTGGTGAGCCTGATAAAGAAGGCATGAAGTTCAGCGGCACGGTCGAAATTGATGAGTCTTTTTGGGCACAAGGCGAAATACCACAAAGGTTTAAAGTGCAGCAATATCAACGTCTGGATCGTAGGACTTATTGAGCGAGAGAGTGGCCGTATTATACTCTATCCGGTAGAAAATCGGAATGCCAATATTGCACATAATTCAACGCCATGTTTCTCCAGGATCAACGATCTTTACAGATGGCTGGAAAGCATACGGCAAGTTAAATAGCCTCGACTATGAGCATTATACAGTTATCCACAAACATGACAACGATTCATTCTCAGCAACATACAGAAATGTAAAAACTGGTGAAATGGTTAAAGTTGACACTAACATGATCGAAGGCGCTTAGCAGCACGCAAAAGCGCATTTCACAAGAATCCACGGAACAACCATTTCAAATTTTTGAAGGTCACCTCTCTGAAATAATATGGCGCAACCACCATAGAGGTGGACCGGGGAAAGTTTACTCAAGTTTTTTCCATCTGTTGAACTCAATTTATGACCATACATGGTCTCAAGGCAAACCAAGATTAACAGCACCAAAGCCACTGTTCAGCACTTGGCGTGCCGACTTGCAACCTGGTGAAAAAATTAGTATTCATCACTGAGATTTATCAGGGAACCGAGAACTATAATGTAGTCCCTGATGTACATGTAGCGTTTCAAGGATTTCTGCACGACCACTCTTACGCTAACAGCAGTCAAGAACCAGAGGAAGTCGCGCTAGTACCAGATAAGATACCAGATACCCAACCCCACCTATGCAAGAAATGCCGGGCATATTCTCCAGGGGCGTAGCCAGCCCTCTTAGCCATGGTGGGCAAGGCTAAAAAACTTTTCCCCAAGTTAATAAATAAATAGAGCGAAGCGAGCATAGCGAGTGGAGCGACCACTATAGCGTGGGGTCCAGGGGCCCGCTTTAGGGCCACTGGTGGGGGTCCAGGGTCGAAGCCCCAGGAAGCTCATGGGTTTGGGGCATTTTTATACCACGAGGGGAAGCCTCATTGCATACATTTGTAACGTTTTTATGTGAACATTTTGCCATGTAAAAAATGTAAACTTTTGATTTTCGAATTATCTGAAAGGGCAAGCTTTGGGGGTCCCTTTCGCCCCCGGAAGCTCATGGATTTTGAGCATTTTTATACCATGAGGGGAAGCCTCATTGCATACATTTGTCATGTTTGTGTAACTTTTTTATGTGAAAATGTTGCCATGTAAAAAATGTAAAGTTTGGATTTTAGAATTATCTGAAAGGGCCCGCCTTTAAGGGCCCCTGGTAGGTCATCGCAAGTATCTTTGATGCTGAAAACTAACGATATTCACGCAGGGACAGGCCGAAAACCTTACCTCGATCGTAAAATCCAGCCCATGCATGTCATACATAATTCATTATTCCATTGTGTAAATGTCACTGATTGTGTCCATGTACGTATTGTTATTGCACCTGCGTTAGCAGAAGTCATGCTGAATTTATACTCGATCGCTGGATCACCACGTGAATTCGCCTCTTTAAAAAAAGAAAACCTCTACAACCAGGTTGTTAAGCAATTATCAAAGTAGTTTTGTAAACCAATCAGGTTAGACGTAGGCCTACTTTACGTACGTCGCGTTCATTGATTGGCTTACGATTGCGAAGAATGGTTTTTGCAACCAATCACAAAACGGGTTATAAATAAATAAGGCGGCCGTCGGAAATTTTGTACACATCCATGATGACGTCATGCCCAGCGCCACGAGGTAGCCGGAGCCTTCGCTTTTCTGCGAAAGCGAGCGAGTGGTATCAAGTCAGTTTCACACCTGTGATTTATGGAGCATATCATAAAATCTCTGAGCACATCCACAGCGCATTTGACAGATAAAAATGACATTTGCAATTCTGAGCAACGGGATTCCATAAAATTGAAGATTAGGCCTATGTAAGTTATTCTACAGGATCGGTAATAATTAACAGCTGGTCTGCTGTATTTGAAGTGCATATTGAAGTTTGTAAGTTTGTGACTTCGTATGTTTATATGTGCAATAGATATTACAGGAAGCTTAAATTGACACGCTTTCCTGCAATTTGTCTGTCGCTTGCGAAAGTTATTTGGAGTTCAGGGCACGTCACGCTGGGCATAACATAAATGTTCGTGGGAGTCAAGTGACAGTGATTTCCAGTAGCCATAATCTTTCAACAAAACTTTCACCATTGAAGTGTTCATTTTGGAGTTGTATTTGAAATTTACAAGACTGTTGACGTGTTCATCAAGTGTTCATTTTGGAGTTGTGTATTTGAAGTTTACAAGCCTGACGTTTTCTGAACTTTTGGCATTTTGCTGGTTTGAAATTTTGAACATATTGAACGTTGACTATAACTTGCATTCAAAACTGATAAAACTTTTTGATCTTGGAGCGCCGGAGTTTGTGCACAACATAGACAGGCGGCTACATGCAAGAGGTAAGTTGAACTCATTTGAACTTCAAGTCAGGTGGTGTATGACATGGCATTCCCTAAATTCAGTAAAGTTTCATCGTCAACCGTGTAATTGAATGGGATTATTTTGAAATTTTAAAACGCTTGAAATATCACAAACAAATAGGCCTATGTTGATAAATAATATAAATACAAGCTAAAACCGTTGGGGTTCGATAATGAACCCCACAAAACTAACCGAGTAGGGCCTAGGCCTATATGGAAAATGCCATACGGCCGGGCGGTTTCACGAGTTGCTGGCTCGATCATGTCATCCGCCGCCTGCTTCAAGTAAACATTTCAAAGTAAACGTTTTATCATGTTTTCTCACTATCTATATCGTGTTTAAGTTGAGTCATTATGTTTGAATGCTTTAACTGTGTTTGTTTCGTGAAATATTAATTGTATATAGGCCCCTAATATTTGCAAATTTATTTAATAAGCCGGAATAAATAAGCCGGGGAAAGTTGATCCTCCTTCCTTCCTTCTTAACCTTCAGTTCTGCCCCCCCCAAAAAAAAATACACCACGCCCGTCTTAAAAGCCCCCAAAAGAAATCCCTTTTCTCACCCTCTGGGCGGGTCATAGTTTGTAAAATACAGTGGAAACTCGATAATACAAGCTCTGATAATACAAAAAACCTGATAAGACAAGCTTGATTTTCAGGTCCCTGGCACTGAATCTCTATGTAATATGTGATGGATAAGACAAAATCCTGATAAGACAACCTAAATTTTGTGGCCCCACAAATTTCGTACTAAAGAGTTTCCACTGTAGTAAAGACACTATTATATACTCCTTAATAACCCGGTCGCCCATACCTTCAACACGTAAACATAGTCAATCCTGTAAACATAGTCAATCCTGGTAAACTGGTGACTGTAATCGTCTGCCTAGGCATATGTTCTGATACCCCAACTAGACGTGGATGTCGGGCTGGCAAAGCTCAATTATCCAGAGTTATTGATAATTCAACCATAATAAACAAACTTTGTTTAAGTGTCAATTGACTCCTGAAAAATATCTTTTCGATGTAAAACACGCCTCATATAGGCGTTTTTTAGCTAAATTAAGGTGTTCCAGTCATATTCTCAAGATTGAAACAGGTAGAAGACAGAAATTGGATTTGGAGGACCGGGTTTGTGATCTGTGCAGGGATGGGAATATTGAAGATGAATATCATTTTGTCATGGTCTGCAAGTTTTTTGATAAGATTCGTCAAAAATATCTCCCATTCAGGTATGGATCGGAACCGAGTCCCCCAAAATTCATTTCACTCATGAGTTTAGATACACCATCTGACATCAGTGGTCTCTCATTATTTGTTTTTCACGCTATGAAACTTCGTGAAATGATTGAATTTATGTAATTATTTCTTCATGTTATTTATATGTCTTCCTCATATGTAATTATTATATTTGTAGTGCAAAGGGCCAAGGGCCTATAATGTACAAATAAAATCTAAACTGAAACTAGGCATATGTTCTGATACCCCAACTAGACGTGGATGTCGGGCTGGCAAAGCTCAATTATCCAGAGTTATTGATAATTCAACCATAATAAACAAACTTTGTTTAAGTATATGGAACGCACAATCAGTGTGTAATAAAACTCATAAAATCTGTGACTATGTAACAACTCATGACATAGATATCCTATGCCTAACAGAGACATGGCTTAGGCCTGAAGATCATGCTATCATTACTGAGTTGTCACCTCCAGGCTACAGCTTCATAAGTGCTCCAAGAGACTCGAATGGTGATCATCATGGTGGCATTGGCGTTTTGTTTAAGTCTGGATTGCACCTTGGACTAGCAAACACCCAATTACCAAAATTTAACACCTTTGAATACAGCATTGTGTCAAACACTTCCAAGACATTTACAATAATTGTAGTGTATAGACCCCCACCATCCACTTCAAATCAGCTAAAAGTGGCTGAATTTCTTGAGAACTTTGAAGAATTTGTTGCCCATGTGAACCTATTACCTGGTAAGATCCTTCTAGTAGGTGACTTTAATATTCACTGTAATCAGCCGGGGAAGTCTGATGTTAATCAATTCTTAACCACTCTTGCATCAACTGGTCTAATTCAGCATGTAACTGGGCCTACCCACAGAAGTGGGAATACTCTTGATTTAGTTGTTACCAGACAAGATGATAACATTGCTAAGAGGTATAGGATTGACAAAGATTTCTCACCTAAGGACCATTTTATGATCAACTGTGTCCTTGATTTACCCAAACCCTCTGTTGAGGAGATCACTTTCACTTTCCGCAAATTCAAGCTCATTGATCATGCTGAATTCTCCAGTGATCTTGATGCAAGAATGAATAACATCATGAATAAAGAGTATGATAGTGTTAATGGCTTGCTTGGGGATTATAACAAGGCATGCACTGATGAGGTCTTAGACTCTCATGCGCCTGCTTCCACTAAGACTCGTAGGGTAAAACATCGTCCTGCTTGGTATGATGAGACAGTTGTTGAAGCCAGGAGAAAGCGGCGTCAGAAGGAGAGGAAACTGAAATCAGAGGCTAACCATAGTGAATACGTTGAGGCAAAGCAAGATGTCATTGATGTAATTTGTGAAGCCAAGAAATGCTATTTTAGTGAAAGACTCAACAATTGTAATGTTAAGGACATGTACAAAACGGTCCAGACTGCAGAAATTACAGAACAAATGTGCCAAGCTGATATATCGCAAGCCCAGGTCTGATCATGTGAGCCCACTCTTAAGAGATCTTCATTGGCTACCAGTTCATGAGAGAATCAAGTTCAAGACACTCACACTTGTGTATAAGTCCCTGAATGGGCTCTCTCCTCAGTACATTTCCAACTGTCTCATGGTCAAGAGCTCCATACATGCTATGAACACTAGGTCCAGTGAGAGTGTTAATTTTATCATTCCTCGCACCAGGAAATGTGCTGGGGATAGGGCCTTTTCAGTGACTGCTCCAAAGTTTTGGAATGAATTACCATCGACTATCAAAAATGCTATCAGCCTGGACTCATTTAAGTCATTGATCAAAACACACTTATTTCCTTAATTATTGCTGCCATTGCTTTCTGTATTTTTGGTTAAATTTTTTGGTTTTCTTTTCTCTTGCGCCTTGAATCCTTAGGCAAAGGCGCATTATAAATTCTTGTTGTTATGTTATGTGTTTATCCCGGGCTATTAATATAAGGGAGTATATAAAGTGTCATGGCTAGCGATCATGCTATATTATAGGCCTACTCCCTTAATAACCCGGTCGCCCATACCTTCAACACGTAAACATAGTCAATCCCGGGCTATTAAGGGAGTATTGTATTGTATTGTATTTTATTTCACTCACAAAATCGTGGCCAAAGGCCAAATTACATGTGGTTTACATTTTTAAAACATTAAGAAACATTTATAATCAACATGGAATATTGCACATACATCATAAAAACATCAAAACTACATAGATAATCAAATGGGGCATTATAATATTAAGAATTAAAACAGATTTTTGAGCTTAACTCAGAATAAAATGAAAATATTGCACATTGATTTCATCCTCGAGCAGTGAAGCAACATAAATATAATACTGAGATGCTGACAAAGTCAATAAAAGCTCAATTCCCCCCCCCCCTGCAACACATGCGGGGAACATAAGGCTGAGCTCACACAGGAGTATAGGCCTACTGCATACGGCACACGTCACCCGCCACACGACACACACCCACCCGATCAGGCCGAGCTCACATAGGAGTATAATAGTCTCGGATACTATGTGAACTCAGCCAGATCGAACGGGCACACATCGCACAGCGAACATCGTACACAGCACACAGCACAATCCCATGTGAACTCAGCCAAAACATCAGACTCCAAAGACTATCCAGCAGGCGCTCACAACTCTGCACCAAATTTGCTGTTTACAGCAAAATTTGAACTTATTAATCCTTATTATTTAAAAGCCTGCACATGAATGGAATGGGGCTATCCCCATATCTTTTGGTTCTTGATCTGAATTCCTGATAGACTTTTGTTCGTCGTAGTCTCATACTATGGCTACTCCTGTTCATGGGGAACCAATCAGAGTATCTTTCTGATTCAGAACACTCAACAGCAAACTTGGTACAAAGCTGCAAACGCCTGCTGGACAGTCTTTGGAGTCCAGTAAGTTCCAAAGCTTCTGTGTAGGAATCATATCTGATACCCAGAATAATTCGGCATGCACGTTTCTGGATATTCTCCAGCCTGTCAGATTGCTCGGCAGTCAGACTGCTATGCCAGACTGGGGTGGCATATTCAACCACTGGGCGCACATAAGAAACAAACACAGAAACTAGGTCCTCAACTGGAAGTCCAAATCGTTTCAAACGATTGAGCATATATAGCCTATACGGCTACCTTTGCTGATCATATTGTTAACCTGAATATCCCAACCCAGATTTGATTGGATGCTAAGACCCAGAATTTTGGTCTCAGTAACTACCTCAAGCTCCTTCCCACCAATCTTGAGAACAGGTGGACTAGGTGGGCAGCGCTTAAAGGTGATCTGCATCGCTTTGCACTTTGAAGGGTTAAGCTTGAGGTAGTTACTGTTAGCCCAATCATCAAGGTCCCGAACATCCATATCAATCTTGCTTGGCTGATTGGTGGTACGGATCTCTGCAAGGCTCATGTCATCAACATATTTGAAACTGTGGGTCCTGGCATTCACAGCAGCGCTGTTGATCATACCGATGAATGTGATAGGCCCGAACTTCGTACCCTGGGGTACTCCACAGGAAAGAGTTTGTCAATCTGATGTGGCAGAGTGATAGCGGACTCTTTGCCTCCTTGATGTGAGGAAGTCTGCAATCCAGGGAATTATTTCACCTCTCACACCAAGATCACACAGGCTTTGGATGGCAAGGGTATGGTCGACGCAATCAAAAGCCTTGGAGAAATCCGTTACCACCAAACAGCCAATGCTATTGCACTTATCGGTACCTTTGTAAAAAATATCAAGTAATTCAATCAAGCAATGGGTGGTAGAAGAGCCCTTGATACTGCCATACTGATGGCGATCAATAGAATGAAACATATCATCAAGTGCCCATTCAGAAACAAATTCTTCACACACTTTAGCTAAATGGGCAGTCAAAGAGATAGGCCTCAGTTTAGAGATCGTGGCAGGCATTTCTTTGGGAATAGGGGCTATGGTAGCATCCTTCCAGACTTGTGGGATCTTACCCTCTTTGAGAGATGAATTGAATATGTCTGTAACTGGTATGCTAAACTCACAAGCGAATTCTTTCAAGAGTCTACAGGGGAGGTCATCAGGGCCTGGTGATTTGCTGGCATTGAGTTTGCTTAACTTACCAAACATATCCCAAACATGAATTTGAGGAGGAGGTCTGCAAGGCAAAAATGCAGGAAGATCTTTGTGTGAAAGCTGGGGTCTGCTTTGAGAGACAGAAGCAAAGCTTTTGTTAATGGCTTCTGCAATACCTGTTTCATCATTCTGTGAAATACCAGGAGCAGCAATTAATGGAGACTGCTTTTTTTGTTTGTGATTAATTGAATACCCTTATGCCAACCAGCAGGGTCACATGTTTTGAGTTTCTGGAGGCGGTCCTTGTAATAGAACTTCTTTGCACAATCAATAAGGCGGTCAACTTTATTCCGCAGAAAACGCCATAAATACATCTTCTTTTCTGCGAATGCAACCTGCCGTTTCTTGATAAGATTTTTAATTTCAGGTGTTATCCACGGCTTATCTGATGTATGCAATTTGACAACTTTTGTGGGGAAGTGCCGTTCAATGGCTTCATGAACAGTGGAATAAAAGGCATCAGCCTTGTCCTGTGTACTGGTAGCATTCAGAACCTCATCCCATGTGTGACTTGTAATATCCACCTACCAAACTCATGGATGTCTGGTTTCAGTAATGGCCTAACTGTTCTTTTAATTACACGACCTGGGGTTCTTACAGCACCTGAGGGTGACCAATAGATAGTGTTATGGTCACTTTTTTTTTTTTTTTTTCACACATTAGGGATATCATACTGATTCTTCAAGTTTGTGATAACTAGATCAAGAATTGCATTTTTTCGTGTTGGAACTGTCACAACCTGATTCAATGAATGAGCTCTACATAGATAGCTTATATCAGTTCTATTAAAGTCACCCATCACCACAATACCCAAATCGGCATGTTTTGTTTTCAATTTATCTAGAGACATGACAATATGTTTAATCAGAGTTTGTTGATGTTCAGAGTCCGGTGGTATATACACTTCACAGACAGCCATCCCTGCAACACTACGAGGTAATCGTTGAGGACGAACCCAAAGCCAAATGCACTCAAGTTCTTCTGGAACAGCAATCTCTGTGAGTTCACGAGCAGGCATATAGGCGTAGATCCCGGGGATGGGGGATTTATCCCCCCAATATTTTGCCAGGGGGATGGTCCATACAATCATCCCCCAATGTTGACGCCTGATAATGGGTTTCTGACCAAATTAACCTCATATTTGCACATTTTAGCCCCAAAAGTGCAAATTTTCGCGCGCTTCGCGCGCATTTAATCTACTTTTACACCATATTTCATCCGTTTAGCTTCAAAATAGCAAACATTTTCGTGCCCTTCGCGCGCATTTATATCATAAACTAATTTTGTCGCCAAAGGGTGTTGGATTGACTATACTTCAAGATTTTTTTACAACTTCATCCCCCCAATGTCAAAAAGAAATCTACGCCACTGCGAGCAGGAATGTTATCTTTCACATACACCGCAACTCCGCCGCCTTTCTTCTCTGATCTTATTTTTGTAAACAGGTTAAAGCCATCTGCAATTTGGTCAGTTTGCCAAGTTTCTGTGATAGCAGCAACATCAACGGGCGGAGAGTCGGTGGGGTATAATACAACAGATAACTCATCATATTTGTTCATTAAAGACCGAGCGTTGGTCAAGAAGAAATTTGGAAGCTGAGTTTTTCTGTCAGGTTCAGCATTTTGTGTAACCGTTTGGATTGTGTTACTACATGGGATACTCTTCAGTACAGTTGACACTATATAATAGTGTCTTGGCTAGCGATCATGCTATATTATACTCCCTTAATAACCCGGTCGCCCATACCTTCAACACGTAAACATACACTGCAAAAAAGTTGGTCAAATCTTTCTACCTATTTGGTTGGGCAAACTCTTTTACTTATTTGTTGGTCACGGCTTGCCCAATAATAGTTAAATCTAAATTCTTATTGGGCAACCTCTCATTTTGACCATTTATTTATCTTTATTTTACTACGAGAGGAGTAAAGTTGGTTAAGTTTTTGGCCACGTAATTTATATACGACTGTTGTGCAAAATAAATCACATCAGTTGGGCAACTTTGTAGTAAATTGCGTGAATTACAAGTTGTTGGGCAAAAAGATGTAAAATGTTGAGCAAAGTTTTCGATCATGCGCACTGTTGTCTTTTCATTGAACAACAGTTGGTCAACATTCGCGCGGTTCGGTTCTGGAAAGCACATTTTCGATCTTATCGTAAAATGGCGGATGACATGGGTGCTGGCAGAGTGGGGGCTGGTACAGCTAATTGACACCTTTAAAGGTGAGTTTTCTCTAAATTAATTATAAATACATACATTATTACACGGTGTTACTTGCCTCATTTCATTCTGACCACTGTGTATGAACAAATACTGAGAAATTTAATGAAGTTGTTTTACGACATGTACGAGTAAGACACTCGTGATATGCACGCATAGCCATGCATGCATGATGGCAGTCTGTACTGAGCAGTTAATAAGCTTACGTATCAGTTTTTGGGTGGGTGCGGCGTGCCGCACCCACCCTGTATTCTCTGACTATTGACCTACTTTTTCACATGCCGCAGTGTTGAGAAAATATTCGTGCTGGTTATATCCCAAACACCCATAGAGGTGATAGTTTACGGCGACGGTTTTGTAATTATTACTTGATTTTGATATGTAAGTAATACGATCAAGTCGTCACAGGCAGTAATGTGTTTGTATTAAAAGAAATAACAAAAATAATTATTTAAGTAATAGAAATACTATTTGGAAATTGCAGCAAGATTTGCAGATGTTTTTATTTGAACAGTACCAGTTTACCAGTTTTGCTAGTTTTCCTAATCTTTGGGCTAAATTAATAGCATCGTGAAGGTCATATATATCATTTTATACTGACAGCTTTGGCATGTACTTAAATACAGCTTGTATGTGCATTGTGTTCAGTGTGTACATAGGCTATTTACTTTTCAAATCTTTGATGCTTGTATAAGGTATTATAGACAAATTATTAGAATGCATGTGCACCAGTAGAAATGGCCCAGGTTGAATAAAATAAATAAACATATGAATGAATATTTTATTCCCTGGATTATTTTTGTTGGGACAAAATAATGATATAGTTTGACGCTTTGAAATACAGTTATGTTAATCATGATAAAGTTACAAAGTTAAAAAATAATATCGAAATATTGTAAAATCAAACATTTCCCCTCATAAGTTGCAATACAACATATTGAGGAAATTGATATGACAGATTTTTAAACTTTGATATGTAAAGATACCCCAGCCCTGTTGTCTCACCAGAGAAGATGAGCAGAAGTCTTTCTATCTGATGATAAAAAAAAACTCAAGGTATGATTACGAAAATGTTTTACATAACTATTATCTACAAAAGTTTTATAACCATGTTTTATATAAAATGTTAACATAAAACGTCTTGTGTTATGATGTGAAGGGTTAATATAAAAACAGGGAAAATCTGTTCCAACTGACCAGCAGAGAACAAAGGATAAGCAATAGATCAGATTAAAATCAGGAAAATATGACACAACCTCCAATGGGGAATAACAAACGTATAAAGTTAAAAACTCTTTTAACTTTGTTTATACGTTTTGTGTAATTCCCCTATTGTAAATCGATGTTGTGTCATATTTTCCCTGTTTTTAATTGTGAACTTGACTTACTCATTCTTTCATTTCTCTTGACAATTTTTCATTTGCCCACCCTATTCCTTTTAAAGGAATTTTATTTATTAATCAATCAAGTATTTGAAAATAACTTCACTAAATTTTTCAGTATTTTTTCATACACAGTGGTCAGAATGAAATGAGGCAAGTAACACCGTGTAATATTGTATGTATTTATAATTAATTTAGAGAAAACTCACCTCACAATTGAAAAATATTTGCCCAACTAATTTGGCAAATATTTTGCTTAATAATTAAGCAAAAAATAAACCAACATATGAACCAATAATGTGTAAAATGCCCAACAGTTTAATCAAATTTTGTCCAACAATTGGTACAATCAACTATTTGCCCAACAGTTTTATTAAATATTGCCCAACAATTAGTGAAAAATGAACCAATACCGTGTAAAAATGCCCAACAGTTTGTTCAAATTTTGAACAATAATTGGTAAAACAAATTGCCCAACTGTGTTGGGTAAATACTTTGCCCAATATTTGAGCAAGTTTTGTAAACCAACTGTTGGTCATATTTTTGTGCCACTCTTGTTGGTCAAATTTTGACCAACTGTTTCATGTGTTGTATATAGACCAAACTGTTGGTCATTTTTTTGACCAACATTATTTGCAGTGTAGTCAACCCCGGGCTATTAAGGGAGTATATAATAGTGTCTTGGCTAGCGATCATGCTATATTATACTCCCTTAATAACCCGGTCGCCCATACCTTCAACACGTAAACATAGTCAATCCCGGGCTATTAAGGGAGTTATAAAGTGTCATGGCTAGCGATCATGCTATATTATACTCCCTTAATAACCCGGTCGCCCATACCTGCAACACGTAAACATAGTCAATCCCGGGCTATTAAGGGAGTATATAAAGTGTCATGGCTAGCGATCATGCTATATTATACTCCCTTAATAACCCGGTCGCCCATATCTGCAACACGTAAACATAGTCAATCCCGGGCTATTAAGGGAGTATATAAAGTGTCATGGCTAGCGATCATGCTATATTATACTCCCTTAATAACCCGGTCGCCCATACCTGCAACACGTAAACATAGTCAATCCCGGGCTATTAAGGGAGTATATAAAGTGTCATGGCTAGCGATCATGCTATATTATACTCCCTTAATAACCCGGTCGCCCATACCTGCAACACGTAAACATAGTCAATCCAGGGCTATTAAGGGAGTATATATATTGTCTTGGCTAGCGATCATGCTATATTATACTCCCTTAATAACCCGGTCGCCCATATCTGCAACACGTAAACATAGTCAATCCTGGGCTATTAAGGGAGTATATAATAGTGTTTTGGCTAGCGATCATGCTATATTATAGGCCTACTCCCTTAATAACCCGGTCGCCCATACCTTCAACACGTAAACATAGTCAACCCCGGGCTATTAAGGGAGTATATATATTATAGTGTGTTGGCTAGCGATCATGCTATATTATACTCCCTTAATAACCCGGTCGCCCATACCTTCAACACGTAAACATAGTCAACCCCGGGCTATTAAGGGAGTATATAATAGTGTCTTGGCTAGCGATCATGCTATATTATACTCCCTTAATAACCCGGTCGCCCATACCTTCAACACGTAAACATAGTCAACCCCGGGCTATTAAGGGAGTATATAATAGTGTCTTGGCTAGCGATCATGCTATATTATACTCCCTTAATAACCCGGTCGCCCATACCTGCAACACGTAAACATAGTCAATCCCGGGCTATTAAGGGAGTATATAAAGTGTCATGGCTAGCGATCATGCTATATTATACTCCCTTCCCTTAATAACCCGGTCGCCCATATCTGCAACACGTAAACATAGTCAACCCCGGGCTATTAAGGGAGTATATAATAGTGTCTTGGCTAGCGATCATGCTATATTATACTCCTTAATAACCCGGTCGCCCATACCTGCAACACGTAAACATAGTCAATCCCGGGCTATTAAGGGAGTATATAAAGTGTCATGGTTAGCGATCATGCTATATTATACTCCCTTAATAACCCGGTCGCCCATATCTGCAACACGTAAACATAGTCAATCCAGGGCTATTAAGGGAGTATATAATAGTGTCTTGGCTAGCGATCATGCTATATTATACTCCCTTAATAACCCGGTCGCCCATACCTGCAACACGTAAACATAGTCAATCCAGGGCTATTAAGGGAGTATATAAAGTGTCTTGGCTAGCGATCATGCAATATTATACTCCCTTAATAACCCGGTCGCCCATACCTGCAACACGTAAACATAGTCAATCCCGGGCTATTAAGGGAGTATATAAAGTGTCATGGCTAGCGATCATGCTATATTATACTCCCTTAATAACCCGGTCGCCCATACCTTCAACACGTAAACATAGTCAACCCCGGGCTATTAACCCTAACCCTACCCGTGGTTTTTGGCTATCGGAAGGAAAGAAGGAACGAAAAGGAGAGAAGATGAAGAAGAAAGTCACTTGGCACCCCTGGATTCGAACCTCGGACCCCTCGCATGCCACGCAGAAGATCCCCAGCATGTAGCTACACAGGTGACGTTGGCCCGGCCAACGATTCCCTGGGTATATATGACTTGGTCTGATTGCGTCATCAAGTCCCGTGGAATGCATGCACGCAGAGTGGTTTTAATAGTGAGCTTTAGCGAGTCCTAGTTGGGTTAGGGTTAAGGGAGTATATATATTGTCTTGGCTAGCGATCATGCTATATTATACTCCCTTAATAACCCGGTCGCCCATATCTGCAACACGTAAACATAGTCAATCCTGGGCTATTAAGGGAGTATATAATAGTGTTTTGGCTAGCGATCATGCTATATTATAGGCCTCAATACTCCCTTAATAACCCGTTCGCCCATACCTTCAACACGTAAACATATAGTCAACCCCGGGCTAGTAAGGGAGTATATATATAATATGTCTTGGCTAGCGATCATGCTATATTATACTCCCTTAATAACCCGGTCGCCCATACCTTCAACACGTAAACATAGTCAATCCCGGGCTATTAAGGGAGTATAGAATAGTGTCTTGGCTAGCGATCATGCTATATTATACTCCCTTAATAACCCGGTCGCCCATACCTTCAACACGTAAACATAGTCAAATCCGGCGTATTTAGGGAGTATAAATATAGTCTTTTAACCAAGAAATCCTGGCTTATTTAGTGTCTTATTTATTCATTTTTAGCCAAGTAATTTTGATTTAATTCACATGCTACTGAAGCGATTCAACTTGCTTTCATGGGTTTGAGTTACGGTGAACGGCTAGTGTTAGGGTCAGGAACAAAATTTTCTTGTTCAAGTGGTCCTGAACTAGGGTTTGTAAAATTCCCGGGAAGTTTCGGAGTGGAAAGTTTCCACCGGAAATTTTGGGAATAAACGGGAATTTTCGGGAAGTTTGGGAATTTTCAGGAATATTCGGGAATTTTCATTCAAATCTAAAAATCAAAGTTTAAACAGGGGAATCACTGTGTAGATTAGGGTATTGGAGTAATTTATAAGAGCATACAGGGTGTAACAATAAAATTTATACAATTGCATTTTGACTTCTCATGGAAAAACTAAACGAGTTATGGCAAAAACGGTATATGCAATACAATCAGTAATATCTTGGCTAAAAGAAGACGTTTAGTTGGTTTCTTTACAAGATTGGGTTCAAAAGTTATGGCGGATTAATTAAATCGTCCAGAAAACGTGTTGGGCCACTTTTGCCATGTTTGCGCATATTAAGTTTGAACCGCGTAGATATGCTTATCGTGCAATAAACATCAAAGAACTAACACAAAAGAATTCTAAGTGGTGTTTCTTCATTTAATTTACATGAACTTAATAATAATATGATATTTCTTTAAAATCTATAACTGAAGTCATGAAAGTTCTTTCAAATTATCTTATAAATAAAGTAATTTCTCATATCCCTGAGATATCATTGGTAAAACTGAGAACAGTTTTTGCATCCATAAGTACAAAACAATAAAATTTTGAAATTAAGTTCAGCTGGGCTTCTAGCTGTTCTGGGGCGACCACTATTGCCAGCATTTCTGTTAACAGATTCTACATATATCTCATAGTTATATGTAATTGTATGCCTTGATGGAAGACGTGAGTTTGGAAAATGAGCTATTAACAATCTTATGGTTGCTGCTTGACTCCGTGTAACAACCATAAAAGTACGCTCTTCCAATGTGAATTGGGGTTGAAGTTGGTGAACTGCAGCCACGATTTCTAATGAGGTTGTTATGTCAGTGCTTAGTTGTGACTTTCAAAAACTCAAGGAGATATTCTATTATGTAATCATTTCTACAACTTCGAATACCCCATTGTTTAAAACTACCTATCATAAGAGCACCGTCCAACTGGCCCATGGTTCAACTCAGTATTCAGTCACATTTGTAACACTTAGACAAAAGTGGCCCAAGCGGTTTTAAGACTACGTTACATAAAGCGGGCTTCAGACTCCGAGTATTGTACGTACAATATTGTATGTACAATATGTACGTTATTTAATCTATTGCCATTCCATTTCAGTAATGTTTAAGTTCTAACGAATGTTTGATGACGAAAAATCGATAATATGTTACATGTAATATCTAGTAGAAATATATTATCGATTTTACGTCATCAAACATTCGTTAGAACTTAAACATTACTGGAAATAGAATGGCAATAGATTAAATAACGTAGATATGTTGCATACAATATTGTACGTACAATAAAAAGTCTGAATACTGCTTAAATGGACATATCTTCACCTGTATACCATCGATTTTATTAGAGCAAAGCTTATCTGGTGGCTAAAGAAATTATCTTGATAGCCATATAAATATCAAACCAAAAAATAAGCGGTATACTTGTGTCATTCTATTTTCAAAATTGTACAAATTTTATTGTTACACCCTGTACAATCATAATAAAGAACTTCAAGAATGATCAATCCATTTTTATCAAAGAAAACAACAAGCATGACCAGATCTTACTGCGTTATGTTTTTGTTCTGTAAAACATTTTACACTAGCTAGTACAATGAGTTTTGAAACAATAACCACAAACTCTGAAGGGATAATCATTATCTTTAATCTTGTTAGGCCAACATAAAGACTTCTTTTATTTTAGTAATAGAATACTTTTGCACTACCAACATTTTTGTTACCAGCTACCAGCTAAGTGATCTTGAATATTAAAGTTAAACTCTCATTCAGTGCTACATGTAGCTCATAAGATTCGAACTACAAAGATCTTGCATGAGTTAATGTCCGGGAGTTAACATCGTCTGTTCAGTACCAAAATACACGTACCATGATGTAGGCCTAGATACGCATTTTTTTTTTTTTTTTGCATTTAGTTGGACTTTATTTTTCATAACCACCAATTATGTTTCGATGTCAAAACATAAATTTTACAGCATTCATATTCATTATTCAAGAAGTATAGTATCACATGTGCTGTTAAAATATTTAACACATGATTTCTGAAAATGATAAGAAAATGTTTCATTTTCATAGCAATTTGAAGAGGTTTGATTGAGGAAGTCAATTATATATGACATGGCAAGTTACATCGTCAATCAAAATGACTCCCATATTCTAAAGGCAACATAAATAGGAATGGTTGTCTCAGTGACTCAAAGCTATTGAAAAATCCCAACTGCATACATTTTTGGTTAAGAAATAGCAATGCATGATGAACTATTTAAGGCCACCGGCATGAATTCATATAGTTTCTCTTGGAGTGCTCGTCATTTTTCAAAACTGGCCGAAACTTTCATTATTTTCATTCAAATCTCAATTTTCTTGAAGTTGATGTCATTATGAAAGTGTTTGCTTGTCAGTTATGTTTGTCTCATTCTTGTAAGCATTTTAGCAGTGTTTTGCTGCAGTAGCAGTAGAGTGTGTGCTACATAATGGAAATTTAAAAATCCCTCGTCACTTTCCGGTGCAGTTTCAGATGCGCTTGCAATAATAGTAGGCATGTCCACTAAAAATTGAAGTACTTTTAAATTGATTCAGACTTAACTTATTGGCTGGGAATTGATGAAAGAAACATTTTGGCGTTTAAATAATCTTAATCGGACGTTTCATTCCAGAGATATGGCCTTTTGAGTGTTACGGTTTTATATAGGGCTGCTAGAACATGTTAAAATGTTAAAGTCCAAAAAGGATTACTAACAGAAAGTGTAATTTTAAGGTACTTTTTCTTAATGTATTTATTAACTAGCGTTATCTGGAACATTATATTTGCTTATAACAACATGAAAATAAGATCATCCTGAAAATTTAATCGATTTTGTTGACATACAACAAAAATATAAGACCTCAAAACCCATGGTTTGTTTGGTGAAACCGTAAGCATGATCATAGATGGCCGCCATGGAAAATATCTCCATAGAGGAGATGAACAATAAGTGCATTATTTCAAATGAATGGCGGTAGTCTTAAACATTGTTCAATCTTTTACGGTCAGCACATTTTATCTTCAAAAATTATTATATTTCATCATGGCATAAGTTTGGTAACATTAATCACTACCAATTTTGAGAAATTTGCTCCAACTCAAAGGTTATCTTTCTACATTGAGCAATACACTGTGTGCATGGAAGCCATGATGGTCCCCGGTTTTTATACTCCCTATGAAATGGACATGGTAGTGAGAAGTGCACGGGGAAGTGCATGATTTGAGATGGGCCGCGGTAGGCTTAAACATTCTTAAATTTCTTAACATCCTACACATTTTGTCTTCATAAATAGTTAAATTTTATGAGTATGTAAGTTTGCTTGTCTGATTCACTCCAAATTCGGAGATAATTGCGTTTGAACACCTGATGCACGGAATGGTGTCACTTCAACCTGTTGTAGTTCTCATCTCATTAAATTTTTCATTAAAAAGTTGATCTCTTCATGCAGGAAGGTCCTCTCTATTTACTGACCAAACAGGAAAAAGTTTGGTGAATGTTTTCTGGTGGAATCAGGAATTTCTTGAAACACCCTGATATAGGCCTACATTTGGATCAAAACAAGTATGTACGCCATTTAACATGCCTGGGATTTCTTGTATCGATCAGTTTCTCCATAGACAATACGTGTGTGAGTGCACGCACACAGTAAATGAAAAATCGTTCTAGTGGAAACTGTATTGAGAGTGGGCATCCCTAATAATAGTTATTTATTTTAAAAGATTTTTATTTCACTATAATGAGCAAAATGAATTACCTATAATATGCTGCAGTAACATTTGGAACATGTTTTATGTTTGAATCCAATCCTCTACAAATAGCAAATAATGAAATGATGCCAAATAATGAATAATGAAATGTGACCTCATCCCCTTTTCAAGATCTCCAAGAGGAAACTATGAATTCATTGCCGATGGCCTAATGGTAATCGGGAATTCCCAAAATATGCAACATTTTAGGATGAAAATATGCACTTGGAAAATCCCACATGAAAAAATCTTGTGTCATTTTTTAATACTGAAAATCTGTGGTAAAAGAACATAAACAAGGCCTATTCTTCATTGGTAGTCACTTATCTGATTGTAAACATCATATGTATGTTGTGAAAAGATTAATTTGCTTTCAATTTGCTTTCTCAATGATTAAATATTAAAATACAAGTTAAAAACATAATAAAAGTCATTAATTGAAAATTCCCAATATTCCCGGGCCCTTCAAAATTCCCGGAAGCTTTCCGGGAAACTTTCCAAAATTCCCGGAAACTTTCCACCCATTTACAACCCTATCCTGAACATACTATAACTTTTTTTTAGTAAGCTAGGGGGTCTTTTATTTTCACCGACGTATTAAGGGATATTGCCGAGTTCACTCTAAATTGTTCATCAAACTAATCTAGAGGTCCTTATAAAGAACCATAATGCTGCATTGTATGCAAAAATCGCCACAAAAGATGAAAAAAGCGCATGGGAAAAGTTGTTAAATGTTAACTTACGACGTATCATAATTCTGTTCAAGGCCTAAACCTGACCAAGTTTAGGCTGGTAGTCTCCAATCCCGTACGTTAAAATTCAAGTGACGCAGTGCTCTCGCAAAACATAGACTGGGTAAACTTCTAATTCTGTGGACTGCCCTCAGTCATCGCTGTGATTTATGACTTATTTTCGGGGGATTATTGACACTCACTGCACTGGATCGTGTACCAATGAATATTTATTTTAATTACAATTTCAAACATGAACGTTTCGGCAAGAAGTAGGCCCTACAACAACCCGTGTAATTAATATTATGACAAACATGCGCCGTAAAATGGGGTAACTTTGGTCAGCGGGGTAACTTTGGTCGGTCAAATATATTTTTTCAAATGATCATATTTTCGTACAGCAATATTGTTTTTAGTCATATTTGGTGTCAATTTGTTAAGAAATATATTTGGAAGAATTAATAGTCGCTCATGTCCAATTTCCTCAAAATTACGAAAAAATCGGATTTTTGACCAAAAATGAGCTTTTTTAAAAAAATTTTTCAGAAAAAGTAAAAATCGATATTTGTGAGCAAGGATGTGTGCTTGATTAATTTTGCAAGGGGTCAAATGTCACAAAAAACAACAACTTGCCCATATACAGCGAAGATCATTTTTTTTTTCTTCATGGAATGTAATACTCTGACCAAAGTTGCCCCAAATGCGGGGTAACTTTGGTCAGGCTATTTGTAACCCCTAGGGTACCCTTACAAAATTATTAAAAAATCTTTTTCAACTTCAAAGTGTAGAAAGGAACCCCAATGTCATAAAAAAGAGATAATTAGAAATATAATTGGTTTTGTTTGGAAGCAGTGGTTTAAAAACTCTGAAAAGTGCCCAAAGTTACCCCATTTTGTTATCGTACATTGAAATTACGTTGCACTAGCTCTCTGCAGACTTATATTAAGTCTCTAAGTACGGTATGGGTTCCTCGTACTAAGATTTACTACCTATGAGTGAGATTACACTACCTTGGCGTGAGACCGTGAGAAAGTGACCTAATGCGTGAGACTCACGGCCAATGCGTGAGAGTTGACAGCCCTGATTTATGTGAAATTTTAATACAACACAGCATAGCAGCTGCTAGGTAAAAACCCGGGTAAAAAAAAAAGCCTAAAATGGTACATGATGTACAATATGAAACAAATTAATAAACGACATAGATTTGACATACCTTGTTCTTTCACAGGACAACAGTCATAGTCAAAATAATAACCAAAGAAAACGGCAAAGCCAACGAAAAACTTAAAATCCGGTGGTCAAGACTAGACTGCGGAACTCAGTCCTCAATGATAGTCAGTCATTTATCTTTTGGTCGTTATATGACTATCATTTGAGGACTGAGTTGTTATAATATATTTTCCGAGGAGCAATTTCAGACAATAGCTGGGGATTAGTGGGGCAGAGGTTATCTATTGAATCCTTTCATGACCACTGAAGCATAGTCAAGTCTGCCAAGGACACTCGGCACAAATTGAAAGACAGTCCCTCATTTCAAATATATAGTTTTGGTTTCTCTATTGTTCAGAAACCAAAAATCAAGGGATTAAAATGTGGAGATGAACTGGTATGCAATCATAACACTATTGTGCTGGGAGGACACAAGAGGGTATATATAATCAAAAGTATAATGGCCTATAACCATTATAAACCATACGTATATAATAGCCTATTGTGCTAAAATTTTCATTATCGATATCTATCAACGCTGGCGACTTTTGATGCTCTCTGCCGTAGGTGGCACACTTCCATGACACCATAAAATTACACCCGAGTTCCGAGATTCGTTTGATAAGTAATATGCATAGACATCGTTGAGACATAAAGGATGGATATATACTAGGCCTACATGTAGAAATCATGTGCATATATTGAGGGGTGGGGGGGGGGGGGGGGGTTTGTTTATTTGTCTGAAATATAAACGATGCATGATGATGTAGATGATTTGATTATGAATTAGATTATTCCCCGGAAAGCACAACCCATACCTCTTATCTATGTTCCCTCCGCCACCTATATATAACCTCCTCCCTCCCCCTCCCCACACTCGATATCGACTCTTCCCTATTATTCCACTCCACTCTTGAGCTCCCCTCTCCCCTCCTTCCCTTCCCACTTCCAATGCTCTCCCCCTCTGTTTCTCTTTCTCCCTTACCCTTACCCCTCCCCCCTCACACACACACCCCCACCCTCTTTCCCTGTCGATCTCTTTTCTCTCTCTCTCTCTCTTCCCAAATAAATAAATTGAATAAAAGTCAGTTTAAACCAGCTTTCTATGATATTGATCTTCCGTCATGCGACATGCACATAAATAGAGTTGTGTATAATAGTGTTTATATCACTGAAGTCATAATCTGTCAAGTGCCTATTGTAATGTCTGTGGAAATATTTCGATGGTCTATATATTTTCACAGTGAAATCAGCTTAGGCTATTTCGTAGTCTCAAGACAATGCTTTCAAACTAAATCAATGCTTTCAAATGAAGACTGCTTTGTTCGACTTCTCTGCTCGTGAATATTGCACTGCGAAATTTAAACATTTCTTTTGTATACTTAGATCAGGTAACTCGAAAATCGTGTAATTTTATTCGTCACACCACTTATAAGAAACTGAAACCAAAACCGAAACTACCTGTCACAAATGTTTAGTTTTAAACAAAAGGTAGAAACAATGAGTTCGATATCTTGTGATTCAAGTGGTTAGGCAGGACAATAGGAAACCACGTGACCAAAACCAAAACTAAAACTCAATATTTGAAATGAGGCCATGTCAACTCTCGACAAAAGAAACAAAAAGTATGCATGTCAGGTCATACGACACCAATTTGGTGTTTGTTATGACACCAATTTGGTGTTTGTTATGCTCCTCGAAATTAGTACCTAAAGGTGGGCTTACACGATGAAATTTCCATTGCAAGGCCCATTACTTAGTGGGTGAGATTATGTGCTCACTGACCATGAAGCTGTGCAATTGATCAAAATAGACGAAGCAATGTTCGGCCTTGCAATTCCTTGAGCGTGGCCATAGGTTTGGGATATACTCAAAACATAAGTAGTGGTTAATGATTTTCGTATTAATATCAAAATGGCTCATGTGTTGTCCTGAAAGCAAAAGATTGCCATCCTCTCCTGTATATCTATACAATTTTCCATAAATAAAAGGCTAAGGAAAACTAAGATCAAAAGGGCTAAACACCACCACCAACAACAACATAGGCCTACAGGTGTATTATAATGTAGCATGTGCACACATTTATCATGTTGTGGATGGTGAATCACGCTGGTCCCTACACATTCCCAAATGAATGCAGTGACCAGCCGGTGCTCACTCAGCTGATTGGCTGAAGGAGGTTAGATTGCATGCAACAACCTTGAAAGTAGAGCATGTCTCTACCTTTTTCCCTGTTGCCTGGGGGATTAATTCCTTGCAAATCCAAAATACACGGAGCAATCTTTTTCCAAGGTCTGTGCAACAGGCAATTCAGCATCGAAGTGGTTACGTAATTCTCTTGGTTACCGGATCACGCTACTTTGGTATGCCTTCGAGTGCCATATACTTTATGTGGTGATCATTTCGATAGTGGTTCATTACTCTAGCGCGTGATCCCGTTGACATAGTAACATCACGTAACTTCGATACTGAATTGCATGGAAAATTGCATCGTGTAAGCCGGCATGTCTGGGTCAAGACAACACGACCTGTTCCTAGTCCAGGTATCCAACACACTGCAAACAAATTCACGAGCACTTTCGTCGTCCCACGGCAAGGTGCGGCAATTCACGCTTTAAAAATCTCCCATCATCTATTTCTATGATAAAACAATGATAACATGATAAAGAGCAGGCCTGATAAAGAGAGAGGCTTGTAACGTTTGTGGTGCCTGATGTGTAGCCCAATTAAGCTGCTGCATCGCGAAGTTGGCAACACCGTAATGAATCGATTGATTTGGCAGTGATTGAAAGAATCAATTGCTCTGGGGTTTTGGTCGGTGATTTATTTCGGTCATTGAACCAATAGGCCTAGTCTTGGCCCAAACTGCACCAATCGCGAACATACAGGAACGACAAAAATCGGCTATGAAGGAGACTAAGGGGCGCACCATTAGATTTCCAGGGGGGCATGGGAGTTTTTGAAAAAAAACAACTTTGCCCACTAGTGAGAAGAAAAAAAAAACTTTGCCCACTAGTGATACGAAAAAAAAATTTTGCCTCACTGATGAGTAAAAAAAAAAATTCCCCCACCCAACTTTGTATAAAAATGTACATTAAAATTGAAAAAAAATAACTTCGCCGCCGAAGGCGGCGAAAAAAAAAAAATTTGGTGCTCTTGGAGGCAAAAAAAAAATTCCGCCGCCTTCGGCGGCGAAAAAAAAAAATTCTGCCTGACCCAAACTCCCATGCCCCCCTGAGAATCTAATGGTGCGTCCCTAATGAACCAATTGGGCAATGAATGAATGAATGGAATCAGCAGCCTGCATCAAACCACCTGTTTCTAATCATCAGGGGCCTCGGTGATGTTTCCATAATGTTTATGTGTACAGAAAATTTCTTGCAGATTAATTCTTTTCAATAGCAAAAACATTGTCAAATTTGTATTTTGTTCTGGTTTGAAACAGAACAAAATTACAACACAGTGGCCTGCAGAGCAGTGTTAACCCAGCAAACACAAAAACGTTTTAAATAAGTTATATTTTGGCTTTTGGTTTAGGTAAAAACGTTTTAATAACATTGTGTTGATTACATTGTTCGGACTACTAACTGTCCATTTGCTCTAACATAACACTCTGAACGCTGGTCAACCGATTCTTTTGCTATGCATAGTCGCGCTAAAAGTCGATCGATATATGTTAAAATCAGCACAATTATTCAGAGATACACCTTTTTGCTATGAAATTCGCGCTCAAAAACAATAACCAACAAGCTTAATCTATAAATTAGCCACCAATAGAGGGCAGGGCCTGAAGAATGAGGGAAATAAAAATGTGACGGGTTGTCGGTAACTTAGTAAAGAACTCAACTATGGGAGTCTCCGGGCTCAGGCCTTTTGTTGTTGACACTTTAAAAAAGTGACGGGCTGTCGATAACTTAAGGTTACGCATTGCTTTCTTGCCCTTGAGGGAGCACACCACTAAATCAATGCGCCATTTGTGCAACCCTACTGAGTTCCGGTAAAATACAGAAAGTTTTTGAGGTATAATGGGCTGCTCTTTGGACTAATAATCAGAAAGAGTAGCGAATGATAGCTTAAATAAAAGTGTAAAGCCTGTGCATGAATTTAAAAAACAAAAAAGTCGCATTTTTATAATTATCGAGAAAATAGGTCCGCGTATTAAAAAATGGGCAGAAACGGGTTTACAGTCATGAGAGCATGTCAAAAACAGTGAGGGCGCTGTTTAGCGGCTCCTACCGGGAAAACGAGACGGAAGACTACCCATACATTGAAACATATGTTAAACTTTCATCGATTTGCAATCGACTGGTTATCCTTAAATTTCTCAGAATGTGCCGAAAAGGCCTCAAAACGAGCAAATAAAACTGGTGTTTTTACACGTATTTCAATGGGACAATTATTTAGTGGTGTGCGCCCTTGATGTTATTTGTTTGTACTGGGGCCCAGTATCAACAACACACAAGGCCGCAGGGCCGGCAGACCCGTGGCCGGCCGGAGACTCCCATAGTTGAGTTCTTTATGGAGTTTCAATTAATTAAAGAGATGCGTAACCTTAAGGGTGATCGGATGTTCTATTGTAATTGACATTTTAAATTGACCTTGTTGCGAGAACAGATTGATGGATGAGTATGACACATCAAAATTCAACACAAGATCCAGATAATTTGTAGAATAATTGTATAATAATTAATTTACTATACATTTTGGACATGCCAAGAGTATCCAATGTTGCATTTGAAAGAGATGGAAGTTTCAATGAATATCAAAATTGATATGGGCACCTACCAGTATGATACAATGTAACGTACCTGGGTATATATGACATGTCATGTCAAAAGAAGACACTTTTGGGCAGGATTGTAAATAGAGAAATAGTCAAAAATCTGCCCGGATGATTTGCGAATTTGTGATGTTATTCATGTTAAAAATATTGTCTGATAGTTTCAGACCGGTATATAACTGACATCTTGTATTTTTTGAGACAATTTTGAAGATAATTCCTACTCTCAACATTGTCAATAATATTTTTAAAGGCCGATATCTCAATTTCCAATTTTATAATACCATAACTTACGAACTTAATATCTTCGCTTAGGAATGTCTAATTTAATTGGGGAAAACGGCGTTGTGGAGCAAAATATCTCTATATTTAAGATATGTAAAAACCTCAAAATTGATAACCTGCTCAAAAGTGTCTCCTTTTGACATGACACGTCACATATGGTTTATGAATAATGTACGATTTTTTAATGAAAGTCACGGGGTGTTTCCATATTATGCAATACAGGAGAGGGGATTCAAATCTTTTATGAAATAGCTATGATCAACTTAAATTACTCAGGGCACATCACACATTGCATACCCCTATATGTAAAACCCCAACCATTAATATAGTCGACATTGGCACTGCATATCCCTTTTAAAGGAACTTTTATATATTTCAGAGATATGCCCTCTGCTGGAGTTCATTAACAATATCATTTTCTATTTGCCAAACAGAGTATTTGTTCAAAGCATTCGTTATTTTTTGTTCTGCAGCTTCAGACGCCACATGTGGGTAAACGGCGATAGCATTCATTAACGATACACTAGACGTGCAATAAAGTGTGCTATATTTACGATTCAGTGGACCGTATAAGGTCAACGACTGCGACATAAGGAAAATACTATACAAATTTTCATTGTAACAAATTTTGTTTTGTTTTTCAGATATTTACTGCTTAATAATTAACTATTCATTTTTCATATAATTTTATTTATCCCACAGAATGGACCAGCTCATTTCACAGCATCATGACGTCTTGGTCATCGGAAGTGGACCCGTCGGGGCTACCTTTGCTCGAAAATTGGTTGAGGGTGGGCGTTCGGTGTGTATGCTGGAAGCAGGAGCGTATCACTCTAAGAGACCAGGGGCGCACATGAAGAACTCAGCGTATTACCAACGCAACATTGACAAATTTACCCCGGTGGTGGCGTCGCATCTCCTAACAGCGTCAGTACCGACGAGTAACGGGACAACTCCGACGCTTGCTCCAATAGCATTCAAAGCGAACACCAATGATCATGCGCGGTATGATAGTGTTGTTATGTTTGACATTATTTCATGTTTTTCATTTGCCAATATTTGTAATTTGTTTACTATTATAAAAGGTGTATAATGACATAAGGTGGATGTGCCACTATAGAAAACACAATATTTCACTTTGTAACCATACAACAAATTTAAATAATTAATTATTAATTAGTTAGCTAATTTAAAATTAAAAAAAAACACATTACGCCACTTTGGAATGAAGCCGCGATTTAGCCTTTAAGGGGGTACTACACCCCTGTGGTAAATTTGTGACTATTTTTACATTTTTCTCATAAAATAATAACACACTGGCAAAAAAAAGTTATGTATATTATTGGGGCAAGGAATCCAATTACTACACTGAAATTTCAGTGACTCAAGACAAGCGGTTCAGTATATATGATAGGAAACGAGGTACTGTACATCCTAGCGGTACCTTATTTCTTATCATAAATAACAAACTGCTTGTCTTGGGTCACTGAAATTCAAGTGTAGTAATTGGATTCCTTGCCCCTATAATATACATAACTTTTGTTAACACTGTGTTATTAGTTTTTGAGAAAAATGCAAAAATAGACAAAAATTTATCGAGGGGTGTAGTACCCCCTTAAAACGATATATTACACGAAAACAAAAGTTCATTCACGATTCTTCATAATCCAATCGATAATAATATTTCTTTAAACTACTGAAAAACTACAGCTATATGCAGAGTAACCTAAACCCGGAGCAGGACCCATTTGTGAACCTAGATGGTGCTGCAGCAGGCCCGTACGCAGGATTTTTTTTTTGGGGGGGTGCTGATTTTGAAAAAGTGGACTTTTTTCCAAGGGGGGGGGGCATTTTGTGAAAAGTGGACTTTCTTCCCAAAATTTGGACCTTTTTTGACCAAAAAAGCGTAAAAAAAACTCATTTTTTTGGCTCGCTACGCTCGCAAATTATAATTTTTGGGACTTTTTGTACACTTTTGCCAATTTGGGGGGGTGCGACCGCACCCCCGCACCCCCCCTGCGTACGGGCCTGTGCTGCAGTATGCTATGCTGTGGGTGGGATGGGGACTCACTGGACCTGCATGACTCCACGTCCTCATCCAACCATGGAGAGGTCAGACATCATCTCCGGGGAGGAGTGGTCATCACTATATGACGAAGCTGAAAAGTTGCTCATGACAAATAGAGATAATTTCCAACACTCCGTCAGGAACACGATTGTCAAGGAAAAACTACAGGTTATTGAGCTTTCGATTTTAAAATGGCAATTTATATTCCAACTACAAAGTACTACAGAGTACGTACCACCAGTCAAAGCCCCCGTGTATTGCATGCGGTGAGTTCTCGCATATTCATGAGGGTGCGGATTGTTTGATCTTGCCGTGTCTAACAATCACGCGTTAGAGCGTTGCGTGCTTTCGCGATCACGCGATAGACCATGAAAATACGCGGTAATTGCGTAGCAGTCTCGCCTGTCGCATTTCCTGGAACAATCGGCCCTCATTATCGGGTGATGCGGAGACTTTGACTGGTGGTACGCTCTCTGTAGTACTCTGTGATTTCAACATTAGCAGTAATCACTAAAACCGGGAGCTGTTAGCTGTGAGGGCAGTAGTGAGGGCACTTGTATTTGTGAGAACACCAGCAATATGAGAGCGATACTGTTTGACCCACGATGACCCTTTGACATTTTGATATATTCCCATCATATTGAAGATTCTTTTTACCACGTTTAAGCCCAATTGTTTGACCCCATATAACCTTTCACTTCGAATTAGCTCGGTTCATGCTCACGTTTCGTGATATGGATAATTAATTTAATAAGTTTAAGCCTAATCGACGATTCTGCCCACCAAGTTTGAGCCCCGGGTTCGAGCCCAATCGGCCGAAGTTAGAAATTTTGACCCTCCATGATCTTTGACCTCCGAAGACTTTTAAAGCCATCCCGTAAACAGCGATGTCCAATAATATCGTAACGATGCATTTGAGCGCGGCGAAACGCATAGACGAACAGGCATCGCTCATTATTTTATTAGTATAGTGCTTTATTCATTGTATATGCTTTAACTACGAAGAAAACTTCTATTTCCTATGAACGTGGGCCTTTATTTGTTTTTAGAATAATACAGGTGTTTATTCATATTGACAACCTAATTGATCATTTATATTTTGCATTACATTTAAAACTTATTTGTTTTTTCCATAACATGATTAGGCAGAATACCCTGAATTACAAGGAGATGATCGTCCTCAGAACATGGCTTTTGCTGGTTACCGTTTAAAAGAAAACACAGAATTCATGCACTGGACCGGAAGTGACGACATATTTGGTCCCTTACTTGACGATTCAGAATGCAAGTCACGTTTCACTCTTAAGGTAAATTCTCCCTTGTTAATAAACACACTACACAAAAGTATTACAACATTGCTGAAAACTAACACACTACACAAAAGTAATTCATATTTAGGCTAAATTAAATTTAAAATATACGTAAATAGCGCCCTCAATTTGAACACAAATATACAGTTTATAGAATAAAAATATGCACAAAAAGGGAGAAAAAGATGAAAAGTTTGATAAATAACTGAAATATGTGTATATTATTAGTGTGATACCTGTTGGTATTGTAAAGGTCTAGTATTGAAAATGTTTTGTTATAAATATTAATAATTATGTAACTCATACAAAGATTCTTTTCATTTGATTGGTTAATTACTATTGATTATTTTTGCCATTTTTAGAAAAAGACTATTGCACTCCGCGCTGTATTCCATTTTCCATTGCACTCCACGGTTGTTTGATGGGATCATTTATTAGTTTTTCAAACACAACATCATATTCAACCAAATTTTAGGCTTAAACAGCTAAATGTGATATCATGCTAGTGTATACAGATGCTTTTGAGTCATTCTCAACTTTGATTTCCCCTCTTTTACAAAATTATTCACTTTTATAGCATTTTTATAGCTTTTTCGGATATAAAATATATCTATTAATGACAAAATAGGTGGCGCTATTTAGTTACTGGAAATTACTCTTTCAAGTTTTTAATACAGATAATTCCTTTTATTGTTTGATGAAATATGTTTATAAAATGTCCTTGTTGCTTGTTTCACCTATTCCAGCTGTTTTAATGACAGTATTAATTACCTACCCCTTGCAAATAAACAAATATGATTTAGGATAAATAGCGCCAAACATTAAATTCTTTCAAATTGGACTTTATTTTGTCCACTATATATTTCAAACTTCAAATAATTTTACTTTGTGTAGCAAATATGATTTTGAATTTCCAATTCATTATCCAAATAAATACAATGTTTTAGGACAGACTTGTTGCAGTCTAAAAAGTTTTTTTATTGAATTATCAGTATTGTAACATGGTAGACTTGGAACAAATCTTAATTAATTTTTATTCTAAGAAAAAAACATAGATAGCATTAAAATGAGCAGAAATTTGCATAATTTTGGCTAAATTTGGATTGGTAATGATTAGTAATATTAAATCCTACAATTGTATCACAGATGGCAGATATCAAAAATTGTTTAAATGATTTTAATTAGCATTTTTATAGAGAAAAACTGGCATCATTTTCAGTGATGTGCGCCCTTATAATAATTTGCTGATGCGATATCTGGCGATTTGCACGATGGTCGAATTCAGCACCTTTGAAGAGCTAGCGTTTGAACTTGAAAATCACTGTACTGTGAAAGCCGAATAGATTTCATGATGGAATTTGAATGTCTGTGATACTAGTGATGTGAGTAATTATGATTGTGTGTGTGTGGGGGGGGGGGACATAGACCTGTATGTTCCGTAAGCTTATAGATTTCATGCACGTGAAAATGCAATGCTGTTGATAATGCACTTGTCAATAGAAACCCTGACCCTGTGATACTAGTGATGTGAGTAAT